>NW_012148631.1:4569292-4623730 GCF_000956105.1 Propithecus coquereli | reverse complement strand
TCATACAGAGAAAACCCACTAAAATTCAATTGAGCCAATTAGAATTATAGTTTAATATATTTTTAATCTCAAATAATTTTAACCCTGACAACATATTAAAATTTCTATTAATTTCACCACAGTTAATGGCGGTGAAGTTGGCAATACCCCAAGGTATGCAGTGCTTCCGGGCTTTGGGATAAACTCCCTCCCGCTCCTTGTTAGCTGCGTGGTACCTACTCAGGCATCCTTGACAGAGGTGCAGGAGGCCTCAGCTCATGTGACCCTGGTGCAGGGACCAAACTGCTCAGTGAGTTTCTATGCCAACGAGTGTCATCATCGCTCAGCCTGACGTTAGTTACTGTCACTCGTTAGTTACCGTCTTTCATCCCTGTTGCGTTTCTCTATTGCTGGGCAACAAGGTACCCCCAAACTTAGAAGCTTTATTGTATTACAATTTTGTGGATCAGGAATTCAGCAGGACTTGGCTGGCGGATTCTTCTGCTGGATGTGGTGCCAGCTGAGGTCGCTCAGTGGTAACCAGCTTGTAGGTGGGCTGGGCTGGCCTAGAGAACCCAAGATGGCTTTACTTACATGTCTGGTGACTTTGGGTGGTGGGGGCTGGCTGGAAGGCTGGGCTCAGCTGTGGCCACCAGCTGGAGTGGTCGTGTGGGGACGGTTGGTTTATCACACAGCAGCTCAGAGTCCCCCAAGAGAGTTTCCCAAGAGAGGGAGGTGGGCTGCCAATCTCTCAAGGCCCAGGCCCGGAAACTGAGGCAGCATCCCTTCTGCTGTATTCAAGTGGTCAAAGCAGTCACAAGCTCGCCCAGAGGCACGCACCTCACCTCTTAATGAGAGGAATGTCAAAGAATGTGGGATCGTCTTTAATCCACTACGATCACACTCCTCGCTCACAAGCCCTCACTCACTATGCAGCCTTTGTATGCGTTTGATGTGCGCCCGTGAATTTGAACGTAGCCCGTAACACAGATTGTGTAATGTTGTGTGCACATCACATCCCTTGCATCTGGCGGAGGCTTCTCCAAGGTGTGCGTCTGCCACGTTTACTTGTGTGTTCCGCAGGGACGGACAGCTGCCAGAAACGATGCTGAGCGAGCCTCTTCTCAGGTGCTCCTTTTGGACAGACGGCGTCTCTGGACTGAGTGCCGAGCAGTGGTGTTGTTGGAGCGTTGGCAGAGGATTTGCACGGTCAACTCGAACCAGCACCGCCAGGCTGTCCTCCGGAACAGCAGCACCTGGGCGCTCCCTTGCGGAGAACCAGGCTTCCCCTCCCCCACACTGTGGCCAGCACTCGGCATCATCTGACTTTCTAATTCCCACTAATCTGATGGGTGTACAGAGCAAAGTTTCATGTTGAACTTTTAAAACAAAGCCTCCTTTCCTTTGGGGAAAAGACGGGGGAGGAGGGAAGGAAGAAGGAAAGAGGCAGCTGGCTGGGTGGGAGGAATCGGAAAGTCAAGTTTTCGGGACTGCACAGTACTCCACGGAATCCTAGAGGCAGACAGAGCAGTTGCAGGTCACCTCGTGGAGAAGAGTAAAATGCAGTTAGACATTTGGAATTTGGCTTCCCAGGCAGCTTGGCCGGAAGGTGTCCATCCCACGGGCCGAGGCTGCTGCGTCTGCTTCCCTCTGGACCCTGGAAGTGGAAGGAGGTTGAGCCAGTGGCCAGCTCCTAGGTCCTCACGCTCACGAGATTTGTCCTCCTCCTGTTTCTCCCTTAGTCCTTTCCCGGTGGCCAGGACTCTTATCTTTAGGGAGACCCGTATAGTTCTCTTTTAATCTTCAACCCCTCTGCTCCTTTTCGTATTCCTTCCTCCCTCCCTCTTGTCCTTCTCCATCCCACAGAACAGATGTGGCCAAAACCCAGGTCTTTAGGAACATCTGCTGAGACACCAGCTGCCTCTCCCTAGTCTGGGGAACTCTGACCCCTCTGGCTACTGGGTTTCATCCAGAAAACCTCAGTTTTCTGGCTGGAATATTTGCACCAAAACCAGCAAGGTCCTCTAGATATTAAGATAATTTGCTAAAATCCTTGAAGGTTTGCACACATAGAAGGAAGAGGGAGATGCCGTTTAACCTCGGCTGCAGTTGGAGCCGGTTTGCCTCAGAGAAGTTCAGTCACTCAGTGCTTCACAGGGAGAGCATGCACCTCTCCCGGAAATACCTGGACACATGGAAGAGGTGTAAGAAAAAAAGAGTAGAATTGTTCTGGTTAAGAAAGGAGCAGCACCTGGGAACTCGATCAGCAGCTGCATGCAGACTACTGGAAGAAGAAGGGTTTGTTTCTGTTTTTGTTTCTTTCTTTCTTTGGTTTTTAAAGGGGGGCGAGATGGTTCCTGAAAGGGAGTGAGAGGGCCCAGAAGTAAAGAGGAAGCAGAGGGAATCGGAGAAGAAGATGGGCCCGTGATACATTCTTCACAGCAGGAGTTCCCGCCTGCCGGGCCTGGGACTTCAGGGTAGAATCTTTTACGGTGTGGATGACACCCTCCCTTGTTAACTGCCGACCTGCAGGAAGCATCTGCTCAGCCTGACAGCTGTGTGCTGCTGGTGGCCGTTGAAAGATCAGCATTAGGTTGACATGGACAGAGAGAAAGAGGCAGTCCCGGGGGAAGACAGGAATGAGACGGAGGCTCAGTATGAACAGGAAATCAGCACTGGGGGTGACCAGGAAAATACAAGCCCTGGGGGAATCTGGAAACATTCTGGAGAGGGCCCAGGCTTTTCCATATATGTGGACTGAAGGGCTCTCGGGAAAGAGGACCCCAGGCTGATGAACTTGGGAATATGCAACTACAGGCATCTGGAAAACATGTGTGTAGGTGCGTGCGCGCGCGCGCGCGCGCACACACACACATGCACGCACGCGCGCCTCCACAGAGCCAGAGCTCCTGGAGAAGCGGTTCTCAACCTTGGCTGCACATTTGAATTGCCTGGGGTATTTAAAAACGCCTTCCATCCCCCAACTCTCCAAACCAATGACATCAGAATCTCTGGGGTTCCGACCCAGGCATCAGGTTTTCTCTGGGGACAGGGCTGAGCTGCTCTCTCCTAGAGCCAGGCCCCCTGACAACTCCAGCTGCACGGAGAGCAGACGTGTTTATGGTCTCCTGTGCAAAGGACTCACCTGAACCATCACCCCCTCCCACCATGCGCTGTTCCCGGGACCTTCTCCCGCTGTTCTCACTACCTCCCCACAACCTGCCAACCGTATCCTCCTCCCACAGTCCCGACAGAAGACACAGGGCACGCCATTGAATTTGAACTTTGGAGAGACCACAGATAATTTTGTTTAGCAGAAGTGTGTTCCAGGCAATATTAGTATATTCTATGCAACATACTCATACTGCCATTATTTGTAATTTATCTAAAATTCAGATTTAACTGGGATTGTATCCCATGTTTTTAGTTGCTAAACCTGGCAACCCTAGATAGGGACAACTTAAAAACAATAAGGAGAAAGATTTCTTCCCCAGCATGGGGCGGAGATCTGGCACGAGCAGCGGCAGCAGGCCCAGAGTCAGGACCCAGGGTTCCAGGGCCGGGCCGTTGAGAACCAGCAGAGCTGTCTGCTTTTTCCTCACGTGCTGCGGGCCCAGGGCGCCGTGAGTCACCACCAGCAGAGGGCGCGCTCCGCGCGGGCGGGAGGAGACAGCCGGGAGAGCCCCGAGGAGCGACCCCTAACCAGGCGCGTTTAGCAACAAAGTCAGCAACTCCCACAGAACCAGTGGGTTCCAGGGAAATTTCTTCATCTTTTAAACTAAAGGATCTTAAGGACACGTGAGATTAAATGGGAGAGAAGTGTGAGCCCAGGGTAGCACGGTAAGACCCACAACCAGGCAGATGTTTCTTTTACAGTGACTTACTGCTCTGATCTTTTTTTTAACTGCACAAACGGAGTAGTCAAACCACTCAGAATTAAGTGCAAAAGTCTCCCTTCCACCTGCCTCCGCTGCGGTAACAAGGGTTGCATATGTGCTATGGCTCTTCCCAGAACTACTTCTCTGCATATGAATGTGTGTGTGTGTGTGTGTGTGTGTGTGTGTGTGTGTAAATGATTTGGGTTTGTTGATGAGATTCTTTACACAATACCATCACAGTTTGTAAGCAGATATATACATAATTTCTGGAAATTGCTTTTTTTCATGTAATAAATTTTGAGGATTATTTTATATGATATTAATTTCATTTAATCTTCACAATGACCCTATAAGGTACGGGCTATTGTTATCCTCCATTATACAGATGGAGAAACCATGGCACAGAGAGGTTCAGTGACTTGCCTAAGACCACACCGCGAGTAAGTGGCAAAGCTAGGATTTAAACCTAGGCCATCTGGCTTTGGAGCAGAAATGCTTAATCACTCTTCTGTAATGCTTCGTTTTAACCTGCACCATAGTCCATCCTAGAGATGGACCAGAGTGTATTTACAGCCACTCCCTTGTTGATGCATATTTAGGCTGTGTCCAGACTTCCCAGTGGGGATCCTCCTGCAGGGACAGGATGAGTTCTGCAGGGCAGTGATCCAGAGCCAGAGTATTCACGGGTTACATTTTGACAAATACTGCTACATTTTGTGCCCGAGAGGCAGAAATGTCTCTGTTCCCTGAATTCGTGTTAGCATGCCCATGCCCCTTGCTGCCCTCAGGGGCGCGCAGGAAGAAGGAACAGCCTGTGGAGAGGTGCATTGATGTGGTTTGGGAATGGCAAGAAGTCCAGTGAGGCTGAAGGTTGGGGTTTGCATGCAGACTGTGAATGTGATCTGTTTCATGCTCTGCAAATTTGATGGGCAATTACCTGGTACTTCCTTGTAGTTATAGTTTGCATTTCCCCAATCACCAGGGAACACGAGCATCTTTTTGTATGTTTATGAGCTATTTGTATTTTTTCTTCTGTGAACTTTGCGTTCATACTTTTACTCCACTTTTCCTGGTGGGATGTTTATCTTCCTGATTTGCAGGTGCTCTGATAGTATGGGATATTAGTCCTTTGTTAAGTTACATTTGTTACAAATATTATTTCTGGTGTGTTGCTCATACAAACACAAGTTTTAATGACAGTGAGCAGGGTTGTGTCAAATGGGACAAGAGGCTTTCTCAGTCATAGCCAGGGAACAGGTACACAAAGTCTCTGAAGGACAGTTTGACAATAGATACCAAATGAGCTTTAAATTATGTATATTCACTGATGCTGCTATTCTATTTCTATCCTAAGGAGTGATCAGGGATATAGATAGAAATTTAGCTATAAAGATGCTCATCCTAGCTTTGCTAATAATGTAAAAATTTGAAAACCCTTAAATAGGGCAGTGGTTAAATAAATTATGTCTTAATCACTTGCAGGAATACAATGTTACTCCTAAAAAAGATGTGATAGAAATGTATCTTGTAACTGTATTATAAAGTTAAAAATAGCATGAAAAATTTTGTCCAGTATTATTCAATTTTTATAAAAGTTTTAAAAGTTCAGGCTAAGATATACCCCAAAATGTTGACAAAGATTTTTCTCTGAATGGGACTATTTGGAGTAGTTTTTACTGTTTTCTTCCTGCTAATCTAAACTTTTTCTAAATTTCTATAAATAACATGAATTACTTTTATAATAAGAAATACATATGTAATGTATATGTATTTATATAAAAATACTTATTTTTTTCCTGTAACTGCTGGTGGTAGCCAACTCCCAATGTTTCACAGGCCCGCAATGAACCTCACCTTTTGGTATTTCTGCTCGTGTGTCTTCTCCTCTCAAACTGAGTCAGAGCTGGACCGTGTGACCAATAGAGTACTACAGAAGTGATGGTGTGTGACATCCAAGGCTAAGTCGTAAAGCATTGGACGTCCACCTTTCTTCTTGGATTCTTGCTCAAGCTGCCCTGTGGAGGGGCTCACATGGAGAGAAAATTAGGCCTTCACCACAGCCAGCACCAATCTGCCAACTGTCTGTGTGAGCCACCTTGGAAGTGAATCCTCCAGCTCCGATCCAGCCTTCAGATGACCACTGTGCAGCTCTTGAATGCAACCTCAGGAGAGAGAAAGCCAGAACACCCAGCTAAGCTGTTCCTGAATTTCCACACCAGGACATTGTGAAAGATAATAAATGTTTGTGGCTGTTTTAAGGCACCAGGTTTTGGGGCAATTTGTTATGCAGCAGTAGATAACTAATATAAAATTTGGTACCAGAAGTGGGGTACTGGTGGAACATATGCTTACAAATGTGGGGGTGGCTTTGGAACTGGGCAGAGAGCAGAAGCTGGAAGGACTTTGCAGAAAGTGTCAGAGAAAGTCTAAGGGGCATCAGAGAGGCTAGTGGCAAACGAGTTTAAAGGAAAGTGAGGACAATGCATTGGAGCCTGGAAGAAAGGGAATTCTCGCTATGGAGAGGCAAGAATTTAGCAACACTGAAGTGACACAGAAAGCTCATAAACAGGGTGATCTAGCTAAGGAGATTTCCAGGCAAGTCCAGGTAGTGGGATCTTCCACCATAGGTATCTTACCTGTTACAGACACAAAAGAATCAGGACAGGTGGCCTTGCACATCTCACTCAGCAACATGCGCTGCGGCCTCCTTAGATTTGAGTGATGCAGAGGTAGAGAGTCGTCATTCCCGTGATTCCCAGGATGGGTCTCAGAGAGCCTGGGAGTGAGACAGCATCATTCCTCCCGGAGTCCAGAGCAGATTAGGTCAGCACATTTCTGAGGGAGGGGAGGGAGTGAACGGTACCCACGGGAAGAACTGAAGCGACAATCCCAGAGCTCCACCCTGCCCAGTGGCCCGGTGGGCTGCGGGAAGTCAGGCTGGGCAGAGGCTAACCTATAAACTCAGTCACGTGCTCCATGGGCCAGATTTAGGGTGTACTTTGGGGGCCCTGTGCCCCACAGGGGAGGGGCCTGGATCAGATTTGCGTACTGCAGGGCCCTCCCATCTTTTTCTTCCCAAGGACAGAAGCCACTCCCATGCAGCCCTCTCTCTTCTCAGGTGATGGGGTACCACTGGGCCGAACTTTAAAGTGGTTTACCTTTGTTTACTTGTAATAAATATTTGTTCTTTCTGCTGGCCCTGCACTTTGGAATACCTCGTTTTCTTTGGGGACCCCCTCCTTCTGAGTCCCTGATTCTCTAGAGGAGCCAGAAACTCTGTTTCTCAGAAACAAGGGTGTAGGTGTGTGACCACACTTGGGGCACCTGGTTCTCAAGCCTTCGGGCTCCGACTGGGCCTCACACCATTGGCCCCCTGGTTCTCAGGCTTTGGACTTGGGCTGAATTACACCCTGGGCTTTCCCGTTCTCCAGCTTGCCAGCGGCACATCTTGGCACTTCCCAGCGCCCGCAGTCATGGGAGCCTATCTCTCATCACAAATCCCTGTGTATCCGTGGACATCCCATCAGTTCTGTCTCCCTGGAGAGCCCTGCCTAATACACACAGTAGGTGAAGCTTGTGAACTGAAACTCGTATTTATTTGTCAGTCTACTTTTTAATGTGATTATTATCCTTATGATTATTAGTATTATTGACATTGTCAATAGTTTGAGTAATTCTCGCACTGCAGGGTGTGACCCCAGCAGTGCCTCTCCCCAGCCCCTCTGTCCCCTCAGACCCCGGGCCCAGGGAGCGCTCCGCGGCCCCGCGGCTTTCGGCAGTGCCCTCTATGCCCACCAGAGGGCGCGCGCAGCTTCTCCCGGTCCGCGCCCGAGCCCAGGTGCGGTGGACTGGGGACCTCCGCCCGCTCACCCCTGCCAGGGGGGGCTGGGGTCCCGGAACCAGCTCAGTTCTCTGCTCCCTTCCTTTTCCTTCCTGTGTAGCCGGTGGTTGGCTGAGGATGGCACTGAAAATGCATAAAATTCGATCATTAATTCCACTGCCTGCACCTAGGGAGGCTCCGGCCCCACGCCGTTAAGGGGGCTGCCCAGGGGGGCAGCGGGCACCTCCCGGGCTGGATTTGGCTCCCACAAAACTCGGAGAGTTTACATAAAATCCAGATTTCTGCCTTTTCTTATAAAACGGGATGAAAGGTGCCCAAACCCTCACAGGGCCACCCCTGTCCAGGGCTGCGGGGCCGGCCGGCGCCCCCTGTCCCCTGGGCGGGCCCCTCGGGCTCTCCGCGGTCCCACCGGCCCCACCGCCTGCCCCGGGGCTACCTCGCTGGGTCGTCACCTCCTGGCCCCGTGGGCATCTGGCTTTGCCACCCCGACCTACAGAACAGCCCAAGTTAGCCAGATGCTCCGGCCAGGCCAGTTCCCGTCAATCACATTTTCTGGTCAACTGCCATTTTTAAGTAAAAGCCTTAAGGTTGCAAGGTTTTCTGGGGAAAGTAGGCTGTTAAAAACTTCTATAATATGTTGCCATGCATCCCTGTCATCATTACAGCCACTGTGGAAAAAGAGGCAGACGCTTTAGTTGAAGCCTGGCTGCGTGACCAGGAATAGTTACCTGACCCTTCTGTGCCTTAGTTCCTGGCCTGTAAAGTGGGACACTAACACCCGTATAGGATGCTTAGAGAATGAGGGAGATACTCCACGTCAAAGCCCTTAGCAGAACATCTGGCACACAGGGAGAGCCAAATAAGTGTCAGTTATTAGTAATAGCAATTACAGGTTGAGCATAATAATCTGAAAATCCAAAATCTGAAATACTGGTCGCAAGCATTTCGGATAAGGTACAATCTGTACTAATTACACAGGGGAGCTGCATACATGGGGAAATGAGGCCAGTGGTCCCCAAACTTGAGTGCATGTCAGAGTCCCCTGAAGGTCATATTGGTGCACAGACTGCTGGGCCCCAACCCCAGAGTTTTCGATTCAGCAGATCTGGGCTGGGGCCTGAAAATGTGCATTTTTAACACTCGCACAGGCAACTGCTGATCTGTTGCCCCTGGAACCGCACTTTGAAAACTGCTGCTCTGCATTTAAAGGCAAAGTTGCTGTCTTTGTCCATTTGTGCTGCTATAAGGAACACCTGAGGCTGCGTAATTTATAAAGAAAAGAGGTGTATTTGGCTCACGGTTCTGCAGGCTGTACAAGAGGCCTGGCGCCAGCACCTGCTTCTGGTGAGGGCTTCAGGCTGCTGCCACCCGTGGCGGAAGGGGAAATGGAACCTGCATTTGCAGATCACATTGCAAGACAGGAAGCAAGAGAGAGAGGAGAGGGGGTGCCCGGCTCTTCTTAACCATTAGCTGCTCTCTTGGGCAGTAAGAGTGAGAACTCGCTCCCCACCCCAAGAAAGGTATTAATCTATTCATGACCCAAACACCTCCGATTCAGCCCCACATCCCACATTAGGGATCAAATTTCATCATGAGGTTTCTAGGGAACAACAATCCAACCGTAGCACTTACCAATTAAAAAAACGTGCTTACACATTTGCTTACTTCTCGTTGAAAGAGTTTTGGTAAATATTGAAAGAATTAACATGGAATAAAATGCTTAGAACAGTGTCTAGCGAGTCATGCTCAATAGGTTTTAGAATTATCAATAATAAAATGGAGAATAATTAGGAAAATCTAAAAACTAAAACTAGAGAGAAGGACATAGGGAGAAGGGGGCTTTGGGCCTTTGGGCCAGGAGGTTGCAGGAGTCACTGTTTTAATCCCTCTACGAGCCTCTGAAGAAAGAACAGGTAAGGACAACAGTGCTCAGAAATGAAGGGCCCTGTGCCAGGTTGCCCAGGTTTGGGGTAATGGTGACTCCCAAACCCAGATGTGTCTGCCACTGTGAGATCTGAGATCTTCCCGCTCCCCTATGTCCCTCCGCGCTGTAGCTAATCCAGGTTTCAACACTTGACCTGGAAGTGGCCCTGTCCTGCACCCTCTGTGCAAGAGCAGAACTCAGGACCAGGTACAGAGTCATGGAAGGACAGGCACGAGGTTCCCACGGGAAGGGGAGGGAGGGAGGTGTGCGGGAGAGCAGAATGCGATTGCGTTCACCCTGGTTTGGGGCAGGCTGCCACGGCATGTGTGTCCACGACCCACACCAGCCCTTCACCTCTGGGATTTGTGGAGGGCGGAGGCTGAATGGGCAAAGAGCCCCAAATCTAAATGGACTGGAGGTTTTGGAGGGTGCCGATCCTAGAACCCCAAAAGGCTCAAGCCCATCTCCATCCTACTGCAGGCAGGATGTGTTCCAGGTTAGTTCAGCCCCACGGCCAAGGATGGCCAAGGATGGCTGCTCGCAGGAGGTGGCGACAGAGCGTGGGTGTCACGGGTTACGCAGGGAGCCCCTCGTGGTGTGGGATGGCGCTGGGCCACTGTCAGCCGAGCTGACCACCCCCACAGGGCCACCTTCCGACCAGAGCTGTAACTGGAGTTTGAGGACCCTGAATCTGCGCCTGGCCTTCCTGGTGGTCAGGAAGCACGTTTGTCAGGGGAAGCCCTTGGGACCGATTTTACTTAATGTCTCGCTAGCTGGATTCGAACTCTTCACTGTTGACACGTGATACACGGGCCTCCCTTCGCACTCCTGTGCAGGCCCCGCATTTGCAGGCACAAAGCTGCCCACCAGTGCGGAGAACACTGCTGGCACGTGTGTGCAGTAGGTGCTCAACAGATACTAGTTGAAATGCTGGACTTTCGGGGCTGGGGTGGGGGCATGGAGGAGTGAGGGGCTGGCGGCTGTGAAACGCAGGGTTTCTTTTGGGGGTAATGAAAATGTTTTAAAATTGATGGTGGTGACACGCACACAACTTGGTGAATATGGTAAAGGCCATCGAGTTGTACATTTAAAACGGGTGAGGTGTGTGGTGTGTGAATGAGATCTCTATAAAGCTGTCAAAAAAAAAAAAAATGCCCCCGTGAGCCTTAGCGGCACACTGCCGCACCTCTCAGAGCCACCGTTCAGTGCCCGGTGCTGCGTGCAATTCCTCACGTCACGTACGGCTCTGATCCCTGCAATGGCTCTGTGACGCGGGCATCCTCCTCATCTTTGCAGAGGCCGCCTGAGGCCCACGGCGTTGGCTGAGTCACTCAGGCTTGCCCAGCACGCACAGTAGCAGGGCTGGATTCTAACCCAGACGCCTGTGGCATCATGGAGCTGGAGAGGTCGTCCCTGTGCTCAGCCATCAGAAGGAGCCAGTTGACAGGCGTTCACGAGGCTCTGGAATGTCTCAGCCCCACAAGAGGGGAGGGGTCGGCTTCATGTCCGCAGCACTGCATGACTGTGGTTTCACGCTGGTTAAACTTCGGGATGGAATTCTGTGACGAGGCTGCTGCCCTGAGTGACAGCCCTGCGTGTCTTGGCCAGAGCCCAGCGACCTGACTGTCAGCACTCCAGGAAGCCGGTTACCTGGCACCTGGTGGGATGGCTTGGACACATTTGTTGCATGGTGGTGGACTGGCCTTCACACTGGACCCTCATCACCAAGGAGCGGGAGCCCCCAGGGAGGTGCGTTCGAGGATGCCCTCTGCTCTGACCTGGCTGGATCCTCGTCCACCATCCAGATCCCACTGAACCTGGCCCTCTGCCGTCTGCCCTCTGCCCTGTCCCCAGGTTGCTTTGTGGGCCAGAGCTCTCATTGCCAGTTGCAAAGGATTCTGCGTGTCAGCAGTATCTCCCAGTGCTCATCTTAAATCATAGAGCACCCAACCACTGATTTCTGAAGAGACTCCATTTTCCTCCAATAGTCTCTGCAAAACACCTGCTTTGGATTCGATTGCCTGGAAGGCTGCCTTTCTGTATTTGTGAGACCTTCTTGCTCTCGCATCCTCCCTGTGATCTCCTGGAAATTGCTCCAGGTCCTCAATAGGTAAGATCAAGGATGCTTCTTAAAAGGGTAACGGCTAGATGGCATATCCCTTTGCCCCTCCCTCCTTCCTCCATTCTACATCCAGGAACACTTAAGAGATAGCTGGAGTTCCAGCAGCCATTTTGGGCCATGAGGCAAACTAGAGGCTGGAAGCAAAGGATGTGAAGTGGAAATAATGAAGGAACCTGGTGTCTCAGTGACCATGAAGCCATTACACCAGCCCTGGACTAACAACTTGTGGAACCGTTTCAAATGCGGGGAGAATCAGCACTACTGTGTATAAGCCACTGCTCTTTTGGGCACTATGCTTTCATAGCAGCTGAGCTTAAATCTTCACTGAGAGACCATCCCTCCCAGGGCTTTTCCCCTCTCTGTCCATGTAGGATAGACACCGAGTAAACTGCCTCAGCCCTTGTTGTGGGCCAGAATGTTCTGTCTCTTGAGTCCTTGTTCGATTTCAGGTGGTTCGTACAATTGTTTATAAGAGAAAAGTGTATGCTGCCTGGTGTCTTTTGAATGAAAATGTTTCCGATGGTCTCCACTGCTTCTCTTCCAAATGCAGTGCTCAGGCTGGGCTGCTGGCCTCAGCCACCGTGTAAAGGCACAGTTGTACCTGCTTGTAAATTTAAAACGGTACCATTAGGTTTATGAGCAATTGCTGCTTCCAGCCCAGCTAGTGCACACCCTCTCTGTCCCTGGCTGCCCCCTGGAGCCCCCAGACTCAAATAATCCAGCAAGGAAAAGGACAACACCTGTGGAGGTCAGGGTCTGAGACCCTGCTCCAACTCACCTGGCTGGCATCTGTCCTGATGCATGATGCCTGTGAAACACCAGCAGTCACGGACTTTGAACACCAGTTCTGCATCCAGGGGGTGGGAGGGGCCCACACGCTGGCATGGCATGGATGCTGGCTGGGACTCGTTGGCATCCAGAGCCGTGTCCCTTTCTGCCTGGGTGCTGGTGCCCTGCTGACTTCAGTGCTGCCACCTGTGACCAGTAAACTCATGGTTTGTTCTTTGGGCTCAGAGATGCCCCAGGGAGCTCTGACCATCTTCCCCCCAGCGACCTGGCCTCCCCTGGACACTCACTGATGAAGACCTCTGAGCCTCTCACTTTGTCCTCCACTCAGCCCACTGGTGCGGTGGAGGCCCCCTTCACCTGGCTCTCTTCACCCATGCCCTGGGGATGCACGGCATGCGCCATCAGAGCGCCACCAGCTAGGGCCCCTTCTGCCCCAGAACGTGTAGCCCAGCATAGGGGGCTGCACCCCAGGGTGCTTCAGAGCACCCCCCTCCGAGATCCCTTGTTTCTGGGATTCTCCTCACCCCCTGTGGACTCTTGCCCCCCTCTCCTCCGGGGCGCTAGCCCATGGCACCCTTACCTCCTGTTACTTTACTAGGTAGAGCGATTTCTCCATTTCTTTGTCTTAACACCTCTGTTTGGGCCAGTGGTTCTCACAGAAGGACCCTTGGGGACATTTTGGAAATCAGTGGAACATTTTCGGTCATCACAAAGATTGGTGGGGAACCAGTGGCATTTAGTGGATAGGGGTTGACATTTTTTTCAATATTTACTGTAAACTCACTGAACTATGGCACGCATATAGAAAAGTATGTATGTCATACGTGTACACTCAGTGAATTTTCACAAAGTGCACATATCCACGTAGCCGGCACCCAGACCTAAACCAAGATTATCAGAACCCCTGGCACCCCCTGGTGCCCCCTTGCAGCCATCACCACCCAGCAAGGACAACGACCAGCTGACTTCTCACACCGTCATGGCGCAGGCGCTGGTGGGGAGTCGCCTGCCTGTTTTTGAGCCTCCCCTAAATGGAGTCGTGCCATGTGTACCCCTCCGTGTCCGGCCTCTTTCACTCACTACCATGTCTGTGGATTCCTCACATTGCTGCTTGTAGTTCTTGAAGGACACGTAGGTTTTTTCCAATTTGGAGCTATCATAAACCATGCTGCCTTGAACCATTTCACACGTTTCTGTTCACAGATGTACACATTTCTGCTGGGAATATACCTAAAAATAAACAGCTGGATAATGGATCAGGTTTATGCACAGCCTTAGTAGCTACTGCAAAAAATTTTTCAACGTTTTATCATTTGACATTCCTACCCACACAATATGAGGGTTCCCACTGCTCCACTTCCTTGCCAACACTTAGCATTGTCTGTCTGTTTCATTTTAGCCATTTTGGAAAATATGCTTTGGCATCACATTATGGTACTGGCCATTTGGATGTCCCCTTCCATGAAGTGCCTGCTCAAGTCGGGACAGTTTTCTCATGAGTTGTTTGCCTTTTCTGCTACTGACTTGTAGAGCTTTATGTACCCTGGATATGACTTCTTTGATGAATATACGGATTGTAAATATCTTCTCTCATTCTGTGACTTGCCTTTTCACTCTTATAAAGGTGTCATTTGATGAAATAATTTTAAGATAGCAAAATTAGTCAGCTTTTCCTTTATGGTTAATAAGATTTAGTCCTGTTCAAGCAATCTTTGCCTACCCCGTTGTGTCCCCCGAGAAGCATTATAACTTTACCTTTCCCATTTTGATTTGCAGTCCATCTCACGCACACCTTTTGTACGATCCATCAGACACCCACACAGGTGAGAAACCTGTTTATACTGACCTGATGTGGAGCCCAACTCAGCTTTGCACATAAACACAAAGCAGTTTTGCATTGTTTAATACACACCAAGTTTCCCAGAATGTAACTCCTGTGTAAATTTAGAGAAGATTGTGTTTTGTTTTGTTTGGAACTTTATCAAGATTTGAATCACCATTTCAGAAAAAGTACGTCACTGACAACAAAGCCGCTGGGGGTACGTGAGTAACCCATAGGACACACCTGTGTCTGTGTTGTCTGCATTCTAGCTAATTCTACGTTTTATATAGACATACATACTTCATTGACTTTTATTTCAAACTGTTAACTATAAAGAAAAAGTTTTAACAATCTTCAGCCAATTAGTGTCTTACTTTTCTTGAATCCGAACTCACTCATCATAACTTGGAGCAGGTATCTGATCACTTCAAATATATCCTCTAATGTGGTTCTGCCCAGAGTCTAGGTATTGGCATGCACATTATCTTATGACAAATTACTTTATTCACATGTCTCTTTTCTATTACAACCAGGGCATTGTATTAATTTGGGTGAGGGAATTATGCATGTAAACATATTTCATTTAATTGCAAGACGGTACAGGGGAGTTTACAAAACATTTGCTGTAAGAAGGAGCCATTGGGTCTGACTGGGCCTCGCATTTCGAGTCAAAAGGTCACACCACGGTGTTTTCCCAGCCGCAGGAGCAGTTCTCTCCTACAGTGGAATTAATTCCTCTTAAGCCAACGCGCTTTATGACAACAACGTTTTTCTTCTCATTACGTTTGTCCCACACCCAGGACAAACCACAGGTGAGCGGTCAGGTGAGTGGTCCTACTGCTTCGCCCCCGTCCACCTGCCTGAAATCACGCGTGGGTGTGCCCCGGCTCTTCACTGGGCTTAGTTTCACAGTTGTAAAGAGCCGAGTCCAAGCCCCAGCTCTGTCCCAAACTAACCGTGTGGCTTTGCCAGCATGTCAGCTGTCTGGGAGCCCATTGCTCACGTTCATTAAATGAGTTGAAGAAAACATGCCTGGCACATTTGTGAAAGTCAAAGGCAGTAATAACTGCTGATTGCACTGAGTGCTTCCTCAGGCCGTCCGTTCTGCCAAATGCCTCATGCGTAGAATCTTCTTTCACCCTTGAAACCCTACCATGAGTATGAGGCCCACTCTCGTCCCCATTTTACCGATGAGGCAAGTAGAAGCACAGAGAGGGTAAGTCAACTATCCTGGGCCACACAGCTGGTAAGCGGCACAGCCAAGAGGGAGTCCAGTCTGACTAACTCCCATTAAACGATAGCTTGTAGGGGAAGAATTGCCCAGCACAGGGGAAAAATAGTGGCAGCCCTTGGCTACTATGTGCCATTGATTGTGTCCCTCTGAACACCCACATTTACGGTGCCCTCCCCCCACCCCAAGAACTTCGCCCTCCGTTTGACTCCAACTAATATATGCCATTGTGGCTTTTAAACAAGTTGATTTCTAATATCCCAACGACCTAAATTTGGCACAGCTTGTCAATAGAACACTAGTAAAAGTGATGTTAATTTTAATTTACCTTCATATGCTATAGGAAAGTCCATGTTTGCACTGGAATTCATGCTGATATTTACCTTCGAAAAAATCCAATCCCAGAAGCAACAAAAAGCACAGTATGTTGAAAATATTTCCAAGCCCCAGGCCACTTATGCCCGGAAATAGTTGACACGATGAGGCGCAACCCCTCCCCCGAGGGCTGGTTGTAACAGGATTTGACCCGCAGGTCTAGATCCTTAAGAATGCTGTCTAATGTAGACCAAGGTCAGGTATGGTAAATATAGTGGCTTCCAGTGCAAAATAGACTCCACTTCCCAGCAGGTGTGGCTGCTGAAACTTTCCATTTTTGCAAACGGCTGCGGGCTGGGAGAATTTTAGGGAGCTTTGTGTAAGGTGGTGTCGTGGCGGCTGTCCAGCCATTTGAAGTCGCATGGTGGTTAGAAAACGGCAGGACCCTGGAGTTTAGAGGTGGCTCTAAAGTTGGGCCTCTGCCATCACCCAGTGGGCAAGATGCCTCCGGTCCCTGGGCTTTCGCTTCCTTATCTGTCAGAGATGGAGGTTGGACTAAGAGAATCCCTAAAGCTTCCCCAGCTATGGACTTCTGGGATGCCACAGGAGCTAAGGGGTCGCACACCCCATGATTTGGGATCGGGTGTTCCTAGATAGCTTCATGAACAAGTCAGAACTGGCTTCCCTTCTAGCTGTGTGACGTAGGCCCCTCACTGTACCTCTCTGAGTCTCAGCTTCCTCCTTGGTACAATCAGGAAGACCAATGCCAATCCCACAGTGTTGTTGTGGAGTTAAAAGGCCTAAACATAAATAGATGCTCAACAAATGCCAGTTTCTTGCTGTCACGCATTTGCCCACCTTTTCTTCTCCCCACGTTCCCTCTACAGTCGGACCAGCACGACCCATCCTCCCGCCCCACACCCATCCTCTCCTCCCCAGCAGCACCGAGAGTCTAGACACTCCGCTCTTCTGCCCAAGCCAGCGTCCACGCCTACGCCAACCATCACAACGGGAACCACCTGATAAACTGATGCAATTACCTGTCACTTCCCAGGAACAGTTGCACTAGGAATGCTAATTGCAATATTTCAGTGCCCAGACAGAGAAGAATCAGAAATCTAAATATGGCAACATTTGATTAAAAATTCCATTCCTTGCTGATGGTAGAAAAAAGCATTTCCAATGTATATTATACATACAAGTAGCTGGTGCCTGCCTGTGATTTATCTGGTTCCACAATCTGTCTCTTTTTCCTCATGGCAAAATAACCCTCTTTATTTATTATTTATTGGCTCCATCTCAGGAGTTTTACCGGTGGGCAAAGTGCTGGAGCTGGGATTCTTGTTTGCTTTCTGCTCTCAGCCGCCCCAAATTCTTTTTGGAAGTAGGTGGAGCATAAATGAAAAAATCGGTAAACAAAATTCTTTCTTTGGTCTCATATGGACAGGCCTTGGTCTCTTTGGGCTACTCCATGGCTCCCAAACTGTAATTACTGGTTGCTTTTTTCGTGTCCCTCTGAACTGAGAGCCTTTAGTTGTTCTAAATTCATTTGGGATCCTTCAGGACCCAGGAATTAAAGGTGACTCTTCATTCCTGTAAGTCAGAGACTGCCTCGGCTGAGGAAACATTCCAGGCTGTTTGCACGGTGTGTGGCCAGGTGGGCCAATTAAAGCTACGGCCCCGCATGCTCCAGCTGGGAGTTCAAGATGGCTTGGGAGGCAGGAAGCTTCTTCATGAGTCTGATCTGCAGCCTGGAGGACCCTTCTCTCCTGGAGCCCTGATCCCTGAGGTCCTGCAGTGGTGGGAATTAAGACAGAGAGCAATGGGCCAGAAGAACTGTAGGTGGTTTTATTGGCCACCAAGTATCCCAACATCATGGGATTTGTCCTGAAAGCAAGAGAGGCTTTTCCCAAGTGCTACTACGTTCCAGCAGGTTCCCAAGCTCCCTTTATGATCTCCACCTCCCTCCAGCACAGTTTGTGGGGAATTGAGGGTGGGTGGGGTCTGACCAGGACACCCTGCAACCTGTGGTGTTTAATAACAACAGTAAAAATGAATCCTACTTGCTGAGCACTTTACATGCATCACTTCATTTCATCCTCACAAGGGCCTTCTGAAGCAGGCACCATTATTATCCCCATTTCACAGAAGAGAGAACTGAGGCTGAGCAGGGCAAATAAGTTCATCAGGGTCAGTAAGGGAGAGAGATTCAAGCCAATATCTGACTGGCCCCAGAAGCCTCGCTTTTAACAACTGCACCCATCTTCTCCTCGCTTGCCCTGACCCTGAGAGGCTGACACTTCACTGTTCAGATTGCTGGCGCCCGCGCCAAACTCAGAAGATCCTAAGTGCGGGCGCCAGACGAGGGCACAGAGAGCCCACTGGATAGAAAGGCAGGCTCTGGGGCCAGATGGCTCAGGTCTGAATCCGGCTCCAGCGCTTGCTAACCACGTGGCGTGGGCAAGTTACTTAACCTTCCATGCCTTTGTGTCCCGTCTGTGCGTAGGAACGATGGCCCGGCCAGGCTGCAGTGGTGACGGTGTCAAGTGCGCAGACGGCGTTGGGCCCACTGGAAGAGCCACATGAACACTCTGTGTTTCCATCAGTTCTGTCGCCTCCGTCCAGCTGCCCAGCCAGCGTCTCCACCCGCACGTCTGACGGGCTACGTGCTCGGCACAGTCCAAGCGGTGAGTTCCACTTTCCCTCCCAAGCCTGCTCCTGCCCCAGTCCTGCACACGGGACACCTGACTGTGTCCTTCCAGTAGCTGACGTCACAAATTTTGCTGTCATCCCGGATACCCCTCTTTCCCTCACACCTCGTATCTAACCTCCCTGCAGATCTTTTCAGCTTTCCCGTTAAAACTTGTCCAGAATCCAGCACTATCTCACCACCTCCTCTGCTACCACCTGGCCCAGGCCAAGGCCACCTCTCCCCAGGCTGCCTCCAGGAGCCTCCTCGCTGGGCTCTCGCCCGTGACTACCTTCTCCTACAGTAGCCGCAGCGACTCAGGAAGCATCATGTGACTCTGCTCAAGGCCCTGTGTGGCTCCCCAACGCCCGCAGAGAAAATGTCAATGTTGCAATCACGGCCACCCACAGCGGGTCCCTGCCATGCTCCCTCTGCAGCCGCAGGGGTCTCCTGCGTTTCCTCCTAGAGCCTCTGGCCCTGCCCTTCCTGCTCCTGAAAACTCTTCCCCACATACCTGCCTGCCGCAGTCCTTTACTTCCGATGGTCACTGCTCGCACACCGCCTCTTCAAAGCAGGTTCCCTGCCCACCCTGAGTGGAAAACAAGCCCCAAGTCGTCTTTTGACTGCATGTGTCGCAAACAGGGAGGTAACCAAACCTCCCCCCACCCTGCCTGTGCTGGATTTACTCCCTCCCGGCGTCTCCCGTGGAGTGGGTCGACCTCAGAGCAGGCGCAGGACAGGGAGAGAGGAGTGGCAAGGTGCCCGAGAAACACATCTGCTGGAAGTATGATTCCTTCAGTTCTATAGGAAGATAAATATATTTTACGATTTTTGCTGAATGAACACGGTGAATGCAAAGTGCTGCTTTGGACCAAGGAATGCTGAGAAACACATTGGGAACAAACTGGAGACGTGCTCAACCTCCCTCCCAAAATAACACCCAAGACGAGGTTGGAAATGCAAACTAGGCCCCGCAAGGTCAGACAGAACGCAGCACCTGGTTGCAGTCCCGCAGGAAGTCTCGCTACAGCCATCGTGATGGGACTTTTTAAAGATATAAGGAAAAATGAAAGAGGTAAAAACAACAAAAGAGGTGGGAGCTGGAAAGCGGATGGAGAAGTCCCTGACTGAGTAGCCCTGCCAGAGCTGATCCCAGCCCGCTAGCAAAAAAATCCACGAACCGGCTGGATTTGTGCAACGGGATGCTCAGAAAAACTCAGCAACCAGTGGCACCGGGCACTTCGGGGGCTGAGAGCAAAGTTGTAGAGAGAGAGTGTAAAATAATGGAGATTGGCTGAAATCTGTTTGGAGGTCGTCAGATGGATCCCCTCCCCCACTCTGGCAGAAGCCTGACCATTTGCTTTCCAGGGAAGATAAAACAGCGGCCTCCGGACTGTGAGACATCAGACCCAGTTGAGACCAGGGGTATCATAAGGGGAACAGGAGTGTTCAGGGACTGTGGGCATGCTGGAAATTGAGAATCCCACTCCCTTCATTCCTCCTCTCTCACTGGGCTTCCAGAATACTTCCGGGAAGCCTTTGCCCTCTAGACAGGAGGTTGGAAGGATCTTCTCTGCTAAGTCTGACAAGCCCAGGTGAAAAGACATGAAGATAATTGCTGGGGTTTCCCCTCAAATTGGCAAAGCATGACACCCCACAATAAAGCTCACACTCAAGAAACTCCACCATTCAGACAATCACAGGTGAACAAACCTCTGAGGAAAGCCTCTACACAGAACAAAGCAAGCAAATAAGAGCAACTTAGAGCAAACAGAAATTACACAAGGAAAAGACAACTTCCAAAAAATGGTCAGTGATAACCTTTGAGAGATAAGAAAAGACATTGGGCCAGGCACAGTGGCTCATGCCTGTAATCCTAGCAACTTTGGGAGGCCGAGGCGGTGAGACCAGCTTGGGCAACATAGTGAAAACTCACCTCCACAAAAAAAAAAATAATAATAAAAATGAAAATAAAATTTAAAAAAAGACATTACATCTATGAAAGAAGAACAGAATTCTGTAAAACAAGAACACTTACAAAACAAAAACTATTTCTTGAAATTAAAAATGTAAAAGAAATAAAACCTATATAGAAAGATTGAAAGATAAAATCAAGGAAAACTTTCAGAAAGTAAGTTGGAAAAAAAGGAGAACATAATTAGAAGACCAGCCTGAGAAGTCCAGCATGCAAATAAGAAGAGTGGCAGAAAGAGAGAATGGTGAAAACGGGGAGGAGATTTATCAACAACAACAACAAAAAAAATGCAAGAATTTTCCCACACTTGAAGAACACAAACCTCCAGATTGAAAGGGAACTTCGAGATCACAGCATAATGGATGAAAATATACCCACACCAAGGTACATTAATGTAAGATTTTCAGAACACTGGGGATAAAGAAAAGGCCCTTCCAAGCTTGTGAAGGGAAGAAAAAAATATAGGTCAAGTGCAACAGCTCATGAATTAGGATGAACTCAGACTTCTGAATGGCACACAAGGAGAAAAACAAACCGCACAAACAACAAAAATAATGGGACAGTGACTTCAAAATTCTAAAGGAAAATTCTTTCTAACCTAGAATTCAATACCTATAATATAGGTAATTCTATATCCAGCCCAATTATCACTCAGCAGGGTGTGCTCTACCAAATGAGGGAGTAAACTAAGGGGAAAAAAAGCAATGCCATATGTATTAGTACCCTAGGGCTACCACAACGACATACCACAAACTGGGTGGATTAAAACAAGAGAAATTTATTGTCTCACCTGCAGTTCTGGAGGCTAGAAATCTGAAATCATGGTGGCAGAAAGGCCATGTTCCCTCTGAAGCCTCCAGGGGAGGATCCTTCCTTGCTGCTTCCAGCTTCTGCTGGACCTGGGCCTTCCTTGGCTCGTGGCGATAGAACTGTAGTCTCTGCCTCCATCTACACATCTGTCTTCCCTCTAAGTCTTCACACTGTGTCCCCTCTATGCATGCCTAGCTCTGTGCCTCTGCTCTTCTCGTAAAGACACAAGTCATGTTGGATTAAGGGCCCGTCGTCCTACAATGGTGTGACCTCATCTTAACTAATTACATCAGCAATGATCCCACTTCAACAATAATCCTATTTCCAAATACTGTCACATTCTGAGGCTCTGGAAATGACATGAATTCCTGGGAGACAATGTCTAACCCAGCACAGAATATAGAAACAGGGGGCGAGGGGCATCCTCAGGGTGACGGTGGAGGCTTGCTCCAGACTGCGGCTGTGTGAGGGCAGAGAGGGGCCAGCCCGGTGAAGCAGGTTGGATACTCTTAGATTCCTTCAGAGGGGAAACGGAGAGGGTTTATGGGAATGGATACACTGAAAGGAGATTCAAGGGTTAAATTAATAAGTATATAGAAAACTGAGCAAACAAATACAGCAGCAATAAAAAGACAATTGTTAATTGGAGGGAAAATAACAAATTGGTTCATGACCTAGCTTGCCAGGCCTATATAAAGATATATAAGAAACGATGAATACTTACGAAGCCAAAATTACGATATACATTCATGGAGAGGGTGGGGAAAGGGAAATGTTGGCAGAAGTGGAGGGAGGAAAGTGGTAAGTCCTTATCTTCCACGGTGGCAAGTTAATGGATAATACCAAAAACTGAAAAAGCTGGAGGCAGCAAGTCAAGCTTACATAGAGATGGAGAGTAAACATTACAAGGGATGAGAACACTGTACTGAAGAAGGGGAAATGGGGGGGACATGGAGGAATGTCGTTTGTCTTAACAAACCTTGTAGAACTAGTTGAACTATGCATATGTATAACCTCAGTTAGAAAAAAAAATCAAAACAAGAGCAAAAGGCACATATTGGGCCAAATCATCCATAGCCGTGTGCATTACACACTACACCATGAGCATATTTTATTATTAAAATATTATATGGTGAAACTCTAGAGTCAGCTTAACACAGGGGTTTTTAGTCAAGGGCAATATTGCCACCACCCTCCATCTGACTCAGGGGACATTTGCCACTGTCTGGAGGTATTTTTCATAGTCACAACTGGGGGCAGGGGTGCTGCCAGTGTCTAGTGGGTGGAGGCCAGGGATGCTGCCAACCATTCTACAATGCACAGGACAGCCCCCATGACCAAGAATTATCCCACTCCAAATGTCAACAGCACCAAGGGTGAGAAATCCTTGTTTAGCAGATGTTTGTACTGCAGACTGCTGGGAAAATAAACCTTAAAAATCCTGAAAGCAAAGAAATAATGAGAAGGCTGGCTAACATAGATGCTGTTTGTGGTGGTTTTAAAATGCCAATAGATTCTTTGACACACTTCTCCTCAAAAGATGGATTCTAATTTCACTCCCCTTGAGCATAAACAGAATAAAGTGGAGCTGACAGCGTGTAATTCTGGGGACTAGGTCCTACAGGGCACTGAGACTCCTGCTTGTTCTCTTACATCACTTGCTGTGGGGGAACTGGCCGCCATATTGTAAAGACACTCAAGCAGCCATGAGAGGCAGAGCCGGGGTCTCGGGCCAAGAGCCATGTGACTGAACCAACTTGGAAGCAGATCCTGCAGCCCCAGTCAGGCCTTTGGTTGCCTGAAACCTGGGCTGACACTTGACTGCAGCCTTCTAAGACACACTGAATTGGAACCACTCAGCCAAGATGTCCCAAAATTCTTAACCTGCAGAAACTGTGAGATAATAAATATGTTTTGTTTTAAACCACAAAGTTTTGGTATAATTTGCTTTGCAGCGATGCATAACTAATACAATGGGCGGTGAGAAAGAGATAAAAAAGCAAGAGCAAACCCAAACCAAAGGAATACACCAGGAGGCAGGGTGTTGGTGAGTAGGCAGGGCTGAGATAAAGACTCATACCGTGGTAGTGTGGATCCTGAAGGCCGTGCGGTCTGAGTTCTTCTGTTATTAAGTGGACCATGTTACGTATTTAAAAAAATATTTGGCCTGAGGATGAAAACAGATAACTGAGCCATGCTCCTATTAGAAAAGATGCATATAAGAATCTAGGACAGTGTGAAGAACACAGGAAGGGGAAAAACATAACCACCACCAAACAAAGGCCAGTGGCTCCCGTCACCATTGCAGGGCCTGTATTCTGGCTTCGCGCTATTTTCCTGGGTGGCTCTGGAGTCTCAACTAATACTCATGTATTGTGTCTGGTGCTTTAATGACATGCAATTAGGTACTATTATCTCTATCTTTGGGGCTTCCAGGGTCAATGTGGCTTCCCTACAGTCCTACAAAGGCAGGTCATGAACCCGGATGAGGCTGATTTCAAAATCCACGCTAATCCCACTGCGCCACACCACGTCTCTTTGTAGAACACTTATTTACATTCCTCGGGATTGTTTGAATTCTCTTCTCTCTGTCTTCTCACTAAGAATTCTGCCAGTGTCTCCCCCAGCACTTTAAAAGATATCCTTTGATTATTGTTCATTCTTGAAATTCAGTGTCTACATATTTTACTAGGGAGACTCAGAAAGCCAGTAGAGGGTCGAATGCAGGAACTATGAATTCACAGCTTCTTCAAGACTTCCTCATTCTCTTTTTCCCCAGGGTGTAGACGTGCAGCTATGCTGCCTGGCCACCTTCCTTCTCTCCCCGCATCCCCCGCCCCTCTGGAGCCGTCTCCTCTGACCAGAGCCAGGGTTCTCTCAGCCCCATTCCCCCTGGAAAACGTTGCGTCTGCCTTGACGGTGACATCCATTACAGAGCTCTGCAGCTGTTCCACGCAGCCAGCCCGAAGGCCTTCCGGAAATTACTCGCATTCATGGGCCCTCTGCACGGCACGGCCTGGCAACTGCACAGGACCTGGCACCCCAGGCCTGTGGCTGAAGGTGGGGGTGCAAACTGGCTTCTATTCTTCCCACCGCCACTCCCCACTCCCTGAGTGTCTAGCCATTGAGAGTTAATAGCTAAGAAGGACAGGTACTTCCTTCCTGCTGTCTAGAATGAACTGGGGGTGGGGGCGGGAAGAGAATACATCTTTTTTTTTCTTTCTTTGTGATTGTAGATAACTATTCTCATCATATTATTTAGGTCTCATTTGGTGTAAGTGGCATAAATCCAATTCCAACTGGATTTGGCAAAAAGAGGAGCTTAATAATAGGGTATCAGGGGAAACTCTAAGTAAGCTGAAGAAAAGGCAGTGATACTGCCAGATGGGTCACCACGTACAGTTGTGTAGGCTGCACAACCCCTAGGGCCACCATCACATGGTGGCTATATGAACAGCACTTCCTGGAGCTATGCAAGGGCACAGCTTGTCTAGCTATCCCCAGCGTCTCTACACCGGGTTTCAGGAATAACGGAAAGCAGGGTCTCAAATGCCACCAGGGCTCTTTCTCCATCTCTGACATTGGCTTCTGAGTACTGACTAAATCCCTCCTGCTGGGGCTGGTTTCATCCAAACAGCAGAGAAGAACTACCTGTGAATGACTCCTTACTCCAATACTGAGGAAGTGTTGCTCTTATTGGTCCTGGCTTCTCAATTTCTGGGGAAGGCTCTGATTGGCCTATTTGAGCTTGAGGCACCTCCTTCCACCAATCAAGAAGCCAGATGGCTCCGAGGCGGTAGCCC
This sequence comes from Propithecus coquereli, assembly GCF_000956105.1. Lineage (NCBI taxonomy): Eukaryota > Metazoa > Chordata > Mammalia > Primates > Indriidae > Propithecus > Propithecus coquereli. The sequence continues at coordinate 4,598,552 of NW_012148631.1, read as the reverse complement.
TCTGGCTTGGCCTGATTCACACCCCCACCTGGACCTATCACCTCTGCCCAGCAGGCGGCAGGAGATGTAAGAGCCTGGCCTCTGGGAATCTAAAGCTTTCAACCCCTGCTTATTTGTCTTTATTTCTGTCATCTCCAGGGCCTTTCAGAAGCTAAATATCCAGCAATAGGTGGGACGATGTGGAAGTAAGATTGCTCCCACTCAAGAGTGGGTGTGAGTAAAGCCAGCCTCCTCCAGGACTTTCATTCGATGGGGTCTTAAGAGTTTTGGCAAAGTGGGAGCAATATTCATATTTGAATATCTAGGGGGACATTATGATCCTTGTGCAGTCACACGAAGGTGTCTTGCAATGTCTGTCTTGAAGGCACAAGACACCAATTCTCTTCCCAAATTCACTGCCGGCTGAGGCTCCGGGAATGCCTCTTTCAAGGGCCGGAGAGAAGAAACAGTAATTCGGTTATTGTCATCTTTTCTGCCCGCCTCCTTGCCCTCACCTGCCACACTGCCACACGAGTGTAGAGGGCCCGGCCCTCTTGCCCTTTAACTTTACTAGCCTCCATATCTTTTGTGAACCCCAGACCTTGCACCCCAAGTCTGCTCAGTCACCATACTTAGCAGTTTGGACGTTAAAGCCAAAGAGGGATTCTTTGGGTGTCACGAAATCAAGGGGTTACCCCGAAGGGGATGGGGGCAGGGAGGTGCGTGGAATGAGGGAAAACAAATACAGCTGCCACGTGCCCTCAATATTCCTGGATCAGTTAGTTCACATGTAACAAGGGAGTGCATGACTATTAATGAACAAAATAAATAGTAATCAATTATGATGATGGTAATTATGCTTTCGAAATTAGCCTGGGAAAGGATGACTGAGGCAATTTTTTATTCCAGCTCGGGAAAATGGGACGCCAGCTGGGGCTAATAGAAGCTTTCATTAAAGCTGAGTTTCATCCAGGCTGCGAAGAAAGCCCTCTCTGTCCCGTGGCCCGGCTGGGCCTTGACATGCCTTCTGCTTTTTAACAAGAACTGAAAGGTGGCGAGACAGTTCTTGCCTTGGCACCGGGTGAAGTCGGCCTCTGAAAAGGCAGTGATTATTTTCGACGGTGCCCTGTCGGGGAGCTGCGTTTCCTTTGCCCCCCGTCTCCAAGCGCCGGGGTTCCAGCGCCGGTGATGTGTGCCTGGGGCCGATGACGCCGGTGGGCGGCGGCGGATGACCTGGGGCAGAGGGTCTGGGCAGGGCAGGGCGTGCCAGGGCAGTTTGCAGTGACTGGCTGGGAAGGGAGACAGAGGGAAAAAAAGTGGCTTCTGTACAAGAGGCTGTGTGTCCTTCCCTGCGCAGCCGAGATGGCCACTAATGTTAACCTGCCAGCCTGCCCGGACCCTCCCTACCTCTTTCTGCACCCCCGGTGCCCTTGGAAATTTCATGGAAGTCATCAGCTGCTGGCGTCTGCCTCAGTTTCCCTCTCTGCCTCACTCCTTTTCTCTGTCTTGCTGCCTCCTTCTGTGTTTCTCTCTTGCTACGAAGAAACTACAGGAAGGCCTTTCACTTAGCCACGCGGTGACACATTTGAAGAGTTTAAGGGTTGGTGGAAGTAAAATTCCCTTCTCTCTTGCGTTCTAATGCAGACAAGGAGCAGGAGGCTCACCACCTAAACACGCATGCAAGTCTCCGCTCAGCTCAGTGGCTCTCAGCCAGGAGTGGTTTGCCGCCCACCCTCAGGGCTTTAGGCATGGTCTGCAAGACACTTCTGATAGTCACAACCGGGGTGGGGGACGCCACCAGCATCTAGCAGACACGGGAGAGGGAGGCTGCTAAACACTGCAATGAGCACAACGAAGAATTAGCCCACCCGAAACGTCAACAGCGCGAAGTTGAGAAACGCTGGCTTAATTATGGCTGAGGAAGCATCTGGTCACCGCTTCCCACCCCGGGCCAGCCTCCTGTTAGACCACGTTAGGGGTGTGAGATTCTGAAGGCGGCTTCCACGACAGAAAACGCTGCCCGCTGGCGGGGAGTAGCGCGCCTGCGCGTAAGTCAAGACAGGTACCCGCCCCCCGGCCAGTGTTGGACAATCAGATCAGCTGCTCCAGGGAAACTAAGGCAAGGAGAGAAGGTTGAGCAACCTTCTCCCAGGAAGGAGAAAGTTCCCAGAGTGTGAGCAGAGAAGGAACTTGGGGAGAGAAAAGAGGGTGCCTCTATGAGCCAATTTAAGTCCATGACCCCAGCGTCTGGTGGGCTCACAAAGCATTCCCACATGGCTCGGCTATGGCCTAGAGTTGGAAGAAACAATCCCTAAAACACTGCCCTATCTTCAACATTTATTTGGCAAAGGCATACAAGACCTCGTGCCGGGTGCTTTGCAAGCTCTAATTCCATCCGCAGGACAGGGCTGCAAGATTTTCATTCCCACTCTACAGATGAGGCGACTGAGGCTCCGAAAGAGTAAGTGGCTTGTCTAAGGCCACAGAGAAAGCCCGTGGAGGAGCCGGGGTTGGAACCAAGCCTTAACTGAGAACTCAGAGCCCCTCTGGAATCTGCATTTCAGATTAGAGACCCAGACAGGACCAGACAACATTGATGGAAGGACAGCAAGGTGAGTGCTAAAAGAACCGGGACACTCTGGTCTAGTAAGATCTGGGCTAAGAGCAGAGAGGTCCAAGGTCAGACCTATGTGAGGGCTGTGGAGAGAGTGAACATAAACTCCATCGCCAAATCCCCCCATAGCACAAATGGAAGTTGTGCCCCTTGAATCTTTGACTAGGTCTGACAAGTAATCTTGCAGAGCTCCTCAACTCAAAATCAAGTAATATTACTGTCAAAAACTGGAATTTATTTAGACCACACTTAAATGCTAGAGATTTGGGTGGTGAGGACAGGAGTGATCATTTATTCAGTGCCAACTATGTGCCCAGCTTTCTGCTAGACCTACCCATAGATGATTTCCCTGCCTCCTTCCAAGAATCCCATGAGTACCCTTAGCCCCAGTTTTTCAGACCAGGAAACTGAGCTTCACAGAAGTTGTATAATTTGCCCAGTGTTCCCTGGCTAGGGGCAGAGGCAGTGACACAGAGCCCTGCCATTTACCTGTGCATAATGCCCTGGTGCTTGGCAGCATCAGTCATTACTAAGGGGTGCTGGGCTATAATGGAGGCATAGCCCCATTGGCGCTACTGTCAGAGAAGATCTTAGGGGATCCACATTTCCTTCCCACTCTGAGTGCTTCTGTTAGAGACAAAATCCTGAGGTACACACCCAGTAAGCCCCTATTAGTAAGACAGACAGACATTGGCTTCTAAAAAGCCCCCCCACACACACACCAACACGATTCTGGTCTCCATTTGGTGTCCTCAGAAGAAAGTCCTGCTCTTTTTTTTTTTCCTGCATTGACCCATTCTAGGGTCAGGAAATTCTTCCATATAGACACCCTCAGGCTGCTGTTTAAGCCAGTTTCCCCTCTGCAGTCCAGAGTGGAGATAAACAACAGCTGGTGGCCACCATCTCGAAAAATCTCTCATAAACCTGAAGCCTCATTATATAATCAGCCTTCTCCAAGTGAAATCATCCCAGTTCTTTTAAACTTTTCTCAGAGATTATTTATTCTCTAAGTTTCCTTTGCAAATTAGTTGACCACTTTGGAAGTTCTCTCTGTTCCTTCCTCTTAAGGTGCAGAGACCACAGTTGAACATTGATGTAGAGCCGGTCACTCCGCAGAACAAGTGTTTTCTCACAAATATTGGCAGAGAGTGATTTCCTAGTCACCAGGGAACAGGGAAGAAACAGTGATGGGTTGAAAACCTCAAAGAGGCTTGAGTTCAAATCCTGGCTGCTTCCTTTCTTGTGTGAATTCAGTAAATCAGCTGGGTTTGCAAGACCTTCATTTCTTTATCTCCAAAGCAGAAGGAATGAGCTTTCTGTAAGGACCTAATGAGATAATATAGGTGAAGTGCCTGACAGCTAACAGGAACGCTACCCAGTGGCTATTGTGACTTTCCTGTTATAGCCCCCTCCCCACCATGAAGTATAGCTGCTTCATTATTTATAATTCTTCCGAATCAAACAAGAGAAGCAAATACTGAAGTTCCTCACTCGCCTTGTCTGACCCTGTAGAAGTGAGTCCACCATTCTGGCTGTGTTTGAACAAGACTGCTCACACCTCCTAGGGGGGTCTGGGAAGGGGCTCCTACTTTGAGTGAGGATGGGCTTGGTAGCCTCTTAAAATTCCTTTCAACCCCAAGATTCTCTTTAGAACACAGGTCAACTCAGGTTTTCACCTCGAATACATTTTCCACAGAGAAATCCAACCAGATTATCTGTGGGGGGACACAGGACAACTGTGACCCTGTGTCCCTCACAGCAGGATTCTCCATTCCTCATGAGACATGCCTCTGCCCCAACTTCCCTCTCTCTCATGCTGCCCCTGGTAATTTTCCTCTTCCAAACTCTTCCACAAATGTCCCGTCTCCTTTCTACCGGGTCAAGCACTACAGCTTTGCCCCCAACATGTCCACTCCGTCCAGGCCAGCGATGGCCAGCTAACAAGATCCACCCTCCTCAGCAGGCAGGCACAGACGAGTGTGGCCTCCAGGGTCTGACTCCACAACCAAAGGGATTTATCCACTCATTCATTTCCTCCACACACGCAATTTTTTTCTGAGAGAAGTTTCTGTAAGACAATTTTCTCCATCTTTCTTGCACACAATTGAATAATTTCTGTCTCAGTTCCACTTCCTCCCTACAAAACAAGCCATGTTGACAAATATTTATATTTGTATAACATTTTGAAAATTCCTTTGATCTTTTTATCTATTGACTTTATGATGCTTTTTGTCTGGACTTTTATAGCATCTAGTAGAGTTAGGCTGCAGCTTCCTAACTGGCGCGTAGGAGACACCAACTCACGCACTTTGATAAGTTAGCATGAAATGTATTTTAAGATCAAGGTTTTAGGTTATGAGGAATGAATTAGCTGCATACTTCTCTGCTTTGGAAAACTCAAAACTTACTGAATAGCCTTCCAGTAAAAGGGAGTAGCTGAATTAGACTCCCACTTTCCAAGGTCCTCGTTGACAAAGCTCTTTCACAGTTCATTTACAATGTGAATTTCAGAGAGATCCCTTCCCCACGGTACAATTTAGCCTCGTTCAGTTATTCCTGCGAGGTTGTAGTCGGCAAGTGCTCCCGAGTCCTCTTGGGTCACATGTCAGGGAAACCTCCAAGAGCAGTGAGACCCCAGGATGCCACAATTTTGTTATTAAAACACAGGCATGGCCCTCTGTTGAAAGGAGTTGGCCTCCTGCCTCTCTCTGGAAAGCAGCGTGATTCCTTCTCAGCCAGGAGACAACTAGATGGACGTTGCCCCCCAGTGCTGTCCAGGTAGGCAAGCTCCTGGCCCCTTATAAATCCTCCTTCACAGTTAGAATTTTTAACAATAATTGCAGAGCAGCTTTGGGGTGAATCAAAGGAAACAGGCATTGGACAGCACTGGAAAAACCATCTTGGCTAACATACTGCCTCCATCCAGGACTGGGGACTTTAAGGAAGGTGAATTTCACCAGGAGCAATTTCTTCATTTCTTCCCCAAACTCTGCAGCTGGGTGGAGACTGGGGCTGTAGTGAGTTGGAGGGGAAAGTGAGTGGACAGCCTTTTTTGGTGCGTTTTGGTTAGTGGTCTACCTCTATCCTAAGCTGCTGTATGGATTTTTTTTTGGTAGAAAACAACCTGCTACAACAGAACCTGATGAATGGTAAAATCCCTCACCTACGTATTCCTTCCTGCATGCCTTTACCTTTACCCACTGCGCTAGCACAGTCTTCTTATTCCTACCAAAGTTGCCAGCCAAGCCGGAGAAGCCAGTTTGTCAGAGGAAATAATGTAAGAGCCTCTTTGAAAAAGAGATACCATTTCATGGTTCCGGGGCACCCAGACACCGCAAAGCTTGGGTACTCTCTCCGTTCACGTGGCCACACAGTCAGACAATGGAAGGGACCCCTGCCTACGAGTAGAGCGTAAAGGTGCCTGCTAATTTATTCCTTATTCCCCCCACTTCCTCAGCTGCTCTAACCTAGCCCTGCCTGGTTTCAGGCCTGCTGCCTGTGGGCTGCAGTGGAATTCTGAGATGTGGAACATTCTCTTACTGGGTTTCAGACAACGATTGCTGTGTAACAAACTACTGCAACACTTAGCAGCTTAAAACAGCCATTTTATTATGCTCCTATGTTCCTTGTGTCAGGAATTCAGACAGGGTACTGCAGGGTTGGCTCCTGGATGTCTGGGACCTCACCTGGGAAGACTTGCAGCCCAGAGGTGACTCGATAGCTGGAAAATGGAATCATCGAAAGGTCTGCATTGGGATAACCTGGAGACGGGCCTGCAGACCGGAGCCCCTGGGCGTGGCCACTCCACATGGCTTGGCTTTCTTGCAGCATGGCAGCTTCAGAGCAGTGGTGCCCTTTATGTGGTAGGCCAGGGCTCAAAGTTTGAATGTCCCAGAAAACAAGGAGAAAGCCGCATTGCCCTTTGGATGGTATATAGGATTACTTGCCATATTCTAGTGGTCAAAGCCGTCTCAAGCCCACATATGCATAAGGGGAGGGGACATAGACATCACCTCTCCGTGGAAGGACAGTCAACGTCACATTGCAGAAAAGCATGTGCAAGGAATGTCTTGATACAGCCATCTTTGGAAAACAAGATCTGCCACCCACTCTTCCTGCTCATGGACATAGACAGATGTGCCCTAGATGTCACACCCTCATGGACATTAGTCATTATCCATTCATTCACTCACTCTCTCACATGTAACCCTGAAGGCAGCCACAGCCTCATCAATTCTTGAGATCACGGCAGGACTACCTCTTACCTACAGTTCCACAGCCCTGGATGGCCCGAGCCTCTTCAGGATTCCTGCAACCCCCCTTCTCCCTTGCTGAGTCGGAGCCAGGCTGTGCAAATGTAGGTGTGAAACTCAACCACTGTGGGGGGTGGATTTACATTGCATACCTGATGCAAAGGGCTTAAAAACACATATTAGATGCATCTGTTTCCAACCAGCCAACATGCATGCGCCACACACACACACACACACACACACACACACACACACACCCCACCTGGGATTTCCCCGTTTCAGCAGCCCCAGCACCTGTGGCTCCTCTTCCTGTTCCCCAACTCCACCCTGGGGGATCCTCACTTTCCTCAGCCTCTGTACGGGGCCCCTGTCTACAGAAGCCTTTAGACATCCTGAGCAGAGCTAATATCTTTCCAAGACTGCCCCACCCAACCCAAGAGAGCATTTACACTTTACCAAGTCCTCGTTTGTTAACTGATCACTCGTTTAACAAATATTGGTTGAGCACCTACTGTGGACCAGACACTGGGTGGCGTAGAGGACATGAGGCTATATTTCATGCCTCTCTGCATTATATTGTGGGATGGCTGCAGAAATATTATTAATGTTGTGTTGTCATTTTTCTTATGGCTTTTACCCTTACAGAACCCTTTTACTTCTGTGAGAAATGCTGCCAGATACCATGAGTTCTACTCCCCCGACTTCAGTCATTGTAAACCATCTTTTTAACTTTTGCTGTAAGCGTGTTCTGTGTTCTGCCTGTGTTTTACGGACTTTATGTAAGTCTTTAAAATGACTCACTTTCTTTATGTAGAATTTTTAAAGTTTTATATCATTACCATAAGTGGAAAACTGGAATTCCTTGCCATAAATAGAAGGCAACCCTAAAATTAAATTCAATTTTTTAAAACTCCCTTATGAAATTTTAGCTAAATGCAGAAACTTGAACCTGTGCCCACTCTCTCTTTGTTAAAAAGGGAGCATAGGACGGACTGGACAGGTGTTAAAGATGATGTGGCACCACACTGAGACTTACTGCATGGCATAATCCAGGTAAGTGGAAGAGTGTTCCCCGAGGGATAGAGTATAATTCCATGTCATCTCTGCGTGGCATCTCAGATAACATCAGCAATTTTCACCTACATCAGTTAAACAATAGCCAGATTCTGCTGCAGTAACAAACAGTAACAAACCCTCAAATCCCAGCAGCTTAAAACTCAAAGGTTATTTCTTGCTCACTTCCACTGTGGGTTGGCAAGGTCCCAGCTCTCTGTTGTTGCCCAGGGTCTCAGGCTGACAAGGCAATCACCGTCTTGAATGCTGAGGACAACGGTGTCAGAGGAAAAGAAGAGCGTGTCCGAAGCATGCACTGGCTCTCAGCACTTCCACGGGTGGTGGGTGCTGCACCCCTTCTGCTCCCTATTCCATGGCTAAGAGGAGTCACATGGCCAACCCTGACTCAACCTGAGCAGGAGGTGCGATGCTACCACATCCTGGGAGGACAGAGAGCTGGAACATCTTGTGAACAGCATGATGACTTCCACCGCACCCTGTGCACTGACGACACTGCCCCACACAGTTGGGCCTGGCCTTCCCAGGGCTGGCTTTCTCTGCACAACCCCCGACACAGGCAAACCAGACCCCTGCTAATACCATTCCACGGCGGCGACTGCTCTGCCTTCTCCCTGCCTGACTCACTGCCCCGGCTGGAACTCTCCCTCCCTGCCCTAAGGTTCTACTTGTTCCTGAGGCTTTGTCAACCCCCTAAATGGAAAGTAACCCATGTGTGTGTGGTCATTCTTCTAGGCCAACATTACAGATTGTCATAGCTATAATAGAAAGTATGGGCCTCTTCATTTTAGAGCAGGATTTTTCAACCTCAACACTTCTGACATTTGGGGCAGATGGTTCCTTGTCGTGGGGGGCCATCCTGCACACTGCAGTGGGGTTAGCAGCATCCCTGGCCTTTTGCCCACCTGATGCCAATAGCAACTACCCCTACGACCTGCCATTTGAGGGGGCGGCTTCCCTCAGGTGAGAGCCATTGAGAAACTAAACACTGTGCCCAAGGTGACCTGGTGAGTTAATGGCCCAAGGGGCTGGAGGAATGTCCAGGCTCTTGCCCTTCCTCCATCCCCCATCTAGCGTCCCTGGTGCTGGTGCCCGTGGTCCCACTGGGCCCATGAATGCAAGAAAGAGGCTAGGCTTGTATTCTTTTGACACGTTTGATGTGCCTACTGAACACTTCCATAAAGACGTGCTCTTATTTAAAAAAAAAAACAAAAAAAACACACAGACTTCTTGGTCTGCGTTTCAGTTATCAACTTTTGATACAGATAAGAGGACAAGAAGTGTTTCATTTTCCTGGAGTTCTACTATAAGGAAAAGAGTGGTATCAACGCGCTGACAGCAGGGCAATTGACAATGTTAAAAGAGAGACACCAGGGAGCGCCGGGGACTGTAAGACTGGCGCGTACAGGCCCCATCTGACAGGCCAGGTGCTGCAGCTGATTGTCAGGGTTTTTTAATGAGATGAAATCTGGATTTGAATGAGAGCTCTTGATTTTCAGAAGCTGGAAGGTGATTTAACTGTTTTTAATGTGCAAGCCCAAACTATGGACCATACAAAATGCCAGGTCCAGCCCTTGCGCCATGCGGGTTTGCCGCTCCACGTTGCAGAAGGTGTTCTGTGCTGGTGCAGACGTCCATTATAGCCGCAGCTCATGACGCGCCCCAGGCGTCACGGCATCTCGTCCGTTCGTGCTGTCCCAGCGCCAGCACGAACCGAGCACAGAGCAGGTGCTCTTTAAACCTTTGCTCCCTCCAGCTGAGTCGCCGGGAAAGTTGAAGTAGTAATTGCTTCCAGGCTTTTCTCTTAGATCTCACTAGAAAAAAAAAAATCTCTTTGGTATTCGGTTGCAGCATTCTTATACCAACTCAAAGGTTCCACGGAAAAAAGATGGCTGTGGCAGGCAGGGAGGGCGATGGCGGGCAAGTCGCGTTATTGCCGCTTTAAATAAAATTAGAAAGTCTGTACTGAGGCTTCTGTTCCAGGAAGGCTGGATGGACGTAGCACCCGCCAGCCCTCGCTCTGGACAAGCGTTCCTCTGGCCCCTTCTAGGGGCACGGAGGCTCTGGCTGCTTCTTTCTCACGTGGGCTCTCTGAGGAGGGGCGCTCCTTCAGCACCGTGTGCTGAACCCGCAAACCTTAGGTCCACCCGCACCTCATTCCGGCAGTTCCACCTCTGGATCTTCCTTTCCGGATCTGTTAGACAAAGGCACAGAGATGTAGGCACAAGAATGTTTGAAGTAGCGAAGTTGTGGGCAAGACCCAGGTGTCCCTCAGTGGGACATGGGTGAAACTGGCAACAGTCCCCCAGCCTTCACAAGGACTAGGCAGCACTCGCCGCTCTGTCTGAGTAGGTCACCCCTGTTAGTCTCTGTCACTGCAGCCACTGCCATCCTCCGCGGCCCCTTGCCACCATGCGCCTTTGCCGATATGTCCGTCTCTTTACCTGGTCACTGTTTCTTTTTGGTCTCAAATTCCAGATTTTGACTCCCCCGACATAAGTACCAGGCACACTCTGGCTGGATCTGTAGGTACTAACATGGAAAGATGCTCACGAGGTGGTGCTGAGCGGCAGAGTCGCTTCGGAATGGAATGTGCGTCGCAGGTTCCAACAGCAAGCAGAGGGCACGCCCTGAAAGGGAAGCAAGGTGTGAAGTGGTGTCGTGCAGGGCACAGGTGCTGTGGCTGGGTGAAGGAACCAGCAAGGGTGTGAAGCACCCAGGGAACAGCCACCACAGGAAGCCACTGCCACACCTCAGCCTCAGCGGACAGGGAAAGGGACAGGAAGAAGGGCGCAGTAGGGCCTGTGGCCTCCAGGGAGTCTGGCCACTTTCAGAACCACAGGGAAGTGGGGAAAAGCCAGAGGGGAGGACAGAGCATAGACCCTGGCCACCCTCTCTCCTGCCCTCCCGTCTCCCACCAGGGCCTCCCAAAGGAGGGCATGGGGCCAGGGGGCTGCTGTCTGGGGGTCAGCCTCCAGGACACAGGGCAGGGCAGGCAAAGACAGAGACTAGTGCCACCACCAGGGACGGGGAGGCAGACAGAGAAAGGCCACCATGGTGTGGTTGGTGTAAAACATTAGCTTTTTCACGTTCATGAAAACATCTGCAGACACACAGCAAACCACCCACCTGCAGCAGCTTCCTCTAGGGAGTGGAATTTGGTGGTGGAGGAGATGAGAGAGGGAAAGCAGGGTTTGACTTTACACACTTTTGTACTCTGGGAATCTTTAAGCAGGTATCTTTAAAATAAAAAGTGTCATCCTCAATTCTGCAGTCCTGGCCCCTGGAAATGCCAAGGGGAGGACATCTTCGCTGACTGCAGGGACCAGGTGGGGTCCCTCTGTGAGATGCTCCCAGAGCTGGGTGGGGAAACTACAGTGGCAAAGGCACGGAGGCCAGAAGGTGGAAGGTGGAAGGTGCACTGGGTGTGGCCAGCAGCCTGTCGTAGCTGTGCTGCGGGCACCAGGGCAGGGCTGAGGCCAGATAGGTGGATCAGTACATGCCCCTGAAGGGTCTGGAATGCAGGAAGAGGGGATTTGCTCCTGCGTAGAGCGTCCTATACTTCTGGATTCAGACAGACCGAGGCTTAACCCCCAGCTCTGTCACTCAGCTGCAGCCCTTGGGCAACTGACATGACTCCCCTGAGCCTCAGCTTGTGTATCACCGAGAGCAGACTAAACATCTCCGCCTTGCAGAACTGCTGCAAGGATTAAATGAGATGTTTGCACAGTACCTGGCGCCTAGAGAACCTACTGCTGTTGTTGCAGCTGCTGTTACTGTAGGCCAAGCTCACAGCGGATACTAACCTGACGTGCCTCTGCTCAGCTGGGATCCCGGGGTTAGCGAGGTAAAGCCCCGGGGTGAGGCAGTCAACGTTGTGCATTCTACAGTCACACAGTGTCCCCCTCGCCCCAGCCAGCTGTCTGACAGCTTGTAAACAGATGGCGGGTGGGGTGGCCAGTGAGATTGTGCAGATGGCACTGAGAAAATCCAGCCGCACTTTTGGGAAAACAAGTCAGAGGCGGGCCGCGCCAACAGGGGCCCCGTGGACATCTTTGTCTGACAGACAGCACACCCAGGGAGGCCTCCAAGAGAAATTATGAGATCTACCAGACCATGGCATGTCTTGCCAAGAACTATCTCCACCCTTGATTTCTGTGGCCTGTTGCCACGGAGACGCTGCAAATGGATGGAAGTCACCCTGGCAGGGCTCATAGCATGGACTGTGTAGGCCCTCCAAGGTGTGGTGTCTCCAAGAGCATTGTCTTCTCCACTCCCTCACCTGAGCCCTTGCCTGACTCCTGGGGGCCTTCCCTGCTTCCTCCACTGTGTGCTCCCCTCTTCCAAGGTCCTTGGGACAGACACACAGCCAGAAAAACATGGCTGTTTGGGCACAGAGCTGCTGCCCATGTGACATGGCTAGAAGGGTGGAGGGCGGGGCCAGACATGGCAGCATGTCCAGGGGGCCTGGGGTGGGGAACCAGACTCTAGCTTGAGCCACTTTACAGCGCTCTGTCCTGCCACTTCCTCCAAGCTTCTGCCTCCCATCCCTCTGTGCTTGTTCCTTGGACATGCCAAGCTCTACCAAGCCCCTGTGCCTTGGCACTTCTCTCTCTTCAGTACCTGGGTGACACCTTCCCATCTGCCAAGAGTCAATGCAGATGTAATGGCCCCTGCAAGCTTTCTCTACTCCTTAACAGAGTCGATAATTCCCTCCTGCGTGCCCACATGGTACTCGGCACAGACCCGCTCTGTGCACCTACCATATTCTCCAGCAATGTTTAAAACTACCCCACTATCTGCGACACACACTGTCTCACAGGCAACTCTCTTCACCTTCCATTCCAAGGTGGATTCCAAAGCTTTTACTAAGAAGATGGGCACTCGTGATTTTCACCATGAATTGTCAAGGTCATTCAAAGAAAGTCTAGGTTTATACTAATACTAATGCTAATATTGATACTCATATTAATATCACTCCTTACTTCTACTGATAACAGTGAGAGCCAGCATATATATCTACAAGGGAAGCACTGCTGCATGCATTATCTCCAGTCATGGGAATAATCCCACTGGGTAGTGACTGTTACTGTCTTTATTTTATAGGTAAGAAATCTGCAAGCCAGAGAAGAAAGATGACTTTCTCAGTCACCCAGCTCACAATGGCTGACCTGGCTCTGAAACCCGGGTATGGTTCCAAGGGATGACATCACCTCCCAAGCACCCTGCTCTTATGCTTTCTTTCTAAGTATGGGTTGCCCTTCCTGCTCCCCGCCATGCCCGTGCCTTAGCCGCTGAGCTCACACAAAGCTAGTGCTCCCAACTTGTGTGACAGAGCCAGAGCTTCTCTAGGGAGGCTGTTCCCCAAAGATAGAACCTTCCTCAGTTTTCCTACTTCTGCTGCTCTCAGTGCTTATTGCAACTTGTTGTCACAACTCTCTGCTTCTATGAGTTCAATTTATTTTTTTTTAGATTCCACATATTTGTCTTTCTGTGCCAGGCTTATTTTACTGAGCTTAATGTCCTCCAGGCTCATCCATGTTGCCACAAATGACAAGATTTCCTTCTTTTTAAAGGCTAAATAGTATCCCAGTGTGTATATATACCCACATTTTCTTTACCCTTTCAGCTGTCAGTGGATACTTAGGTTGATTGCATATGTTGGCTGTTGTGAAGATGCTGCAATGAACATCATGCAGATATCTCTTTGAGGTACTGATTTTGTTGCCTTTGGATACACACTCAGAAGTGGAATTGCTGAATTATGTGGTAGTTCCATTGTTAGTTTTTTGAGGAACCTCCATACTGTTTTCCATAATGGCTGTACTAATTTACATTCCAACCAAGAGTGTACAAAATTCCCTTTCTCTACATCCTCTCCAACATTGGTTATCTCGGGATTTTTGGATTGTTTGTTTGTTTGTTTGTTTGTGATAAAATCCATTTTTACTGATGTGAGGTGATATCTCATGATAGTTTTAATTTGCATTTCCCTGATAATTAGTAATGTGGAGTGTTTTTTCATACGCTCTACCTATTGGTCATTTGTATGTCTTCCTTCGAGAAATGTCTGTTCAGGTTCTTTGCCCATTTTTAAAACCTGGTTTTTGTTTCCTTGTTATTAAGTTGTTTGTGTTCCTTATATATTTTGGATATTAACCCCTTATCAGATGTATGCTGTGCAAAGGGTCTGAGATTTTCGACAGTGACTTTGAAGTCTGGCTGCTTGGGTAAAAGCTCAGTCTGCCACTTGGCTGCTCTTACAGCCTGGAGCAAGTATGTTCTCTCTCTAAGTCTCATTTCTCTCCTCTACACATTAGAGATGATAATAAGACCTTCATCATAGGGTTGTGGTAATGAAAAACAAAGAAGATTAATACAAAGAGTTTAGCACAGGCCTTCTCACATAGTAAGTGCTCATTAAATGCTAATTTATGATATTAAAGAAGTGTTAATGAGCCAGCCAGTCTCCACAGTTAGTTGAAGGAGGGAGGCTTAGACACACAAATAGATCACTTTGATGTGACATGTCAGTACTGAGAGTGAAAGCCTGGGGTAGAATGGAATCTACCCATTGTGGGCTTCAGATGAGCCATCCAGAGGAGATGGCCCCCACCGACTCTGAAGGACAGATACCCACTTCACTTGTTGTGCACTGCCCTGGGTTATTGGAAAATTGCTTTTTATGTGGATTTATTTTGTCTTTCCCACCTTGGAGTCCTGAAGTCTTCTCAACTACAAGGCATTCTTTGTACCCCTTTGCTTTCTCACTGCCCCGACCCTCAGGGGTAAGGGTGTGTCCCTGATGGCTGTGCTTTATTGTGCTCGGCTAAAGATCTAATTTAATTTTTCTTTAGTATTTGGAAGAGGAAGAAGGAGGAAAAGAGCGAGATTTTACAGATCACCTTCAAATGGCAGGCGTCACAGCTTCATCAGTTTCAATCCACACCACAGCTCTTTGAGGTGATCATGTCATCACTCCCATTTTACAGATGAGAAAACTGAGAGAGAGGAAATTCACCCAAGTTGACATAACCAGAGAGGACAAAGCTGGAACCTGTTCCCAGGTTCATCATAGCTCTAAGCCTTCCCCAAATGCCAAAACACCATTGTCACATTGCTATGAGATTTAGAGAGAAGAACATCATGCTGTATCACAGAAGGAAATTCAGTTGGGCCCACAGTGGTTTCTACAGTTATTTTCATCTAACTCAGTTCCCTGTCATCTCTCTGGTCATCTCTGATGTCAATAATCAGTCAATTCATTAATGGAGCCCTTTCCATGACCCAGGCGGTCGTTACATTCATTTCTCTGAGCTCCATTCATGAAGCTGAAATCCGTTTGTTCCCCTTTATTTCTCCCTCCTCGGTTTGTGCCTGGCCTGGATGTAGTGCCCGAGTGCTGGAGATCATACCACATTGCTTGGCATCTCCACCTTGGCCTTCCCAAGCCCCTTCTCACCTACCACATGCCAAACCAGGGGCGTGCCCCCAGAGGGGCAGAACTGACCAGCCAGCTCCACCAGACCCGAGTCAATAGAACTAACAGCCCAAGACTTAATTTAGATCTCCCTCCCCACCACCATGTACCTTGTACCTTGGCACTTACGTTTGTGGCTATCTTTCTGGCACAAGGATCTCTGCCAAGGTTATTTTAATGCTGACTGACACCTCTTTCTATTCTGGGAGAATATCTCTGGAGAGAAGCAGCTTGTTCCCAGGTCCCAAGACCTCTGGAATGTACTATTGGACTGTCCATGGCACATTGGTTTTCTGGGCGGGAAGCCTATTATATGCTCTGCAGAGACCTGGAGAGATTTTTCCTCCTCTCACATGTTACAGGGCCTTCGATGCTTCTAGCTTCTGCCGAGTCACATTTCTCACAAGTGAGTCTATCAAAACAAACCTTAAAAAGGAATGAAGCACTGAACCGTGCTACAACGTGGATGAACTTTGCAACATTATACAGAGCGAAAGAAGCTAGACACAAAAGATCACAGATTGTGTGATTCCACTTAGATAAAATATCCAGAATAGGCAAATATACAGAGGCAGAAAGCAGACTGGTGGTTTCGAGAGGGGAAGAAGGGAAAGGGGAGTGACTGCTTAAAGGGTTCAGCCTTTTTCTTTGGAGAGAGGAAAACGTTTTGACACTGGAGAGAGGTGGTGGTTTCGCAGCATTGTAAACGCATTAAATGCCACTGAATTATATACTTCGAAATAGTTCTTTTTATGTTATGTTGATTTCACCTCAATCAAACAAAACAAAACAAAACAAAACTGAATCACCGCAGAAAGGATTTGTGTGGCTGATGGTGTTACATACGGTAAGAAATCAGAGTAAAAGGAAAATGGGGTAGGAAAGGAACATGAATCCTGACTGTGGTTAACACCCAAGCTGGAAGCCCTTAGCTCTTACATGGTTGAAAGAATCTCAAAGCCAACTTGAGATTCCCAGAAGCTGAAGCACAATGGGCGGCTAGAGTTCTTCCAAAACTGGCAGGTTCTGAAAAATGGGATGTGTTGGGTGTTCAAAAAATGCTGTATTGAAGGTTGGAAGAATTTTTTCCCAGGGACGCCTAAAGAGTCCCCTGTGGAGTGTCAGAGCTCTGGGCTCTTGCTGATGGTGGGGTCTCCTGCAGGGGTCCTCTGCCTGGCCATTCATACACCAATGCTAAAAAACCAACCCTCTCCAGAAAGAAGCTGGCTTGGCCAACCTCCCAGCCTACCTCCTCCAAATCCATGAAGGAAATAATCTTATTCACAAAAATGTGAGATCCATGGAACCCTTAAATAAACCAGAAATGTTGTCTGGACCACATCACGCAACATTCCGTTCACCTAATGTCTGATGGGCGTCGTCGCAGTGCTCAGCCCCATTTAGTCCCCAGGCACACGATGGTCAGTAAGCAAACCTCACACAGCTTACCTTTTAGAATGGGAGACAGACATTATTTTTTATCACAAAAATATATAATTGTTAACAGTGTTTCGTATGAAGAAAAAACAAAAGCTGCTGTGTGAGCGGACAGCTGGAGTGACTAGTCACGTTGGTGTCTGGAGGAAGGCGTCTCCTAAGGTCCTAATGTTGGAGATAAGATCCCAAGGAAAGGTTAGACCAGCAAAAGAAGGGAAAGTTTCCTGAAAGAAGTGAGGAGGCCGAAGAGCCAGGAAGTGAAGGAAGGCCACTGTCACTGAGGCAGAGAGTGACAAAGGTAGTGGGAGGAGAAGAGGCAAAGAGCCAAGCAGGGCCCAGGTCAAGGCAGATTGGGGAGCAAGAGGAATGTGGGGACCCCACTGCACCTCTGCTCACTCTGGGGTGCGAGGACCTCAGGCGGCCGACTGTTGGGTGGGAAGGAAGCTGGCCTTGAGGGCTGAGGGATGTCGGGATGCCGGTTCATGCATTGGTCCCCAGGTGCAGGATGGGAGATTCCAGAATGAACCAGGCCCTTGTCCTTCTGGTAATACTGAGCTGGAGAGTTCTTACTGTCACCTGGGGAGCCTTTCCTGGCCGTATCTCTATGCATCTTTGGCTTGTGTACTCAGGGTGATGTTAACTTTTCTTCAGTGTTTACCTCCAGTATCTTCAGGGTCTGTCCTCACGTCCCAGGAAGGCTGGAGAATGCTGCTGGCTTCCATAGCAACCATCTGGGGAGCCTTTGATATGTGTGAGACCCTTCAGACTTCACAAGTGCCAGGGGAAACAGGCATTATTAGCCACATTTTAAATTCTAGAAACCCGAGGCTGAGAGAGTTTGAAGTGTTTGCCGATGGTGACTCAGGCACATGGAAAAGCTGGATTTGAGCCCAGGTCTTCTTGACCCCTCAAACTGTTGTCTTTCAACCACAGTCCACTGACAGGCTCTCTGTGACCCTGAGGTCACCCATGTTATGCCTTCAAGGACTCTCAATCTTAGGTCTTGTCTGCTTCTCCAACCAGCTGGGAGACCTTAAGAAAGTCACTGGATTATCCTTTCTCTTTAAAATAAAGGAGTTGTCTGACTTAGGGTGTCCAGAATGCATTCCTCAACATTTTTGTCGCTTGAGGTTCTCCATGAGAAAGAGATCCCATGGTCAAAGCTATGTGGGAATTCCTGCAAACTCAATCTCCCTTTTGGTGATTCACATGTGGGTAAGGCTTCGAGAAACCTGGCAACAGAGACTTATGTACCTCATCCAGTCTGGCATTCCCCAGGCCTGTTTGACCAAGGAATCCTTTTGGTGTGCAGTTTCTAAGATCATCCCAAGAAACTGGCATTCCAGGGCACACACTTTGAGAAACACTAGACTTGAACGTTTGAGCCCTGAGGTTGCTGTCTTTCAGGTACCATACTGGGCTCTGGAAACAATGTAAATGGTCAAATAAATGGATCCTTCCCCCAGAGAAATCCTATTCTGGCAGGTGAGATAAACATGTCTACAATGAATTGTAGCACCCTGTGCCAAGTGCCTAGCCTGGTGTGTTCCAAGGGGCAGGCACGTGTCGGATGAGGGAGGGTGGAAGGGATGTCGGGTAGAGTTCTGAGAGGACCTGGGGGAAGGAGCAATGTATCCGCGTGGGTGGGGAGGCACACAGTGGTCAGGAGGACCTGACAGAAGAGGTCCACGTGGAATCCTGAGGAATGAGCCAAAAAGGGGAGTGGAAGAAGGATGACGAAAGCTTTGGAGCCAAGGAGATGGCTTAGCTCAAGGCACAGAATGTTCAGGAAATGGTGAGTAATTTGACAAAGCCGAATAGGGATCCAGGGAGGGAAGGAGAGAGGAGGGTCTGGATGCTCTCTGAGAGAACATCCTCCCCTGGCAGGCCATGAGTTCCCAGCACAGGGACCCTCACTGCCTTTGCCCTTCTTGTCTGCGACACATCTGGACTTCCCAGTCTAGATTCTCTGACTGCTCTAGATTCTCTAGATTCTCACCCTGCTGCTCTGGGAGGGTCACTCGGCCAATCTCTCACCCAGAAAGAGTGGAAAGACCATGATTAGAGTGGAAAATCCAGCCCTGAATCTGCTGCCCAATTTTCCTTACCTGTGTTTTCAGCTCTGCTCATCAGTTGGAAATACTTAGGCTGCAAGTAATGGAAAATCCAACTAAAGCGACTTAAACAATTTTTTTGCCCTGTGGGACAGGAAGGGCCCAGGGTGAGGTGGGGATGCTTATATTTAGGCCCCTGTCCCACAGTGGCCCTATCTCACATATCTGCCCCACAGCAGTTTAGCCATCTGGTCAACCCAACTCCCCCCACAGCCCTCTCCCTCAGCAGGAGGGAGTTTGTTTTTCTCTCAGTGTCATACAGATGGAGGGAGGAAGTGCTGGCTACAGTCCAGCAGCTCAGTGATGTCAGGACCGCTTCTCTTCGATTCTCTTCTCCTTTCCATCTTGCTTTGAAGAGAGCAGCTATGGTTCCACAATCATGTCTGTGCTAAGGTAGACATAAGGGAGAAGGCAGAAGGGCAACCTTCCAAGGAGCTCCCAAAGGCTTCCATGTGCACGTCTCCTTGTCCAGTGCGTGTTGCATGACCGCCCCTGCTGCAAGGGTGCATGGGAAAGGGAGGACGTCACTGGGAACTGAGTTCCTGGCAGCTCTGAACAAAATCAGGGTGCTGTCAGCAACAAAAGGGGACATGGATACCGCATCAGTCATAAACAGCATCTGCCATCCATAGGCAGTATGATCCTCCTGCCCTGGTGGGTGGAATTCTTGGTGGTGTGGGTCCAAAAACAGAGTTCATCCCCCATAAAATGATTGCTTCTTGGACCTTTCTGAAAACCACTCAGTTCCCTTAAGGTTAATGCAAAAAGAATTTACTGTTTAGATGATTTAAATGGACTCTGTGGGAATTAAAGGATTTTTAAGGCCTCAGGAAAGAGGCACAACTAATTATGTGCCTTCCACATAACACACAGCAAACTCTGACCAGGGTACTTGGAGTCCAGGACAGCCTGTGCTCTAGGGGCGGCGATGCTCCTCCTCTCTCCGCAGAAGCTGCACATCCGCAGCATCTTTGAGTCTCTCAGATGTCCCCTGGGGTGGGGCGAGGAGGGGACTTCTTGCGTTATTTGAGAAAAGGTTAGAGATGTTTAAAAGGAAGGTTCAAAATAGACACACATAGGATGAAAGACACAAAGGCCAGGGAGGGCCTGCGGAATGTCAAATTATGGTTGCGCCTTTCTTTGATTTTTGCCTTTCTGTTTCCTAAAATATTTTCATGAGGAAGGCTGGTTCCCTGCTCTTACTCTGCCCTGCAGCTGAAGTCTGCGGGGTGGGGTGGTGGCGGCTGCCCCCTGCTGAGTGCTGGTGACGTGCCAGAGATGGTGCTAAGTGCTTCACAGGCTGCCTCTTACTGCACCTCACAGCCGTCCTGGAGAGCAAGAACTATCACCACCCCATCTGCAAATGAGGAAAAAGGCTCAAAAAGCACATTAACTTGCCTGGGACTGTCCTGTAGCAGGGGCCAAGCTCCTCAGCATCATACCACTCAGCTCTCGCAGGTTTTGGTTCAAGCCTAAGAAAACTAATGCTGCTCCGAGCACTGAAGGTACCTTTCTCGGAGCAGCCAGCCTGAACCTGGTGTGGCTGTTTGCTGGGAGCTGGGCCCCCCAAGCTCGCCGCCAGCTCTGACCCTCAACACCTGGGGCTGTGGTCTGCTTCTCTGTCTTCTTCACTCGGGAGATGGGCACGTGGCAGGGGAACCCGTGAGCGTGGGGCTGCTGCTCAAGTCAGGCCTTTTGTTAGGTCCCTTTACACAGGAACATCGGATACTCACAGGAGTTCAACAGAAAATCTAGGAGACTGTCACGTATAACGGTCAGCCTTGCAGTCCAGTGGATTTGAATCCTGCCAGCTGTGTGACCTTGTGCAGGTTTCCTAACCTCTCTGAGCCACACTTCCTCTTCTGTAAAATGGTGCCTATGTCAGGAGGATCTTGTGAATGCTAAATTATTTAATAAATAATCTACGGGAATATTTTAGCACAATGCCTGCTATAGCTGAAGCTTTCGAGCAATGGCAGCTACCTGTCACCATCTGATTGCTACTCTAGAGCATAGCTTCTATTAGCCCCATTTTAAGGGAGAAGAAACCAAGGTGGCTTGCCCAGGTCACACAGCTCAAAAGTGGCAGAGCCAGAATTGGAACTCCGGCCTGAGTTGGCTCTGTTCATGAGCCGTAATATGTCCTTCAATAGGAAATGACCACGGAGTGTCTCTATCGGAGCCACAGCGGCGTCAGAGGGAAGCAGATGTGCTGCCAGGACAGGATTTGCTCTTTCCTTTGATGGCCAGAACCTCGAAGAACAGGGTCTCAGAGGTGACTCTTCACGGATTCCCTTTTCGCTCTTGGCAGCAAGCACGAGGGGAGCTTCCACTCCCGGACCCTGCAGAGGGGAAAGCCATGAACTCGCGTCGTCTGGAGATGGCACCCGGCACTCCCTGTAATATCTCCCAGAGGTGTCAGCACATCATAAAGCATTCCTGCTTGGCCCGAGCAGCTGCTCCGAATTTTGTCAAAGGTTCAGAAACAACAAGACACGTGGGCCTGCCACTGACTATTCCTGTTCAACTCATGGAGCCTCCAAGGCCCCCATCGGAAAACATTCAGAGACATTTTCCCAGGCCAGTGCAAACATGATTCCAGGAGACCTCTTCCAAGTGCTCCTGCCTTCTTCAAATAGGCCAAGAGTTCCTCCCTACTTTGGGCACCAGAAAAGTACAGCATGTATTGTACATAAACGCAAATAGTAGGTCGAGGTGGCCAGAATAGTCTGGTTGTGAATTTTTCATTAGAACGTTGAAAGAGATGACCAGGGCACAGGCTTCATGGGGCAGCTGCCAGCGTCCCTGGGAAGGAGGCATGAGGGCCAGATGTGGTCAGAATAGCTCTTCGGTGCTCCGGGCACTGACAGTCCAGTAAAGAGACAGCATGTGTTTGGCCAGGCTTTGTGGTGAGCTTTATAAATCCCCATTTGTACGCACAAAGCAGAGAATTCTTTGCCGTGGGGCCTGGCAGCCTGGGATGCACACCCACAGCGCGAGGTGCTCCCTTCCTGGAAATCAGCGCCAGACGTGCCAGTCAGGGGCCCACGGGGGCGGTCCTGGTTCCACCCTGGATGCAGAGAAAAAGCAACAGGCGGTGACAGACAGAAAACTGGGTTTGCAAAAGAAGAGCTGGGTCCAGATCATGGTTCTCACTCTCTAGTTGTGCAGCCTCAACCAAGTCCCCTTGTCCCCCTTTAGCCTGATGTCCTCTCCTGAAGAATGGGGTTCACAAAGCCCTTTCTGCCATTGCAGGGGGTTGGCCCAGTGAGGAGATGTGTGGCAGGCTCTCCACATCTGTAAAGGGCCATTTCCCCAGCACCCAGCTCACAGGAGGTGCCCACTCTGTGTCTTTGAATGACGAGGGAATCAGTGATTTGGTGCACTTATAAGGGAAACCGAGGTTCTGAGGAATCTGAGAAAACTGAGAGTTAAAGGCTGAGCTCATTTAAGGAGTCAGTGAATGCTCTCTACAATCTTCTGAGCAAGCGGAGGAAGCCAGGATGTGTCATCTAAAAGCGTCATCAGGACCGTGGCACTCTGCTGGTCAAAACTTTCCAACAAGTCTCTGCTGCACCGAGAATAAGCACACGACTACTGACCAGGGATTTTGAAATACGGCTGCAAATCGCCACTCCTTCCATTGAATCCGGGTAGGCTTCAACCTGTAGAGGGTGGCAGAAATGACACTACATGACTTTCGAGGCTGGGTCATAATGAACAGGCAGCCTTTGTCTGGTTGGCTGGGAGCCCTGAGCTGCCATGTAAGAAGACTGTCCACCTGAGGCCACATGCCAGGGCTCGGGATGGCAGCGTCCCCTGAGCCCGCATTGAGCCAGCCCACCCATCAAGATGCCAGCCATGGCATGAGGACTGTTGGCGTGGACTCGCCAGCCCTCAGCCATACAAATCATCCCTGCTGAGGCGAGAGAGAAGAGCTGAGCCCTGTCCAAATTCTTGACCCACAGGATCTTTGAGCTTAAGAAAATGGTTGTGTTTGATACCACTAAGGGCCCAGGGGTGTTTGTTACAGAGCAACAGATAACCAGCATGGTCCAGTCGTGCCTACTCCCTGATCTCATCCGGGTCCACTTCCCCTTGCTCCCTGGTCTCCAGCCACTCTGACTAGTTGAGCTTTGACCTCACCTAGCTCATCCCCACCTCAGGACATTTACACTTCTTGCTTCCTCTTCCTGGAACATTCTTCCCACAGCTTTGTGAACCCCTCACCTCCCCCGTGTTCGAGTTTCTCTCGGCTCAAGAGCCACCTGCTCGGAGAGGCCTTGCATGACCTCCTGTAGAAGGCAGCTCCCCCGTGTGTCTTTCAAAGGTCTCACTGCATCTGAGCTTGTTTTCCTTAACTGTTTACTTGTCTTTGTTCACTAGTCTGTGAGCCCCGTGAGAGCAGGAATGGTACCTATCTGTGCTCACTGTTAAACCCCCTGCCCAGTACAGTTCCTGAAATGTAGCAGGAGCTCAGTAAGTATTTCTCTCTCTTTTTCCCTCCCCCTGCACTAGCCTCTTTCCAGCTGTGGGGTGACAGTGCATATGAGCGCAGTCCCTGCTGAACTCCAAGGAGCCCCAACCTGGTGGGGGAGGAGGGGGAGAAGGTCGGGCTGGGTTCACTCTAATACCTGAGTATTCCACAGATCATTGGTTCACAAAGGGTGGTCCCTAGACCCGCAGCATCAGTGTCACTTGGGAACGTCTTAGAAATGCAAATTATTGGGCTGTTCCCCAGATTTATTGAGCCAGAACCTCTGACAATAAGGCCCAACGATCTGTTTGCCACAAGCCCTCTAAGGGACTCTGATGCACAGTTGAAAATTATTTCTCTAGGTCACAGTGGCTGCCTGCTGTGGTCAATGTAACAAATATCTATGTGGACTCCTAAGTCCTTTTAGAAGCCCTCATTGGGACTTTGCCCACTGCAGGCTGCAGCTGAAAGGGTCTCCATTCAACCCAGGCTTGCTGAGAAGCTGGGACTGAAATTGGTAGATAATCAGGAACTGCCACCAACTCTGTATAAGGGAAATGATGTGACTGAGGTCTTCTTGCAGAAAGAGAATTTTGCTACCATATGTAGAATGGATTTTAAAGGATTAGAGGCAGACATGCTGGACTAGTGTGGATACTCTGTGTATTAGTTGGGATGCTTTCAGCTGCAAGTAATAGATTACCAAATGGACAGAGGCTGGAACAATACACACCCTTATTATTATGTCACTTTGCAGGAAGCCCAGAGGCAGGCAGAGTTGGTACAGTGGCGCATCTATGATGCCAAGGTCTCAGGTCTTCTCCTCTGGTGGCAGGTCATCCATCTTCATTGTCACGAGATGGCTGTTGTAGCCTCAAATACCATATGCTCATTTGATAGCATCCTAAGCGTAAAGGAAACATGAGGGACAAAGGGCCCTTTCCTTTGTGAGGCCTTGACTCCGTCTTTTGATTATGGAGAAAACATTTTCCCAGAAGTCTCCTAGGAGACTCTTCTCCACATCTCCTTGGGCAGACTCGGGAAACATGCCTGCCCCCAGACCAATCCCCAACAAAGGAAAACGGGGTTGCCACGATCACCTCTGATTCATTGTGAACAAAATTGGGGTTCTTAATGGAGGGGGATGAGAAGGGAGAGAATGAGGGCAGGGAATCTAACAACTATGATATTTCTTCAGAAAGGAGTGAGCTTGATGTTAAAATAAGTCAGGCACAGAAAGACAAATATCACATGTTCTCATATGTGGGAGATGAAAAAAGTGGATCTCACAGAGGTAGAGACTAGAAAGGTGATCACCAGAGGCTGGGAACAGAAGAGAGGTGGGGGTGTGAAAAGAAATTGGTTAATGGGGGCAAAAATACAGTTAGAAGGAATAATTTCTAGTATGCAATAGAACAGTAGGAAAATTATAGTTAACAATAATTTATTGTATGTTTCAAAGTAACTAGAAGAGAAGAATTCTAATGTTCCCAACACAAATAAAAGATAAATATTGGGGATGCTGGATAACCCAGTTACCTTGATTTGATCATTACACATTGTATACATGTATCAAAATATCACATGTACCCCTAAACTATGTATGACTATTCAATATCAATAAAAAATACAGAAAATATTAGAAAGTAATGAGCTCAGAGCCAGAAGAACCCAGGTACAGATGCCAGTGAGAAAGGCCCTTAGAGATAATGAAAGAATCATAGGGAGACAGTGCTATGGTTTGAATGTCTGTCCCCTCTCAAGCTCATGTTCAAATTGATTGCCACTGGAACAGCATTAAGAGGTAGGACTCTTAAGAGATGATTAGGCTGTGAGGACTCCATCCTCATGGGTGGGGTTGGTGCCATCATAAAAGGGCAAGTTTGGCTCCCTTTCTCGCCCTCTCTTTGTCCTCTTGCCTTCTGCCACATGATGACACCGCGAGAAGACCTTCGACAGACCCCCTCATTCTTGGACTTCCCAGCCTCTAGAGCCATGAGCCAATAAATTCATCTTCATTGCAAATTATCCAGTCTCAAGTATCTTGTTACAGCAGCACAAAATGAATTAAGGCAGATGGGGAACATCAAAGGAGAAGGTTAAGTTGGAAGCTAAACCCTCATTAGAAAATAACCTCGTGGAGAAGCAACGTCAGAGAGGGGAGAGCAGGAGAGGTTCCGACCTGAGATTTCCATGCTTTGGAGGAGCAGGGGGAGAAAGCAAGCATGTGCCTTAGACGCTAAGACTGCGTGTGGCTGGGGAGCCCCTTCTCCACCTACAAACTTTCAAGGAGCCGAGGCAGGGGTGGGCCAATTGCTGGAGGCAGCTCAGCTTTTCAGGAGCTCTCAAATGCCCGGATGGGCAAGTGCTGGTTTGGGGGTAACATTACATCAGGGTTCTTTGGGCCTTATGTTTGTTCTTGGGAGCCAAGAGAAAACTCAGCAGACAGGGTGTGTGTAGAGCACATAGGGAAAGCCAGGGGCCCGGGCTCTGCAATAGCTTCCTGCCCTGTTCCACAGGGCGGGCGCCTTTCTCCTACCATTCCCAGCCTGGTGCTGGAGTTACAGAGGCGGCTGCCAGGGCGAGGAGAAGAGAGGATGGTTTTTAGCAAGCTGAACACAGGATGATCTCCCCACAACCTTCTATGAACTGGTGTTCAATTTCACTACAGCTTCTCTCTCCAAGCCCCATGCCTGGAGGCTTTAGTGTTCTAGAGGGTCTGTGTTAGCAGAGCCACCTGCTCTGCTCCCCAGGCCCTGGGATGGCCCCAGTCAACAGCTGCCGGCACTTCCCCCTGCGAACCTCCCTGCAGCAGAACAGTCTGCGGACGGGCAGCTGGCCCAGCCTCTGAGCACCCCAGCTGCACCTCTCCCTTTCTGCTGCTGTGTCCCACCACTTCGCAGCTCAGCTGGGCCTGCAGAACCACATGCCACTCCCTGGCCTACCCCAGCAGGCTGCTGGCACTCCCGGCCTGTCATTGCAGCTTGCAGAGAAGGCCTTGAGGCCTGAAAAACTTTTAACCACTTCCCGCTCCCTTTTCATCTGCCCTTCCCCTGCCTGAAACAGGTTGGAGTGGGGTGTACCCTTTTGCTCACATAAATATATGCAAATATATGCACAGGTGGCCTTTTGGCTCGTGGCTGGTTTTTGCAAAACTGGGATCCCATAATATGCATTTATCTGCGCCTTGCCTTTCTCTCTTAACAAAGGCATCATAGACAGCTTTTTTATTGATAAATGAAACCAAACACATTTTTGTGTACAGTTACATAATATTTTCATAGTTTTGATGGCCACAATGCCTTTGTTCACCCTTCTCTGACGGGTGGAGATTGAGGCGATGTCTGGATTTTTGTCCATTGTGAGCAAAGCCACAGTAAACACTCCCCGTCATTCACGCAAGCTGACTGGGCTCAGGGCTCATCACCAGCACCGCTTCCCCACGTTCCTGGCTTTCTTTCTCCCTCCCTTCTAATGTGATCTTGCCAATTTCATCTCTGTGTTTTGTCTGTAATTTCTGTCGTTGTGCTTAATCACCAGATCTGATTATCTTTTGTGTTTATCTATTTATTTATTGTCTGTATTGTCTCCAGAGAGTCAGCAGCTACTCAGGACCACACAAGAGCATCGTACTCATGTTTGTTATCTGTGGAGTGCCTGGAGCCCAGTGGGTATCAACAACCGATTGCTGCAGTCCTGAACCCACGAGCCAACCCAAGGCAAGGAGTGCCTTGTGCCTGTAAATGATGGCAGGCGTGAGGGTTAAGAACATGGATTTTAGAATCAGGTAAAACCTGAGTTTAAATCGTTGGTCTAATGACTCACGAGCTGAGTGTGCTTGGGCAACCTACATGCCAAGGTCTCATAGCACAGTGCTACCAAGTAACCACTCAGTCAATGGTATCTTCTAGAAGCGATAATGGTAATAGTAATAGCAATGAGAATAATAATACTCAATTAAATTAAAATCAACTCAAGCTCACAGATGCTTTCAGAATGAGAAAGAAGCTTTAATGTTATCATTTGCCGTGGTCCATGGTGTGCAAGAGAATGTCAAGAGAAACCGAACGGAGCCCAGAGGCAGCAAAGGATGGTAAGGCCTGGAGCCCCCAGAACCAATGTTTCCCACGCTTGCTCTCTCATAACAATCTAGCTAGGGAAGCCACCATGCAGGTTCCTTCCCTTGGAGACTGTGACTCAGTGGTCTGGGGTTAGGCTGAGGACTCTGCATTTTAATAAACACCTCAGAGACTTCTGATGTATGGTCAAGTCTCCAGAGCTGTGTGGAAATGGGTGAGCCCAGCTGAGTGCTGGTCTCTTGTTTTCCTCATGATGCTTCATAGTTTTAGGTTTTACATTTAGATATATTATCCATTTTAATTAATTTTTGTATATAATGTAAAGTATTGATCAAAGTTGATATTTTTGCATATGCATATGCAATTGTTCTAGCATCATTTATTGAAAAGATCATTCTTTCTAGACTCTGTTTCCTTTGTACCTTTGTTGAAAATCATTTGGCCATATAGGTACACATCTACTTAGGGATGCTATCTTGCTCCATTGATCTATTTGTCTGTCTTAATGCCAATACCACACTGTCTTGAGTATTGTAGCTTTATAGCAATAATAAGTCTTGAAGTTAAATAATGTAAATTTCTCAACTTCGTTCTTTTTCAAAGATGTTCTGGCTATTCTAGGTCATTGCATTTTAATATAAATTTGTAATCAGCTTGTCAATTTCTACAAAAACGGCTGTGGGATTTGATTTGGATTGTGTTGAATCGATAGATCAGTCTGGGGATAACAAGACATCTTAACAATGTTGAGTCTCTGATCCCCAAAAAAGGTATCTCTCCATAATTTAGTAATTTAGCAATATTTGGAATTTTTCAATATATAGGTCTTACACATCTTTCATCATATTATCACTAAGTTGTTCATATTTTTTGATAGTATATAGAAATACAATTTATTTTCATATAATGATCTTGTATCTTGCAACCATGCTAAATTTAGTTAGTAGTTCTAGGTTTGTTTTGGTTTTGGCTTTTTTTTTTTTTTTGGTAGATTCTATAGGATATTCTACATCGACAATAATGTTGTCTGCAAATAAAGACAGTTTTACTTCTTACTTTCTAATCTGAGTGCCTTTTATTTCTTTTTCTTGCCTTACTGCACTGGCTAATAAGAACTTTCAGTACAATGCTGGGTAGAAATGAGAGTGAACATTCTTGCTTCTTTGGGGGAAAATATTCAGTCTGTCATCATTAAGTATGACATTAGCTGCAGGTTTTTCATAGATCTCTTTATCAAGGTGAGGAAGCTCCCTTCTATTCCTTGTTTTCTGAGAGTTTTAAGTGAGAATGAATGTTGAATTTTGTGCAGTATTTTTTCTGCGTCTGTTGAGATGAACATATGGCTTTCCTTTTTTATTCAGTTAATATGGTAAATTACATTGATTGACTTTCAAATGTTAGATTTCACTTGCCTTCCTGGGATGACCCCACCTGGTCATAATATGCTGTGTATCTATCTATTTAATGGGATTGGAACTGCTAAAATTTTAATAATTTTTTTGCATCTATATTCATGAGGGATAATGCTTTGAAGTGTTTTTTTCCTAATGTCTTCTTCTACTTTTGGTATCAGAGTAATGTTTACATCATAGAATGAATTGAGAAGTATTTCTTGTCTTTAATTTCCCTTACAATTTGTGTAGAACTAGTATAATTTGTTTAAATTTTATAGAATTCACCAGTGAAGCCATCTGAGATAAAGTTTTCATTGTGGGAAAAATTTTCACTACAGACTAAATTTCTTTAATACTCGTAG
>NW_012148631.1:4561220-4568592 GCF_000956105.1 Propithecus coquereli | reverse complement strand
AGAAAGTGCTATAAATTTAGTGCTAAAAACTTCCCTCTAAAAACTGCTTCCCACAAACTTTCATATGTTCTCTTTTCATTTTCACTCATCTTAAAATACTTTTTAATTTTCTATTTGATTTCTTCTTTGACTCATGAGTTATTTATTAAAGAAGTGTTATTTAGTTTCTAAATATTTGTGTTTTTTCCAGATATCTTTCTGTTACTTATTTCTAATTTAATCCCATACTCTATATGACTTGAATTTTTTTAATTTTTAAAGATTTATTGAGTGTTGTTTTATGGCCCAGAATATGGTCTATGTTGGTAAATGTTCAGTGTGGATGTGAAAAGAATGTGTATTCCACTCTTGTTGGATCAGGTGTCATATAAAAGGCAAGTTGGTTGACAGTGTTGTACACTATGTTCTATGTCTTCTATATTACTACTAATTTTCTGTTTACTTGTCCCATCAGTTAATTATAGAGAGAAGTGTGTTGAAAAGTCTTACTTTAATGCTAGATTTGTCTCTTTCTCCTTTCAGTTCTATTAGTTTTTGCTTCACATATTTTGTAGCTATGTTTTTAGATTCATAAACATTCAAGATTGTTATGTTCTCTTGACTAATTGACATTTTTATCATTATGAAGTGACCCACTTTATCCCTGGTAGTAGTGTTATCTCTGAAATCTACTTTGCCTGATATTAACATAGCCATTCCAATTTTCTTTCAATTGGTGTTATTATGATATATCTGTTACCATTCTTTGGCTTTTAATCTATTTATGTCTATATTTACAGTAGATTTCTTGTGGGAAGTATAAAGTTGTATCTTGCTTTTTTAATCCAATTGTACAATCTCTGCCTTTGAATATGGATAGTTAGATCATTTACATTTAATGTGATTATTGATATGGTTAAGTTTAAATCTATCATTTGCTGTTGTTTCCAAATTGTCTTATCTCTCCTTTCTTCCCATTTTCTTCTTTCCCTGCTTTCTTTGGAATTCACTGAATATTTTTAATGATCCTCTTTTATCTCTATTATTGGTTTACTAGCTATAACTTTGTTTTTTAATATTCATGATTTTTACACACAAATTTATAATAAATTTATCACAGTCTACCTTCAAGTGATATTATACTATGTCATATATAGTATAAGAACTTTACAAAGGTATACTTTCATTTCTCCTCTCCTGGTCTTCACGTTATTGCTATCATATATTTTACTTTTCCATATATTATAAACCAAATAAATTGTTATATTTTTCTTTAAACACTCAATTATCTTTCAAAGTGACTTAAATAATAAGAAAAAAAGGCTTTATTTTTATATGTATAGTTACCACATATGGTGCTCTTCAATCCTTTTTGCTGATCTAGGGTTCCATCTTGTATCATTTCACTGCTTGAGGACTTGCTTTAGCATTTTTTTACAGTATAGATCTGCTAGTGATAAATTCTTTTACTTTGCATGTCTGGAAGTCTTTAGCTTTTTTTTCCAACAAGAATCATTAGTGCTCTGTACATAATGTTTCTTTCTGGTTGCTTTTTTATCTTTTAAGAGGCCTATAAAAGCTTCTGTCTGGTTGCTTTTTAACATTTTCTTTTTTGCACTTATTTTAAGCAACTTAGTATAGTTTTCCTCATGTTTCTTGTGCTTGGGATTCACTGAGTTGGATTTATAGGTTTATAGTTTTAATTACACCTTAAAAAATGGCTATTATTTCTTCAAAAGTTATTTCTGCCCCTCCTATTTCCAAGACTCCAATTCCAAGAGCCTGTTAAAGTTGCTCACAGTTCACTGATGCTCTGTTGATTTTTTGTTTTAGTTTTATTCTTCTGTGTGTTTCAATTTTGACAGTTCTGTTGCTGTGTCTTCAAATTTATTAATCTTTTCTCCTGCAATATCTAATCTGCCAATAATCCCATTCAGTGTATTTTCCATCTGGGTGGAGACTAAGCTTTAAAAATGTTAGGTACGAGTTATAAGTATCAGTGTCTATTGCCAGGTAACAAAGTTTCCCAAAATTTAGCAGCTTAAAACAATAGTATACATTTATTATCTCTTCCTGTTTCTGTGGGTCAGGAATTTAGGAGTGGCTTAGCTGGATTGACCCGGCTTGGGTGTGTCATGAGGTTGTAGTCAAGATGTCAGCCAGTCCCAAAATTATCTGAAGGCTTTGCCAGGGTTAGAGGATTTGCTTCCGAAATGGCTCACATGTGGCTGACAAATCAGTGTTATATGTTGGCAGGGAGCCTCGGTTTCTTGCCAAGTGGATCTCTTCACAGGGCTGCTTGAGTGCGCTCACAATATGGTGGCCAGCTTCCCCCAGAGTAACTGATTCAGGAATGCAAGCCAAAAGAGCTGTGTCTCTTATGGCCTCTCCCAGAAGTCACACACCATCACTTCCATCTTCTATTAGCCCCACAGACAAGCTCAGATTCGGTACGGGAGGAAATTACACAAAAGCATTCATGCCAAGAAGTGAGGATCTTTGGGAGCCATCTTGCAGCAGGCTTCCACGATAAGTGAGAGATGATAGTGACACTAGACCATCTAGAGCAGAGTGGTAAAGGTGGTGAAAAGTGGTCGGATTTGACGTATATTTTGAAAGTATAGCTTTCAAAACAGGATTTAGATTTAGATTATAAGTGAGTTTGGGAGAAAACAAGGAGTCAAGGATAACTCCAAGGTTTTTGGTCTGAACGACTAGAAGAACGAAGGTGTATTTACTGAGATGGCAATGATCATGGGAAGAGGATTTAGGCAAAAATAGGGAACTCAGTTTGGGTGTTAAGGAGAGACACCAGGTACGCAGTTGGACATAGGAGCCCTTAATCCAGGAGATAGGCCATGACTAGTACTAGAGCTATGATGTTCAATGAGAAAACCAGATCATGAGTGTAATTAGAAAAGGAGAAAGGGCAAGGTATTGACTCGTGGGACATTCTTCAGGAGACTAAATGGGACACCTGATGATGGAGGTAGAAGCTCAGGAGAGGAAGCCAAGTGGGAAAGTGTTTCCAGGAGGATGGAGTGGTCAGCTGGGTCAAATGCTGCTCACATGACTGATCACTGACCAATGGAATTAGCAGCATTGAGGTCAGGGGTGAACTTGTCACAGTAATTTTGGTAATTTTGGTGGGGCAATGAGGAAGCAAAGCCTGATTGGAGGGGCTGAAAGAGAATATGAGAAGCGAAAGTGGATGCTGAGAGATTTGAGTTTTGTTTTACAGAGGATCAGAGAAATGGGACAGAAGCTAAACAGAGGATGAGAAGTTAGGAGTAATTTGCTTTAGGGTGGGAGAAAAATCACATGTTTAGGCCGGGCGCAGTGGCTCACACCTGTAATTTTAGCACTCTGGGAGGCCGAGGCGGGAGTTCAAGAGTTCAGGAGTTCAAGACCAGCCTGAGCAAAAGCAAGACCCCCGTCTCTACTAAAAATAGAAAGAAATTATCTGGGCAACTAAAAATATATATATATAGAAAAAACTAGCCGGTTGTGGTGGTACATGCCTATAGTCCCAGCTGCTCAGGAGGCTGAGGCAGAAGGATCACTTGAGCCCAGGAGTTTGAGGTTGCTGTGAGCTAGGCTGATGCCACGGCGCTCTAGCCAGGACAACAGAGCCAGACTCTGTCTCAAAAAAAAAAAAAAAAATCACATGTTTATGTGCTGATGAGAAGTATTTTCATTGTTTCCATTTAAAGTTATTTAGCGCATTGCCTCTACTATTCCAGAATCTATGTTTAGTCCTTATTCTTTATCAACTCTAGATAATATCTCTTGACTCTAATATAAAAGATGAATATGTGGCTCAATTCTACTACCTTTTGGTACCCCTCTATGCCTTCCAAAGTGACTTTGTGACTGTGTGTGAGTGTGTATTTGATCAGGTGGTTACCTTTACAACTTGAAATCACCTGCCTAAGCCTCTATTTCTTGTCACATCAACTTTTCATTTATATCTCAGCTACCCACTTTGTAAGTTGAAGCTGTTAATACTCTTCCCCTTCCCCAATCTTTGCTTTCTCTCTTCCCACTCCAACTTCTATTAGCTCTACCTGTTTATAGATGGAATCAAATTGATTATAAATACAGCATTTACATTAACATGATTATATTCATATTATTCATGTTGGCCCAAGTAGGTGCTAAAATTAAATTGTCTTCTCTAGAAGTCATTTATCCAGCAATTTATTTATTCATTCATTTATTTTTTATTTATTTATTTATTTATTTTTAATTTCAGCATATTATGGGGTACAGATTTACTGAGTACTGCTACCTGCCAGTCACTGTTCTAGCCACTAGGGAGATAACATGATGAAAAAGACAGATGAAATCCTTGCCCTATAGAGCTGAAATTCCAGAAGGGAGGCAGATAATAGACAAATGAACAAATAGAACTCTAGGTAGGGATAAATACTACAAAAGAAAACAAAGCAAGATGGGAATGTAACAGTAACAGATGAGGGGCATTTTGGATTGAGTGGTCAGGGTTTCTGAGCAGAGACCTATGTGGTGTGAAGGAACAAGTCAGCCAATAGCTGTTGACTTGACCTGCTTACATCACAGCACTTGGGACACCAGAAGGAAATTTCCACAAGCATCACAGTCAAATGGATTTTCTTTTCTTACATTCATCATTTTTTCCCCTGGACATTTGAACCATGATATGGCATTTTAGACATCCCTATGTCCCTGCAACTCAGAATTATGACATCCCTTAACAAAAAGTGTTGCAAAAATAAGTTGCCAAAGGCAGAACACCAAGCAATTTAAATGCTAAGAAGTTTCATTACCACTCAGTGAATTTCATAGCAAAATATCTAAATGGTAAGGATAATAAGATCCAATCTTTATCAAATCTTTTTTCTGTTATGAAAAGAAAGGTGGGGGGACCCTTGTCCCTCTTCACACTCCAAGAAACAGGAAGATATCTCCATTTGAAAGAAAAGTTCAGGATGATCCATTTCTCTAAAGAATTCTTCATTACTTTGACAAGTTGAATTTAGTTCCAGTTGTTTGTGATCACATCCTGGGTAAAGCAGGACAACTGGTGAGAGCAAAGAGGCCTGGAGAATGCAGATCCCCAGCAGCCCTGGGGAGTGGGGACAGCGTACGGCGGTGAGCGGAGCTGCCGGGTTTCTGACAGGTGGATCAGGGCTGCGGACAACCGTGGGGAGAAAGACTCCAGGTCTTCAGGAACAGTGTTCACTTCCAGATAACTTTTCAGATTTTTCTATTTAGTTTGAAGGCTATCTGCAAAGAAGATGAGGTTCACTGCATCAGTCTAGTATTCCATGTACAAGATCCACTGCCCTCCGCCACCTTGGTGGTGCCTAAGATGAGGAATGGACTTTCCAGAGGTCCCTCCTTGCCTGGCTGCAGAACCTGGTGCCTGAGCACTCACTGTTTAGGAAGACAGAAGTTTCATGCAATGGAGAGAACAGCAGAGTAGTGAAGAGAACAGAACAGTCCTTTGCCTTAAGAAATGAACGTGCCTATAAATTCTCACTTCAGCAATACCATAATGATTGAAAATGGTTTCAAGCATGTCACCATGATGATTTGGGGGCAGTAAGAATTTGGAGGGTTGGGGGGAAAGAGCTTTCACTTTTAATTTCATATGCTTCTACTTGTTTAAAGGATTTTGTTTTTTTCTTTAACAAGGATTCTGTATTTCTTTGGTCATTTAAAAACTTTATTAACTAGTTTAGCTTTTATTATTAAAGCAAGTCCTAAGATCAGAAGTCTGTCTCCTTCTCATGATAAAACTCCATTAGAACATTCGCTGGCCTGGAACTACATCTCCCTCAGGGCCTCATGCAATCATTGTACTTTGGAAATGCTTTTAAAATACTAAAATGATTATAACAAGTAGCTAAAGCAAAAGTCAGTGACCTGGTGTGTCCTCTTTTCTCACTTTTAAAGTATTTGTGAACATTGTAAACTCTAATTCTGACCATCAGAGGCTTTCCAAGGCAACATGAACGCAGAGTTGAACAGTAATCCGATTTGTCCAAAGAATCAAACATGCATGCGTACAGATTTCCGTTTCTGGCCATGAAGGGTGATGGGGACCAGAGTAACACTCCTTCCTGAAAGCTGGACAAAGTATATGAAACAAGTGGTTTTCAAGACATTGAACACTGTCTTAGTCCATTCCTGCTGCTATAACAAAATACCTTAGACTGAGTAATTTATAAATCATAGAAATTTATTTCTCACAGTTCTGGAGGCTGGGAAGTCCAAAATCAAAGTGCCATAAGATTTGGCATCTGCTGAAAGATTGCTCTCTACTTCACAGATGGTGCCTCTTACTGCACCCTCACACGGCAGAAGGGGTGAGTGCTGCGTTCTCACTTGGTGGAAGGGCTAAGGGGGCCCAAGAGACTCCCTCAAGTTTTTGGGGAACAGCACTAATCCCATTCATGAGGGCAGAGCCCTCATGGCTTAATCACCTCCTAAAAGCCCCACCCCGATACTATTGCACTGGGGATTAAATTTCAACATGAATTTTGGAGGAACACAAACATTCAAACCATAGAAGACACCATGCAACAAAGAACAGTAGCCCTTGCAAGACTGAAAACAAAGTGGGTGAGCCCTGTGATTTCCTCAGCTTATTGCCTTGAGAGCATTTCCAGGATGTGGCACAGGGAGGAGGAATCAGGCAGAGCCCAGAGGACCCCCTGAGTTGAGGAGATAAATCTAGGAGTCCGGAGAGATTAAGGCAGCTAGAGTTTTCATGGCACAGTACAATATCAGAGAGGAGAGAGCTGCACAGAGAGAACTTCAGAAATTTATACAATACAAAATATCGAGCACCCAAGAAGGTAAAATTCATAATGCCTGACATTCAATCAGAAATTACCAGGCATGCAAATAAGCAGAAAAACATGACCTCTAAGAAGTAGAGAAATCAATTGAAACTGACCCAGAAATGACACAGGTACTAGAATTAGTCGATAAGAATATGTCAATAGCAATTATAAATCTATTCTGTATATTCTAGGAAACATTAAACTTGTTAAGTAGAGACATGGAAGATATAAAAAATGAACACAAATAAAACATCTAGAGATGAAAACTATAATGTCTGAAAAATATACTGAATAAGATTAATGGCAGTTTAGACATTGCAGTAAAGATTAGTGAACTGGAAGATACAGCAATAGAAACTTTGCAAAGTGAAACACAGATAAAAAAATACTTTAAAAAATCAAAGAGGAACTTTTGAATTGGAAACTGAAAGCAGCCTATGTGTAATTTTAATTCCAAAGGAGGCAGATGACGACAGAAAAAAATTTTGAGAAAATAATGCTCGAAAATTTTCCAAGTTTGATGAAAACTAAAAACCCATAAATCTAAAAAGCACAAAAAA
>NW_012148631.1:4481050-4560690 GCF_000956105.1 Propithecus coquereli | reverse complement strand
CGGGTGCAGATGTCCTTTTTATTTCTTTTTTATAATGGTGAATTACATTGGTGCACTTTACAATGTCGGGTTCAGTTTGCTAATATTTCATTGAGGATTACTTTGTCTATATCCACAAGAGCTATTGGTCTCTAGTTTTTTTTATTGTAATGTCTCTGGTTTTGGTATCAAGGCACTTCTGGCTTCATGTTATGATTCTCGAAATAATTATGCCAAGTGAAAGAAATCAGACAAAATAGGGTATATACTATAGGATTCCATTTACATAAAACTCTAGAAAAAGCAAACTAATGTATGGTGGCAGAAAGCAGCTTTGCGGTTGCCTGAGGATGTGGGGGAGGCAGGGGTGGAGAGGTGCAGGGGTGGAGGGGGGCCGGTGGGTGGAATTACAAAGGGCGGGAGGAAGCTTTCAGGGGAAGTGTGTATGTTTATTATCTTGATTGTGGTGATGGTGTCATATGTCAAAGTTTATCAAATTATACATTTTATATATGCATAGTTTATTATAAGTTGATTATACTTCAAAACTATCAGAATATGCATGTTGGGGTTTTTTTTTTTACTCTAATACATTTATTTCTTCAATCATCAAAAGCATTTTAGCTCTTTAAATGTAGCTCTGTACAATTACCCACACATACAGAGGGGCTCTAACCCCTGCATAACTGACATATATATGCATGTACACAAAATACCCTCATCTGCAAATTATTTGATTGTGAGATATGCTATGATAATTCTCAACTCTTTGACAAGGTGTATCCCCTTTTAACACCAAAACATTTGAAGGCTTCACCCAACAAGATCGGTATTGTATGTTAGTGTGCATTAGTTGAGAAGATAAATGACAACAATAAGCTTGTAGGACCTTAATAGCACTTATACATGAATATGTATTTTCTTAATCTCAAAGCAGTAATGAATATTTGTAAAACAGTAGTACATATATTTTTTCCTAATTTTTCTTCTCATCCTGGTCCTCTCTTTTTAGGCACTAGGACTACCAGCATTCTTTGCACCCAGGTAGTGCTGACCAGCAATGGAGAAATTAATTCTTAGTTTATGAGTTCCAAAGGAAATTCAGAGCCTTTGAGTGAAAGGGCCACAGAAAGAATTCAGGGCCTAAGTAGCTGCTTCAGAAAACTATGTAATGATGGAAGTGCACAGCAGAGCAAGGCTTCCGGTCTCAGAGGAGAGGCAGCTGGACTGGGGGGAAATGACTCAGAAAGAGGTCTTGGATGATTCTGTGTGCCTAAGAAGAGGCCCTCCACCCTGCCCATCCCCCAGGCGAGTCCAGGAATAGGGCTGAGAAAACGGTTTGGCAGATGGGTTTGATGATGTGAGAGCTCAGGGAGCCTGTGCCCCCCTTCCTAGCAAAGAACCCCAAGAGCTGGCGGGACCCCAGAGTTGCCCTTGCCAGCAGGCACTGGAGCCAAAGAGGCATCTGAGAGGTGTAGATATAGGTAGAGCGTTCAAGACCATGACACAAAGTTTCCCATGGCCACAAGGGCATAGGAGTTTCTTCCAATCCCCAGGCCACCAAGAGGAGCATGGAAACATCCCAGGTTGCTAGCAGATGGGAGCAGGCCACATGGTACAAACCAGGAGACTGCATGATGACTGCATGAACTGACACCCAAGAAACAGGTGGGATGAGCTTGTGCCGGAGACTGCCTGCATGGTTCATGGCAGCGGAGGGCTGGGCCCCTCCTGAAGCCAGGGCACAGTCTAAGTTCCTCAGAAAGAGATGCAACTCTGAGAGACCTGACTCAAAATGACTAAGTTTCCCTTCCTGATAGAATCAGGAATCTTTAAAAGAGATTAAGTCATTACAGGAAAATAGTCACATGTCTTTCCCAACTGATTTTGTGGATTAAGAAATAGAGAAATGCTACCCCAAAGTATTAACATGTGTTATTTAGAAATAATCTGTGCACATACAGAATTACAGAGTCCTTAAAATAATGTCTTGTCTATCCCATAAATTAGGAACAGCTACATCCTAATTTGAATGCTGAAATACATAACAGAGCTATGGAGTGGTAGACCCAAAGACCAGTAGAAGAGAAAGAGTCCAGAAATAGACACACAAATATGGCCAATTGATTTTTAACAAAGATGCAAAGGCAATTACATGAAGAAAAGGTAGTCTTTTTTAACAAATGATACTGAAACAATTGGACATTCACGTACCAAAAAATAAATAAATAAATTTGACCCATATTCTAAAGTTAACTCAAAATAGATCATAGATCTAAATGCAAAACCAAAAACTACAAAATTTCTAGAAGATACTATAGGAAAGAATCATTGAGCTCTTGGGTTGGGCAGGGTCTAAATATGACACCAAAAGCATAATCTATGTAGAAAAAATTAATGTATTGGACTTCATCAAATTTAAAAACTTTTACTCTGCAAAAGACTCTGTTAGGAGAATAAAAAGACAAGCCGCAGACTGGGACAAAATATTTGCAAATTGCCTACCTGACAAAGGACTTGTATCCATCCAGCATATATAAATAACTCTTAAAACTCAGTAATAAAAAATAAGCAATCCAATAAAAACATGGGCCAAAGATTCAAACAGACATTTCACCAAGACATACAGATGGCAAATAATCACAAGATGTTCAACATCATCAGTCATTAAGGAAGTGCAAATTAAAACCACAGTAAGATATGCATGACACACCTATTAGTATCACAAAAAAATTTTTTAACTGACAATACCATGTGCTTGGGGGATAGAAAACAGTAAGAACTCTCATACTCTGCTAGTCAGAATGCAAAATTGTACAGACACTATGGCAACAGTTTGTTAGTTTTTGATAAAGTCAAACACTCACCATATAATCTGGCACTCCCACTCCTAGGTGGAAATTTATGTCCACAAAGAAACCTGTGTGCGAATGTTTATAGTAGCTTTAACTGTAATCACTAAAAACTGGAAACAACTTATGAAAGTTAGTTCTATGTGTTAGCTTGCCTGGGCCGTGGTGCCCAGATATTTGGTTGAACATTACTCTGGATGTTTCCGTGAGTGTGTTTTTGGATGAGATTACTATTCGACTCAGTGGACTTTGAGTAAAGCAAACTGCCCTCCATGACTGGGCAGTATGAGTGGGCCTCATTTAATCAGTCGGAGGCCTGAGTGGAACAAGACTGACCTCCCCCGAACCTTCATACTTGAACTGTAACATCCGCAGTTCCCTGAGTCTCCGATCTGCCTGCAGATTATGAATTTACCAGCCTCCATGATTGCCCGAGCCAGTTCTTTAAGATAAATCTCTCTCTATGTGTGCATGTGCACATTCTGTTGTTTCTGTTTCTCTGGGAAACCCTAAAATACAATCCAAAGGTGTTTGAACTAGCAAAAGGATAAACATATTGTGGTACATCTAATAATGGATACTACTCAACGGTAAAAACACAACAGACTACTGCTACACAAAACATGGATGAATCTCCAGTGCATTATGCCAAGTGAGAGAAGCTAGACTCAAAGGTCGCGCACATGGGAAGGCAGAACTAGAGCTGGAGAACTGATCAGCGGCTGCCAGGAGGGGAGTGGTTAATACAAAGTTAGTTCTTTGTGCATGATGGAACGAACGGTTCTGTGTCTTTATTGTGGTGGTGGGTTCACGTCCCCATGCATTTGTCAAAATTAATAGAAAGCCAAAAAGAGCTAATTTTGCTGTATATGAAAATAATATAAAATTAAATAAAATGGAGTGTGTATTGGTAGAGATTTGGGCTTTTACTCTGATTAAGACAGAAGGCCATTTTTGTATCGAGCATAGCAGTGGTTCGATGTGACATATGTCTTTTAAAGATCCTTCCAGCAGCTATGTGGAGAACAGGCTGCAGGAAAGCTAGACTGGAAGCAAGGAGACCAGTTAGGAAGGGAGAGATGACGGAGCTTGGCTCAAGCTGATAGCAACAGAAGTGGTGAAAAGTGGTCAGATTCTGGATATATTTCAAAGGTAGCATAACCAAGTTTTCCTGATGGACTGGATGTCAGCTGGGAGGAAAAAGAGAATGACCTCAAGGTTTTAGACTAAGAAGAAAATGGAGTTGCTACTTACTGAGATGGGGAATACTGTAGAAAGAACAACACAGAAGCTCTCACTATATTAGAACCTCAGGTTTTTGTTTGTTTTTGTTTTGTTTTATAGACAGGGTCTCCCTCTATTGCCCAAGCTGGAACCTTGAACTCCTGGCTCAAGCGATCCTCCCACCTCAGCTTCCCACATAGCTAGCACTGCAGGCATGAGCCACTGTGCCCAGTCCAGACCTCAGTTTTTGAAACATTAGTTTTGAGATGCCTGTGAACATCAAAATGGCAATCTATGATGTTGGCTATAAGTATCTGGAGCTCAGGGAACAGAACCAGGGTGGAGCTATAAATTTGGGGGTTGGCAGCCTATTTAAATCCTTGAGAACACGTAAGACCATTTAAGGAGAGCGTCGAGAGGAAATGATTCTGAGGACTGAGTAAGAGGGAACTTCGATATTTAGAAGTCAGGGAAAACAGAGAAGCACAGCAAATAAAAACTGAGATAAGAAGAAGTCAATAAGGAAGGAAGAGGGACAAGAGAGGAAAGTGAAGAACATTGGGCAGGAAGGAGGGTCTCACCCTCATTTCCATTTATGATGCAGTAGCTTGGCCAACTAGAGTGAGATGGTGGATACAAACCCAAAGACATCAGTAATCACATTCAGTATAAGTGGATTAAGCAGTTCAATTAGAAGTCTATAATTATCAAACTAAGTCTAATACAAAGTCTAATACAAGCTACTTACTAGACATATACCTTAACTGTAAGGATATAAAGTAATTAAAAATTAAAAGATGATAAAAGATTTACCATGCAAACACCCTCCAAAAGGAAGCCAGTATAACTGTACGGAGAATAAAATTGACCTAAGGCAATAAGCCTAATTAACATAAAATAAAATTTCATAATTATAAAAGGGTTAATCCCCCACGAAATTCTCAATTTATGTGTACATAAAAAGCATAGCTTCAAAATATATATATTTAATAACAAATATTGACAGGACTATACGGAAATATAGGCAACTTCATACTCATAATAATGGGAGACTTTAACAAACTTGTCTCAACAAAAGATACAACAACCAGAAAAAAATCAGTAGGAATACATAAAATCTAAACAAAACGATTAACAAATTTGAAATATTGACATGTACAGAACTCTGTGGCCAAAAGAATGTAGTTTTTTTCCAAGTGTACGTGGAACATTCACGCTGGCCATAAAAGAAATTTTAACAAACTTCAAAGGATTGAAGTCACGTAAAATATGTTCTCTGACCACAGAAGACTTAAGCTGGAAATCAATAACAAAATAAGCAGAAATTCCCCAAATACTTGGAAATTAAGCAATATACTTTTAAATAGGTCAAAGAAAAAAATTCAGTGGAAATTGGCAAATATCTTTAACTAAATGATAATGAAAATATGACAGATCGAAATATGGGGGACGTGGTTAAACCTCTGCTTAGAGAGAAATTATGGCCTTATGTGTATATATTAAAAAGAAAATGAATGAAAATCAATATAATCTAGTTATCTATATCAAAAAGAAAAGCACAATAAATTGTACCTAAAGAAACTAGAAGGGAGGAAATAATAAAAACTAAGAGCAGAAATTAATGAAATATAAAACGTACTTTCAAGAGAGAAAATCAACATGCACCAAAATTGGCACTTATAAAAGAAAAATAAAAATGTTAAATTTCTGGGAAGTCTTATAATAAAGCAATAAAGAAGACACAAATTGCCACTTTGAATGAAAAAGAAAACATCCGTCCATATCCTATACATATTAAAAAGATAATTACAGTACATTATGAAAAATTTAATGTTAACAAATTTAAAATTTTAAGTAAAATGGAAAATCTTTAGAAAAACAAAACTAACAGAAGCTGATGTAAGAGGAAATAGAAAACTTGGAATAGTCCTATACCTATTAAAGATATTGAAGCTGTAGATAATAATATTTACACAAAGAAATCTCCAGGCATCGATGGCTTCCCTCCAAATAAATTCCAAATGAATTCGTCCAAATAGTTATGGAAGAAATGATACCAATCTTATATAAACATTCGCATAGACTAGAAAAAGGAAAACATTTCCTAGTTTGTTTAATGAGGCCATTGTAACCTTGACACCAAAAACTGACCAGGATATGAAGGAAAATTACTGGCCAATCAGTCTTATGAACAGAGATGCAAAAATAGTAAATGAGCAAATTATATTCAGTGAAAGACAAAAATGATAATAAATCATGAGAAGTTGGATTTGTTCTAGGAATGAAAGGTTGGCTTCATATGCAAAAAAATTGCTATAATTTACCACATTAACAGAATAAAAAATCATCTGTTCATCTCAGTAGATGCAGAAAGAGCTTTTCATAAAATTGAACACACATTCATCATCCAAAAGACCCAAAACACTTCTTTGCAGACAAGAACAGAAAGGAACCTCCTTAATCTGATAAAGAAGGTTTCTAAAATAAATTAATTAATTAATAAGTAAAAATTTTTTAAAAAATTTCAAAACCTACAAGAAAGTATTATACTTAGTGGTAAAATATGAAAGCTTTCTGCCTGAGAATGAGAATGAGCAAGAATGCATATTTTTCACCACTTCTATTAAATATTGAACTGCAGGTTCTAGCCAGTGCAAAAAAGGCAAGGGGAAAGAAAAGAAAAATAAAACCATCATTATTTGCAAAAAATATGACTTTGTTCATAGTAAAAATAAAAGGATCTACAGAAAAACCAGCATCAGTAATAAGCGAATTTTGGAAGGTCACTGGATAGGAAGGTCAACTGTATGTGAAACTCAATTGTATTTCTATATAAAAGCAAAAATCTGGCAAATAAAACTTTAAGGGAATATTGCTTATATTAGCATAAAAATATCAAACATTAGTGAGAGAAATGAGGCCTAAATAAATGGAGGGGCATACCATATTCATGGATTAGAAGACTCAATATTGTAAAGATATCAATTTTACCCCAAATTTAACTATAGATGCAATGCACTTCAAACCAATATCCTAAAAGGTTTTTTTTTTTTTTGGTGGTGCTCCGTGAGTTGATTGTTAAATTTATATGGAAATAAAAAGGGGGAAAAAAGCCAAAGCAATCTTGAATAAAAAGAACAAAACTAGGAGTCTTCAGCTAGCAAATAACAAGACCTATTATTAAGACAATATGTTAATAGCTGAAGGATATAAAAATAGACTCATGAAATACAATAGTAAGGCAAAAAAAAAAACCCACACTGTGCAGTCACCTGATTTCTAACAAAGGTGCCACTGGAGTACAATGGGGGGTGGAGCAGGCAATGGTCTGTTCAATAAATAGTACTGAGTCAATTAAATATCCATATGGAAAAAATAAATGTTGATCCCTGCTTCACACCATGAACCATAAAGTAAAATTATAAAGCTTTTAGAAGAAAATACAGGAGAAGATCTTCATGACCTTGGAGTGCCCAAAGGTTTCTCAAAACGCACACACACACACACACACACAAGCATTAACCATATGAGAACTAATTGGTAAGCTGGACCTATTAAAATTAAAAACTCCCATTTATAAAGACACCATTCAGGGACTAAAA
The DNA here is from genome assembly GCF_000956105.1 of Propithecus coquereli. Taxonomy (NCBI): domain Eukaryota; kingdom Metazoa; phylum Chordata; class Mammalia; order Primates; family Indriidae; genus Propithecus; species Propithecus coquereli. The sequence goes on along the minus strand of NW_012148631.1, from coordinate 4,553,033 downwards.
AGACAAATCAGATAGAGAAAAGATACTTATAATACATATATTAGGACTCACATACACTGGAATATATTCCTACAAGTCAAGAAAAATGCAAATGAACCAATAGAAAAATGAAGCCTTGAATGAGCACTTCTCAAAAGAGGATATCCAGATAGCCAGTATGAAAATGTGCTCAAGCTCATTAGCCATCAGAGAAATGCAAATTAAAACCACAGTGAAAATATCAACACCAATACAAACTCATCAAAATGGCTATAATAAAAAATCTCTGTAATTCCAAGTGATGGTGGGGACATGGTGCGACTGGAACTCTCATCCACTCAGTGGGCACATGACTGCCAACCACTTTTGAAAACTAGCGGTATCTGGTAAAACTGAATATATATGTATATTAATACTATGACACAGAAATTCTACTCCAAGGTGTATATATTCACACACATATATCCCCAAAAGGTATATAAAAATACTCCTAAGGGCACTATTCATAATAGCTAAGAACCATTGGCATAAAAATTATATTAGCATAAAAATATAAAATATCTAGGAATAAATCTAACAAATATTGTACAAGATCTCTACACGTATAAATATTAATGAAAGAAACCAATGAAGACCTAAATCAGTGGAGGGACATATTTGGAAATAAATCTGATGCTGCCCACCAAGAGTAGAATGGATACATTGTGATCTATCCAAGCATTTGAATAACACACAGCAATGAGAATGTAGAACTTACAACCTCACACAACATCATGGATGAATTTCACAAACTAATGTTGAGCAAAAGAAGGGAAACACAAAAGCACACATACTGTCTGATTCTATTGATATAAATTCAAAACCAGACAGGACTAATATTTGGCGGTAAAACCCGAGAGAGCATTGGTAAGGGTAATGTCTGGGAGGGGGCTCCGTGGTCTCTTCTTTGATCTGAGTGTCAGTTACGTGGGTGAGTTCAGCTTGTGAAAATTCACTGACACATACCGTTGTGGCTTGTATACTTTTATATGTGCAGTCTATACTCCCATAAAATTAAAAGGGGGACAGATTAACGGTGTCACATAAGACTCATGGTGATTTTGGGGGGCAGTGAAAAAAGAGAGGGAGAAAAAGACTCATGTCACTTAGGACCTCAATGTCCTAAGGCTTTGGCTCTTGAACATAAGCAACTAATTACTCCCTCACTCATTTATTCCTTTATTCAGCAAATATACACCGAGCACCCGAGTGGTGAGCAAACCCACGACACCCCTGGCTCTGTGCAGCTGATGCTTCAGTGGAGGGAGACTGACCATAGACCAGGACAGACAGGTAATGGGCTCCCTCGCCCTCTGACTTCAGGAGGACTTGGCCAAGGGAGGATTGGCCGGAGTCCAGAACTGGGGAGGAGGGAGATTAGTGCATTTGCTCCCCCAGCTCCCTCCGTGCAGGGCTGCCACTGGCAGACTGTGTCCCCTGACAGAAGCCCTGGCTCCTGCCCAGCAGCCTCTCTACCCAGCCTCCCTTCCTGGGTGCCAACAACTGTCCCCTCCGCGTGCTCCTTCAAGCCCTTGGGTGGTGTTGGCTTCCAGCTGAGGCCAGCACCAGGATCCTACGGCATCCCTTTTGTTTTCGTAAACTCTTCCCCCACCTTTATAAATAGCCCCTTGTGAAACCCCTCAAACCACCTACTGTGGGTGCCACCTGCTTCCTACCAGAACCCTGATAGATGCACAAGATTCCTTTCAGCCAAGGAGAAAAAACGTGAAGGAGAATAAAGCCAGATGATATGCTGGGCAGTCACTGGCAGAGCGGGTGGTCAGGGCAGGCCTTGCGAAGAGTGGTGATGTTGGAACAGGGCCGGACGACAAGGAGCAGCTGGTCATGGAAGAGCTGATTAAATTCTTTCTGTTTGTCCTTGGCGATCCTGACCACACCCCAGGGTTAAGCAGATTCCTCCGCTGTGGGTCTTCTCAGAGCCTTGAATGTGCTCCTGTGCCCTGTGCTTCTCCGGGAATTATACCTACACCTAAGCAGCATTTCCCAAAGCACACGTTCGACCCAGAACCCTTTTCTCAAGAGCAGTGCTGGCCCGTACAAATCTCATTCAAGTCACATATGTCATTTTAAAAGTTGTAGTAGCCACATTTTTAAAAAATAAAAAGAAACGGGTGAAATTAATTTTGAAAATATATTTTCTTTAATTGAATACATCCAAATATTATGGATTTAACATATAATCAATATAAAATTATTAGCGAGATATTTTACATTCTTTTGTGAAGACCGGTGCTAAGGCTTCAGAACTGGGTGTGTTTTGTGTGCTTGCCTAGCCACGTTCCAAGCGCTTAGTAGCATGTATGGCTATCACATCGGGCAGCACAGCTCCAGAGCACTGGAGGGGTCCTGCTCTTCCTGACCTAAAAAGGGACCCATGGCCAGAGCTTCCCCCAGGGCAAAGAGACAAGACATGGTAGAGCCTGCAGAACAAGTTGTAAAGGGTGGCGTCTCAGAAAATTTGGGAAGCATTTTGGGAAACATCGCAACCTTTAACCTATGGAAGAACTGATGGATGGGATTGTTAGTCTCACATAAAAGATAGGACACGGGGTCAAATATTTCTTTTTGTATAGTACTGTTTTCGTCATCTTTTTCTAGGTAGCCAATCGTCCTAAAATTTGATGGCTTAAAACAACAATAGTCATTTATTCATTAGCCATTTTGCAATTTGGGCAGAGCTTGATGGGGACAGTTCACCTCTGCTCTCAGCAGCATCGGCTGGGGCCGTCTGGCCAGAGTGGGAAGGTTCATTTCCAAGATGATTCGCGCACACGGCTGGCAAATTGGTGCCGGCAGGGGGCCAGGAGTTTAACGTCGCTATCCACATATGGAGAAGGATCGTGGGCCTCTCCGCATGGCTCTTTGAGCTGCCTCCCAGCATGGCTGCCAGGTTCCAGAAGGGAGAAGGCAGAAGCAGCCAGTCTTGTCAACGGTAAGCCATGTGCTGGCACGGCATTGCTTCTGCCCAGATTCAAGGGGGTGGAGAGATAGGGCCCACCCCTGGGCATAGAGAGAGACAAAGAATTCACGACTATCTTTAATCCACCACAGATGCTGTAATACTTTCACATCCATATTTTCGGTTGATCCCTCCCAGCAACATATTTGCAGCTTTTATAAGTTATGTATTGAATAAGCTTGAAATAAATATGACGTCTGAACAATTATCTATGTATGCGTGGAATGCAAATCTTTGCTATAATATCTGTATACTTTTTTCTATTTTCTTTAATTTTTTAATTAGAACTTTTTAAGAACAGTTTTAGATTTACAGAAAAATTGCAAAGGCAGCACAGAGTTCCCATCTACACACAATTCCCCTATTATTAACATCTTATGGTAGTGTGGTACATTTCTTATAATTAATAAACCAATATTTATACATTATTATTAACTAAATTTCATAGTATATTCATATTTCCTCAGTTTCAGCCTAATTCCTTTTTCTGTCCCGGGAGCCCCCTAGGATACCATCTCACATCTCGCTGCTACTCTCCTTAGGCTCCTCTTTGCTGTGACAGTGGCTCAGACTTTCCTTGTTTTGAGTGACTTTGGCCGTTTTGAGTACTGGCCAGGTATATTGCAGGATGCCCTACTGTTGGATTTGTCTGATGTTTTTCTCTTGATTAGACTGAGTATGGGTTTGTGGAAGGAAGATCACAGAGGTAAAGTACGATTTTCATCACCTCACAGCGAGGGTGCGTGCTGTCTACTTGGTGTCTGACAGCTGATGTTGACCTCAGCCCTGAGGTCCTATTTGTGAGTTTCTCCACTGTGAAGTTGCTCTCTTTCTCCCCCTTTGCACAGTGGACTCTTTGGAAGAAAGTTGCTATGCACAACACACACTCTGGGAGTGAATTGGTATGCTCCACCTCCTTTACATAAATTATTTGGAATTTTTCTGCAAAGAAGATTTGTCTCTTCTCCCCTATTGATTAATTTATCAATAATTTATTTACATCAATATGGACTCATGGATATTTATTTTATACTTGGGGTTATAATGCAATACTGTTGTATTTTGTTGCCCAAATTGTTCCAGCTTTGATCACTGGGAGCTCTGTCATTTACTCGGTAACATTTTGACGTGGATACCATCATCACCATGAGAAAGGTGGCTCATTCAGATGACATGAGAAGCTCAGGACATGACATCCCACCGCTGGCTCCTGAATCTCCTTAGCACCACACTTAGCCCACCTTGGGCCCTTTGTTGCTGCCCAGGTCAAGTCCCAGAGGATGGGCTAAAATCACCATGCTGCTCCTCCAAGAAGTCAAACAGGTCACTGCTGATTGTAAGAGGTCCTCGTGTGTGTGGCCTCTCCATATTCTGAAAGCTCATAGTCAAGGAAAGGGTAATTATATACTTCAACAGACACACAAAAAAACACATGAAGAGCACTGGGTCATAATGAAGGGGTTCCAGGCTCCACAAATAGTGCTCCCCTAGTCCTCGACCATCTCGGATGCAAATTAAAGCTTGCCTCGGTTGCTGGGCATGAATGAACTCACTGCCCTGCCCCACCTCCAGTGCCCATGGGATGTCACCAGGAGCCCTCAGAGAGCTGAGAACACTTACACAACCCCAGTCTGCAAGAGTTAAGTGGCTGCTCTCATGAAACGCAGTTGTCCTGGAACCTCAAAAACAATCCCCACATTGGCTGCAGATCCCAAGGAACAAGAGTCTTGGCGATGGGCGAGGACTCTCTTTTTATTCATCAGGGAACATTCCTGAGACATAAACTGGCTCTGAGGGAAGAGTGAATAATACCAGCACAAAGAGGGAGGGCCCCAGTACAGAATCATCATTTGAAGAAATCTTCACACAGGGTCAAATACCATATGAAGATTGAAATACATTAAAATACATGTCAACGGATTAAATCTGTGGCTCCATTTGGGGGCAAAAGCTATTTCAACCTCATCTCAATGACATGCTCAGACAGTCATTCAAACACTCAAGACGTATTGCAATACCCGAGTTCCCATTTATATAGGATAAATTCCGTATGGACTGCTTTTGAAGACTTTCTCGATACAGCAGATTCTTTTTCAGTTTCTTTTTGCCTTGTTAAATCCAACAGTTCTCTTTCCAAGTATTTTTAAAATAAAGCTCTATTATAAGATATTTCAAACATATAAGCAATTCTAGAGAATACTAGCACATACCTTGTAAGTTCTAACCAACTTTATTAAGCTTTGCCATTATGCTGTATTTGCCATAGATCTTTTTTTTTCTTTTTAAGGAATAAAACATTAAAGAACCCCTTGCAGCCTCCTGTCCCCCTGCTTCCTTGCTCTCCCCTAGCTAAAGCTGGCTAGTTTTGGTCATTCACACCAGACTCTTTTTCTCTTCCTACCCCAACCTTTGTCAGGTCTGCCTGGAACGCATCTCTGGGTAAACATATGAGGACATGCGTGTGGAAGAGCATGTCTCCAGAACTGCTCAGCCAGAGAGCAGGCCTGCTGGGCTGACCTGCTAGGAAGAGGCCACGAAGCCTGGGGGAGAGAAAGGAGGGAAAACAGAGTGCAGGACTTGAGACACAGGGGTTGGGCTTACAGATAGCACTGGGGACATCCTAAAGTGACACATGTCAACTTTCAGAAGGCAAAATAGCCTATGTCAGATAATATATTAATACCTGTTCTGCCCCAACTCTCCTTTGTTTCTCCTAAGTTGCATGTCCATGGTGAAAATGATTCCACAGTTTAAAATCCTATGCTCTTTCTCTTAAGGGACTGAGAGCTCTGAGCAAGGGCTCAGAGCTGGAGTACTGCAGAATGGCATGGCATTGGGAAACAAGGAGGGAGAGGCCAGTACTGATTGGGTTGCACAATACCATTAAGGTCCAATGATGTATTAAGTGTGATTGGACTTGTAAAAATGTTTTGATAAGCTAGGGAGTGTTTTGGCAGGCTACTGGCTTCCAAACATCCACTTGCAGGGCTTCCATGGATGTCTTAACTAATGCTATATGGATGAGTTCTTTCGGGGACATCAACTAAATCAAGCCATAAACACAAAAAAGGGGGAGGGGGCAAAACCACACACCCCTCTGCTAACTTTCCAACCAAATTAAACTTAACTTTTGGTATCGAACCCTGAACTGAACCCAGCCAAAGAGTTTTCAAAATACCACTTGCAAGACTGGTTCAAACTGTAAGCACATGTCTATTTTCAACACTGTAGACCCAGACCCAACTCTGCTCTCTGAGTTGCTGTATCCCCTTGAAGGAAGCGAGCCGGTCGAGGGCCTGCTTTGTGCCAGGCATTGCACTGAGTGTTCCATTTTCTGCAGCTTATTGCATGCTCACAAAACCCTCTGAAGGATGGCATTAACTCCATTTGATAGATGAGGACATTGAGACTCAAGAGAGGTTAAATCTGCACAGGGTAACACAGCCATTAAATAGTTTATGTGAGCTGGCCTTGGATGAAACACAATGTGAGTGCCTATTTTTCTATGGCGCTCTCACTTGTGTTCGTGTTGGTTGGGCTGTTTCAGATTGCAGGGAACAGAGGGGTGTCCCGGGTTCTCTTGGGCCCTGGGGATGGACTGTAAGAATCCCAAGGACGTGAAGGAGCCCAGAAAGCAACTACATTCGCAGTGGCCAGACTGGGGCTTCTCGGAGACGCCAACGGTGCTGCAGGTGAGTGGGCACCACGGCTGTGACTCTGAGGAGCTGCCCCTGAGCGTTTTTTCTCCTGGGCGCTCTCAGTTGGAGCTCCCGACAGCTCTCCAGCACCCGCCTCTGCCATGGTTTCTGCCTCAGCCTCCCCCTGCACATGCGCTTGTTCCCCTGCTCAAAGGAGAGGTTGATAGGAGGCCCCGCAATCTAGAGGGGACATCTTCACGTGTCCAACCAATCCTGCGTCCAACTGTGTGTGACCAGGTTAGAGGGGTCACATGATACACACGTGGTTAATTATGCAGAAGGAACCACTTTTCCTCAGGAAGGAGGCCTAAGTGTGGCATCTCCGGGGCCTCTGTATTCAGTTTGCATGGCTGTCTGAGTGGCTTCAAACAACACATATTTATTTGCCCACAGCTTAGGAGGCGACAAGTCTACAGTCAAGGTGTCAGCAGAGCTGCGATCCCTCCAAAGACTCCAGGAGAGATCCCTTCCCTGCCTTTCCCAGCTTCCGGTGGCCCCAGGCGTTCCTTGGCTCATGGCTACATCAGTCCAATCTCTGTCTGTCTTCGAAGGGCCTTCGCCCTGTGTGACTGCATCCTCTCCTCTCACGAGAAGGACGCCAGTCATTGCACTTAAGGAGCACTCTAAATCCACAGCGATTCCACCTTGAGATCCGTAATTAATCGCATCTGCAAAGACCCGATTTCCAGATAGGGTCCACACACCGAGGTTCCAGGTGGACAGGAATTTGTACAGGATGCTATTTAAACATGACAGCATCTCTTCAGGGCAGTGTCACCCCCCAGAGTGCACCATTGGCTCCAAGAGAACGGGGATCTGCCTCAGTATGGTGCTGGGCACTAATTAAATGTCTATTGACTGACCCAGAGTAGACCAGAAACAAATTCAGAAAAAATAAATTGATAGATGATTCTACTAAAATCTCTACTATTTGTACATTGCCTTTGGCATCCTGTAGTCATTGCTGCTACCTGGTGGCAACGTACTGGGCCTCCCGTACCACACAGCGCCATTCACAGAGACGTGGATTTGCAACTCTGGCCTCTCTTCTGGGCACAGGTCCCCACCTCAGCTGGTCCATCCTGCAGTCCACCCAGTGTGACCCTGCCAACCCAGCTCTCCCTTCTAGTGTTTTCCTGCCCATGAGCTAACTGAATGCAAAATCCATACAGAGCTGCTTTCCCCTTCCCTCCCAGTCCTGCTCCAGCTCGGCCTTGTTTCCTAAATGTTCTCTGGTGGGAAAACAAACCAAACCAAACCCCAGAACGCTGGTTTGGTTCTCAGTGATATAAAACATACTTGGATTTGGTTCGAGGTTGAGCAAACTGGTGCAGTTTGTTCTGGTTTTTGGTTCAAGGTTCAGGCCAAGTCCCTGCTCCAGACAGAAAGAATGTCCCTGGAATGCCTCTTCCAACTAGGCCTCACAACAGCTGAAGGGCCTGGGTGTCCCGACGGAGGCCGCCTGCTCAGCAGACTCCTGGGACCTTCCCTGCAGCTCCAATCCCGCGCCTCCAAGGCCTCGGGGAACAGGTTGGCAGCACACCTGCTCGGTTCTCCCAGGCCAATGCCATTGCCCCACGGACTAGGCAGCAATGCTGCTGGGCACACCCTCAGCCCAAGTGACTGGGGTGGGTGGGTACCACTTTGTAAATCTGCCACAATTGCCACACAGCAAAGCACCCATGACCTCTCTCTGGTAGGGGCCCAAACTCAAACAGTGCCCAGCAGAGAACCCAAATAACTGAAAATATTTGGCTGAGCAGGAGACAATAGGGAGTACTGGGTACTGTGGGACCACCCAGAGATGCTCAAATTCCACATATTTGTAGCCTGATGCCCCGTGCACAAAGCACCCAGCTACAGCTCGCTGGTCCGAGGGGCCTGCCCGAGGCACACACCAGGCTTCCCTCGCAGTGCTGGATCCAGGGCACTGTCTCTGGGCACCGGTCCGCTCTTTTTCTCCCCAGCCAGGAAGCCAGGCAGGGCCAAGGACAAAGCACCAGGAGCCTCATCCCCAGGGAATGACTGCAGGGGACGGAGCAGCTGGGGGCGTCAGGGACACCTGGCAGTGAATCACCGATGAGGAATTTTGAAAGGAAAACACATTTCCACTCTGGTCTTCCTCCCACTCTGATCCACATATCAAAGTGCTCCTCGGACGCAGGCAGCTAGTCAGCCGGGTTGGTCTGGCTTGTCCTGAAAAAGTTAGTCACTAGAGGACTGGGACCAGAAAACACATCCCTAAGGGACTGCCCTGATTCTGGGTTGTGGGGACAAATGCATCTCCAGCCTCCATGGGGGGAGCTGAGAAACACCGGCAAGGGAGATGGAATGGCAGCCCCGGAGAAGGGCTCGGGGCCAAACACCTCTGCTTCTCAGGGTTACTTTTCCTGTCCTTGCCCCTGACGTCGCATCCGCAGGGCAGCCTTATCAAACGCAACCTGGGTATTCCCTGACTCGGCCCAAAGCCTCTGCCCAAGGAAAGGGCCATTTTTATTCTGCCTTGGACAGAAAACACAGCCTGAGGTGCAATCCAGAAATATTTCCCTGCTCTGGCCGCCCTGAGAGGATTAGACTGCTAGCACATGCGATTTCAGCTTGGGTGTGCTTTGTGTTCAGCTATGCTTGCTACGTGCTGGGTTCAATTATAGGTTTTCTTACACTTATATCTTCATTAGTTCTACACTGCCAAGTGGATGGAATGTGCTGTCAGCTTTAAAAAAAAAAAAGTGTTGTTTTTTTTTCCCCCCCAAGGATTCAACACTGTCCAGTCCTGTTAAAAAAAGAAAGGAAAAAAAATTCTTGGCTCAAGCGTACATTGCTAATGGGTATGGAATTGATTCACAAGTCCCCAACTCTAGTTATATAAAAGTAATTACTGCAACCTGGGGTAATTGGTTCCATATCCAATATTCACAGAAGGCTGCACATGTATATGTGTGTGTGTGTGTGTGTGTGTGTGTGTGTGTGTATTTGGGATTGGGAGAGAAAAAAAATTTAAAGTGAAAAAAAGAAATATTTGAGAACATTTAAACTACCCACACACATATACGCCTGAAAGTAAATCTTTAGCTGTGATAAAGATCTTGAAACAAACAAAAAAGGCAGAGCCCACAAAGACCAGAGCCCCTAAGATCCAAGCGTTCCAAGGATGGGGAACGGGCAGGCACAGGAAGCCACAAGAAACAGGGTCTCCAGCAGCCTCAACGAGGCACCCCACAGCCAGCGACTTGCAGAGGTAGTAGCCCTACCTGCTCAGTGGGAGAGTCTACCCTAAAGCGACAGTGATGCCTTTTCCTGGCCCCAGCCCATGGAGTTTCTTATCCTATTTGTGCCCCAGGGGACCACAGTTCCCACTCTATCCCCAAGTGGGCCCCAGAGGGCTAGAAGGCATTGTCATAAAAGGACACAGCAGAGGGTAGCATGGAACCCTCCCACACAGCTCCAGAAGCCACTTCAAGGAGGGAAGGGATCCGTGGAGAAGGACTGCATGTCTGAAGGAACCCTTATGAGAGACAAGGAAGACACTGAGAGTTGCAAATTCAGGAAGAAAGATAAAGTCAGGCCTTCCCCAGTGATGTGGATTAATTCATGAATGGATGTCACGGATATAACATGAGACTTGACATTGATCCAGTACATTTCATGCTTGGTTGGAGCCTACGATTTTGGTTGCAGCTTTCTTTCATCATGTACAGAATCCACCTTTCTATCCTGGCTTTGTTTCATCTGCAAATGTGATAAGCCTGCCTTACTTATCTTTATTGAGGCCATTAATAAAACGGCTTCCTCCCACCCAGGGACTTCCACACGGATGGACCCCATTCATCAGGAAGGGTTGCTCATGGGCGCACGTTCACCTGCCTGTCCTGCTGTCTACCACACAGTTCCCCAGCCTCCCTGGAAGCATAACATTCAACATTGGGGATCAAAAGGAAGAAAACACTTAAAAATCGGATTGCTAATGGTATCTTTGCTTGGGTTCACAAAGTGTTAGGAAACATGGTGTGCTAAAATGATCTGGTGGAGCGTGCATGTGATTCTGTGGCCCCGGGCCCAAGCTACCATTGCAAACTCCACACCCAAACTGGAGAGACTCCTGGATTCTCTCGTGTTATCTCTGGCCAGCCTCTGTGGATTCTCAGCCTGGCAACACGGGCCTGTTTTAAAAGTTCTGGCAACCATGTGGGATCTGTCACACACTGTCTTTGATTCCGGGGTCTGGATTTAAGCTCAAACCATGTAATTTTTGTTGGGTTCTGTCTGAGCCTCTTTCTCACCTTTGGAATAGTTTGGCATTCTGGAAGAGTCAGACTTCCGGAAGTACGCCCAGGCCCACCAGAGTCCTCAGGGGTGTTTCCTTGGTATACCGTCCATACGCAGAGACAGGGAAGCAGGAACACTCCCCCTCTTCTATAGAGAGGCTCAGCCCAAGGACAGGAGACATTTTCAAATAGGACAAAAATAAAATTAACTGTGTGAAATAAATGACTGGAAATCCATGAAGTCACAATCAGGGCCCATTTAGTCACTGAAGAAAAGACAATGCGAGCATTGGAGATGCGCTATAGGCAGGAAAGGGTTTAGATTCAGAGCAGCTGGAGTCAGAAGAGCCCCCAGCTTCAGAAACCTGGCCTGCGGCAGGCCTGGGACAACCTCAGGGCTTCTCCCCACAATGGCAGTGGCTCAGGGCTCTCGCCTCTCCCAGCAGAATGGTCAAGCTGCCCCTTTTCACAAACTGACGGGAGTTATGATAAGGAAGAGTTTTGCTACCAATTTTAGAACATATAGACCAGCAGGACTAGGGAGTGAATTTCATCTCCTCGTCTAGCTGCCTGGGAGGCAGCTGCCCCTCTGGAATGTAAATGGAAGGTACCAGCTGAGAAACTAAAGGAGAAATGTATCTGCCATCAGTCTTCCCTGGGAGGGGGAAAGGACTGTCCAAAGACAGATTCTTTCAGAGTCCTGACCTCAGTTTCCTTCTCTGTAAATTGCTAGAGGCCTTGGCAGCTGTTGTGAGGATTTAGTTAGATAATAATGCAAGTGGTACACTACTGGGGGAGAGAGAGAGAGAGAAAGCAAAGGAGGAGAGAGAAAAAGAGAATGAGAAACAGAAGGCATCATCTCATCATCCACTAGTCTGTACTACCTGAGGCTGAACCAACCCACAGAGAAAGGCAGAGTTGAGAAAATAGTGTTCATTCAAAGAAATATTTATTGTTCTAGATACTGTTCTGGGTGCCTAGGTTACATCAGTGAGTAAAGCAGATGGAAATCCTGCCTTCATGGAGAGAAGTGATGCTGAAACCTGATCAAACCGTGCCTGAAGCCTTACAATTTCTAGACATTTGAGTTACATGAGCCAATAAATTCCGGTAACATTTAAGCCAGTTTGAGAGCTTTTTGCTTTTTGTGTGTGCCGTTTTTTGTTGTTGTTGTTGTTGTTACTTGCCACGTATCCTAACTGCTATCAACATCCTCTAGCTGTGGTGGCGCCTGAGCAAAACCCTGGATCCAGTCACATTTCACTCCACATTCAAGTTAAGGAGGGGCATAGAAGCCAAAATGCTCCTGTCTCTGAAAAACAGTCACCTCTGGGGGGCACACAGCTCTCGTAAATAGTCAAGATTCAGATTCATGCTGAAAAAGGAATTTCAAAAATTTCGAAAAAGATAAAAGGAAAGGAAAAAACGGAAGAATTCCACAGGAAATTGAAGAGGAATTAGGGAGATAGAATGTAGCAAGCTTCATTGGACCCTGGCCAGAACAACTGGCTAGAACAAGCTTCCCTTTATTAAAAGCATCGGGAGAGCCTGAGTGTCCAAGAGCGTTGGGACCTTCCTTCCCACAGCCTCTCATTTGAGAGACGTTTAATGGATGGTATCTGTGGGTACAGTGTATGGTAAGGGGACCAGCATTTTTTGTTCATTTTGTCCTGGAAGATCACTGGGGAAAGATAATTCTCTCAACTCTAAGGATCTCCAAATGCCTTTTTGTTTTAAACAAAATCAGTGTTTTGTAGAGTCCACAAAAAAAAATAATCCCAGTTTTCTTGACATCTAGTGGAATACGTCCTCCAATAACTGAAGAGCAGGACTACGGATTCTTGAAAAAATGTTCTCAGAAATGTTTGTGAAAGCGACGCACGCACCGCTTCTGTTCAGCTGCGAAGTTATCTGACAGCTAAGGGTGCCTTCCAGTGAGCCCTCTCGACTCTGTAAGCTGCGTGGACATCTGTGATTTCTGCCTCACCAATAGCGGCACCTCCACCTTCTGTTAATGGCACCCACGTTTCCTGGGAAGCCAAACTTCCTCCCCTTCCAGGGCTCCTCGTTCGGTCAGATCTGCCCCCAGGCCTTGGCTACAGAGGTGAACATGTGACACAGATCCAGCCAATCAGAGCACCGCACCCTCCTGGCCAAGTGGTAATTGGTTCAGAGATGGTCACATGGCCCAAACCAAGCCAACGAGAAGCAGTCCAACAGCTTCTGTTAAAATTATCGGGAAAGACGCTGTCCCTTTCTGCTGGGCCTGCTTAGCGGGTAGGATGCCAGCGGGAGTTAGCACGGGGCTCACAGCGCGGGGGCAGATGGAGAGATGGAGTCCCGACAATATATCTGGACCTGCAGAACCAGCTGTGCTTAGAGGAGTCAGGCCCTATCTGTGAACTCTGTAAACAGTCTTTAAAATATTCGAGCAAAAAAAACTTTTTTTTTTTTTGGCTTGCTATGGTTTGAATGTGTCCCCTCCAAAATTCATGTTGAAACTGAATCCCCACAGTGGTGGTATTAAGAAACGAGACTTTTTAGGAGATGAGGGCAGAGCCCTCATGAATGGGTTGTGCCTGGTGAGAGGAGGGAGGGAACTAGCTTGGGCCCTTCTTGCCCTTCTGCCCTTCCCCAGGCGAGGACCAGCAGCAGGCGCTGTCTTGGAAGCAGAGAGCAGCCCCCGCCAGATGCCAACACCAGTGCCTTGATCTTGGACTCCCCAGCCTCCAGAACTTTAAGAAATAAACTTCTGTTCTTTATAAACTACCCGGTCTGTGGTATTTTGTCATAGCAGCACTAATGGACTAAGGCACGGCTTAAGCCAGTCCAACTTCCTGGCTAATTCACAAGCGCAGGCTGCCTTAGGATTCCCCAGCCAGCTCTTCCCTGCACGCGATACAGTCAATCACAGCAGTTTAGAAGTAGCCCCACTGTCCGGTCCTCAGGCATCTTCCGCATGCTTCTCTTTAGAAAGATGCACGTTCACAGTGGGGCCCTCCCTTCATTCTTTCTCCACCAATTCCAGCTGTGTGTGGAGACCCCAGCCACCTCCGAAGACTCCCATAGACCTTCACATCTGGTGCAGATGCTGAAGTTGAGCACTTTTTTTAGAGTGATTCAAACCCCAGTTGCTGCATGTATGTTTGATCAGCAGGGTCCCAAGTCCTGGCTGAGGGCACCCTGGGGAGGAGCGGGCCAGGCTGTCTTGGGGTCTGTGGGACAGGGTGGCTGTCGTGTACTTGTAACATTTTCCTCTACCTCTTGTGGAGGTAGACAACTGGCTGCTAACTGGAGTCCCGGTCAATGTGAACTTCCCCGGGTCTGTAGATGCTCATGTTCAACGTGGCTTCAGGGAAGTTAGGAACCTCTCAGGGAAAAAAGCATCAAAGAACACCACAGAAAATCAGCAGGCTTCTGTCACAGGTGTCTTTGAATTCTTCTGAGACAGGCTGCTGAGATCCAGCTCCCTGTGTCCTACAGCAAGTACCAGGTGATTTTTACAAAATCATGATTACGTTTGTTCATGTATGTACAAACGTGTACATGATCCCATGTCTATGTTCCTTTCAGGATAGGCCACTGACCATCCCTTCTGGGAGCAAGTGCATTGAGGAAAGGCCAAATGGTGGCAACAAGTGTCCCTCAAATTGAGTTATGTTCACATGTTCACAGGGAAAGTCTGGCCCCGGGACCTAATTATCACCCACAGCCTTCCAGGGACAGCGAGGGGCCAGGGTTCCACTAAAGTTCCAGGGCATTCAAAACCTCCTGCTCTGAGAGGGGTGGGGCGAGTGGCCGGCTGAATGATGGCTCCCAAAGGTGTCCAGGTGCTGTTCTTAGGACTGTGACTGTCACCTCATGGGATTAAGTGGAGGATATCGAGGTGGGAGATTATTCTGCACTGCCCAGGGGGTTCAGTCAAATCACGAGGGTCCTTATAAAGGGGAGGCTGCAGGAGCTAGTCAGGGAGAAGGTGACGTGGTGACAGAGTGCAGCTGAGCTCTGAGGATGGGGGAAGGCCACAGCCAGGGAAGGCAGGGACCACTGGACGTTGGAAAGGGCAAGAAAACAGACTCTCCCCCAGGGCCTCGAGCACGTGACTGATTTCGGACCTGCGGCCTCCAGAACTGTCAGAAAATATGTCTGTGTTGTTTTAAGCCACTAAGTATGTGGTGACAAGAAACTAATACAGGTCACATGACCCAAGAGCCAGCAGGAACCCCTGCGCTCAGCCCACGCTGGACTCGGGATCTTGTGGAAGGGAAGATGCTACAAGTACGTAATAGCCACCCCATCCCATGGATCCCAAGACAGCCTGGGCCTGCTCCACCCTGGAGGTGGCATTGGCCGGGGCTTGGAGCCCTGCTGATCTACCAGAGCCTGCGGAGCCCATGAGGAGCACGAAGCTCAACCTACCCCACCTGCCCCACCCTACAGAAGCACTGTGTACAAGAAAGTTTGGCAGATGCTTCATGGAAGATGTGCACTAAAGACATGTTGGCTGGGCGCAGTGGCTCATCCCTGTAATCCCAGCACTTTGGGAGGCCAAGGCAGGAGGATCGCTTGAGGCCAGGAGTTCAAGACCAGCCCAGACAACATTTTGCAACCCCATTTCTACAAAAAAATACAAAAATTAGTCAGGCATGTTGGTGCGTGCCTTTTGTCACAGCTTCTCAGAAGGCCGAGGCAGGAGGATCACTTGAGCCCAGTAGTTCGAGGCTGTAGTGAGGTATGATCACACCACTGTACTCCATCCTGGTGACTGAGCAAGACCCTGTCTCTAAAAAAAATAAAATAAAGCAAAGATGTGTTGAATGAAAGAAATCCACGTGCATTAGTCTCCTGCGGGCGCTGCAACAAATTACTACAAAGTTAGTGGCTTAAAAAACCAGGAATGTATTCTCTCACAGTTCCGTAGACCAGAAGTCCGAAATCAGTTTCACTGGCCAAGTCACCTTGTGAAGCCACTGAGGGGATAATCCATTTCCTGCCCTTTTTCTGCTTCTAGGGGCCACCCACATTCCTTAGTTGGTGACCCCTTCCTCACAGCACTGCAATCACCACATCTCCTTCCGTGATCCTCTCACGTGCATCTCTCTCACGAAAAACGCTGTGATCACATCCAGCCCAGCCAGATGATGCAGGGTCATCTCCCCATGTCAAGACTCTTAACTTGGTCAACATCCGCCAAGCCCTTTTGCCGTGCAAGGTTCCAGGGATTAGGACACAGACGTGTCTGGGCAACCATTACTCAGACCACCGTGTCCCCCAGCACGCCCCCTTCTCCACCCTCTCCTCCCTGCTCTGCACCCTGGGAGGCCAACCTCTAGGCCTGCACCACCGGCCTCTTGCTCTGTGGCTCCCAACTGGGTTTGGCCAGG
Source organism: Propithecus coquereli (assembly GCF_000956105.1). Lineage (NCBI taxonomy): Eukaryota > Metazoa > Chordata > Mammalia > Primates > Indriidae > Propithecus > Propithecus coquereli. Next base: position 4,536,688 of record NW_012148631.1, on the reverse strand, counting down.
GGGCAGCATATGGAAGGTACCCTGTGTCACTAGTCATCAGGTCCATGCAGACTAATATTAATACGAGGATGCAGCACATGGAAGGTGCCCTGCATCACTTGGCTCTGCCCACAGCCAAGGCAGACCCTTTTCCTGGTCCCCAGCTCTCACTGGCGCCTGTCCCTCTTTTTGCACCCTCAGGTCTAGGTGTGATCATGGCTTCTCACAGGTGCTGACCACCGAGTGCCTCTCCATTTCTTTCTGGTCCACTTTGTCCTGCCCCACCCTCTGGTTTAACTCTTCTCTGTGCAAGCCACCTACTTCCCGCCAAGACATGACTGATGCACGTTGTCAAATGCAAACCCATGTTTCTGATTAGAAAGGTTTTATTCTGCAGCAGTCTGGGGGTAGGGGTGAGTATATGGACAAGGACATACTACAGGGGCTTACTGGAGGGGATATACGGTGGATACACCAGCCAGGGTCCCCGTCAGAGTAAAACTGGATTCCAGATGAAATCTCCTTGGCTTGGCAGACAAGGGCAGCCACCAGGATCAATGGCAGTGTCCGAGATGTGGACAGAATTCTAGAGCTCACAGAGACAGGTGGTGCTTAGAGAGTAAATGGACATCTTCAGCAGGAGATGGGACCAAAACAGAGGCAAGAAGGTGAGGAGTTATTTCAGTACTCATCAGAAGGAAGCACTGGCTTTGAAATCAAACGTGCCTGGATCCAAAACTTCCTAGCTGTGCGACTGTGGGCAAGTCTTGTTCCCCAAGCCCCAGCTTTGTCATCTGTGAGACAGCATCATAAAGGCTCCCTAAAGAGCTGTCATGAAAATGAAAATAAATGAGAGGATGCACGAAAAAGCATATATAATACAGCCTGTTCCACAGAAGGCTTTAGTAGCCGCCATCTATTGTTATTCCTTACGCTAACTACAAGAGCTAGCTAACTTGAAGACTGTGCTGCTGCTATTTACTGACTAGTAAATGCTTACGTTGACATACCGTGTTCACTGGTGTGTATTTTAAACACCCCACTTCCCTCAGAGACTGTACATTACAAACTCTGGCACCTGCTTTTCATTTTGGCGACCGCACTAACACCCCCCTTGTCTGGGATTTACCATATCAACTTGCTGATCTTTCAAATTAAACTTAAATTCAATTAATTTCTCATCACTGAATTGTAAACCAAACCAAAAAGTTTCAAAACGCTGTCTAAAGGACATGAAAAGCCATTTCACAGTGAGGACAGATGGACAGCAAATAAACACAAGGAAAGGTGATCAACATCACTGACCACCAGGGAAAGGCGAATTATGACCAAAATGAGATGTTACTAGACACCTGTTAGAACAGGTAAAATTAAAAAATAGTGACGACAACAACTGCCGGTGAGGACGCAAAGGAACTGACGTACGTTGCTGATGGGAATGTGAAACAGTACAGCTACTTGGGAAGACAGTTCGGCAGTTTCTTTTAAAACCAAGCACCTACTTATCATATGACCCAGCAATCACACTCCTGGGCTTTTATCCCACAAAAATGAACATTTACGTCCACACAAAACAACTCGCACGTGAACGCTGATGGCAGTTTTGTTTGTAAGAGCCCCAAACTGGAAACAATCTAAATGTCCCTCAACAGGTGAATGCTTACACAAACTACATCCACCCGTACTGCAGAATACTATGCGACAACGAAGAGGAAGGAACTATCTGTTACCTGCAATAACCTGGATGAATTTCAAGGCTGAGTGAAATAATCCTGTCTCAAAAGACCATATACTGTAGGACAGGGATGGAAACAGATTTGTAGTTGCCAGTGGTTAGGGATGGGGCGGGTTTGACCACAAAGGGGCAGCACCAGGGACGTGTTTGCGGTTGCAGAACAGCTCTGTACCTGGATTGGCGTGGCGGTCACCTAAATCTACTCGTAATACAATGACATAGACGTAGACACATCCCTTGTACCAGCACCAGTTGCTAGGTTTTGATTTTAGTACCATCGTGTGAGATGTAACCATCAGGGGAAACTGGGTAGAGGATACTAGGAACTTCTCTGTATGATTTTTGCAACTTCCTGTGGATCTATAATTGTTTCAAAGTAAAAAAAAGTTTAAGCAAACACTAAAAACAAACCTATATCCAGGCCAAGCTGAATTAGAAGCGAGTCTGTGCACTCCTGAGCCCAGTGCTCTGGAACAAAGGCAGAGCCCGACCCAGCTGAGGACACAGCCGGGCCCACCCGCAGCAGCCCAGTCTCTCCTCCTCTCCAACGGAAAGCTGAACAACACTGTCACTTCTTGCCTCATCACACACCACCCACAGTAAGCCACTGGCTGGGACATGGAGGGGCTATACGTTTTCTGACACCATATGTGACCACCAAGCTGCCACTGCCACCCCCTGGAAATCAGCCCAAACCTCAAAGCCACCTGTTTAGGGCTTTCAGGGATTTATTCACTCCCTTCCCCAGACATCTTTCTTTGGGAACGAGGTCTGTCCTTGTTACCCTTCACTTCTTTTCCCGCCTCTTTGGAATTTTGGGAAGTAGGCTTAGGACCTCCTTTAGGTCTTGATGGATGAAGAGAACCAGAAGAAAAGGAAGTCCAGAGAAGGGGTCTTCTCTGATCAGATAGGGGACCTCCGCTGAGATGGCTGATTTCATCACCACTGAAATCTGACTTAGGAGCAGGGCCTCAACCCAGTTAGCCCCACAACCTCCCACTCCCTCCAGGCCACAGGCCTGTGAGAAACAAGTGCTCTAAACCTCATCCCTTGGAAACATGTTCTAGGTTATTTGATCCTTCATGACAACCACAGAATAGAAATATTCTTCCTCCTATGTCGCTAAATGGGAATTTGAGTTCTCCCTACAGGTAACGATTGAAGACAGGCATTGGACCCGGTCCATCTGATTCCCAAGAGAGACGATGTCACACCTCTGTGTACACAGTGCTGTCTCCACGAGGCCCACAGGGGCATTGAGTTTAACAAGTTAAGACCTGCATCCTGCATGTTCAATATTCGAAGAACCTTCACCACCGAAGTTGTTGGAAGGGAACTGGGATTATTTTAATCAGGTGTGATAAGGCAAGTGGACATGAAAATGAATGTTGGGAAGAAGTTTTACTCACAGTTCCCTAGAAACAGGAGGCACCGCACACCACACAGGGCCACCTGGGGAAGCCCAGGGTCAGTTAGGAGGAAGAGGGAGGGGAAACATGGAAAAATGGGGAGAAAACTTGATTATCTTTTTTGTGAGAAGAATGAGTGAGGCACGGTAAACAGGTTAAGGATTGGCTAGTTTGAATAATTCTAGCAGGCTCTGGGGCACAGGGGTGTCCCTACTTGTCTGGTACCTGCCCTGGGTCGAGTAGGGCAGGTAACACTGGCCCCAGTGTAAGAGCAGGCACAGGAGGTGGTTGGGGCTGTGGGCTCTGGATTGGTTGGTTTGCATATGAAAGGCCCATTTGTAGGCAAGTCTCTTACTATCTCTAGGAATTTGCCAGCCCTGGGAGGGGCAGTCCCTCCAGGGTCAGCGTCAAAGCCGTAAGTACAGAAAGGAGAAAATGTGGTTATTACAAAAGTCAGTGAAAATAACTGTCAGCCAAATCAAAACCTACCAAAGAGAGGAATCTATTTTCAATGGGGCGTTCTCTCTGGGAGAAGCCAAGCTCCTTTCTTCTGCCTTTATGCCAGTACTGTGTTGATGAGAATTCCAGCCCTCTCGTTCAAGGTAATGTGCTCACATGCTCCCTTCCCTCCCCTGGGCCTGGGCTGAAACGTGAACGTTCTGACTCTGTCCTCGTGCGTGGGAGCCAGGTGGGGGAGCGGCTCTGACTACACGGGAACTGATGGGCAGTCTTCACTGGCTCCTGCCCAGTCTAGACAGCAGCCAAGTGCCTGAGCCACCTTCCACTCCCACAATCTTGCCTTATGACCGACAGAACAGAACGTTCCCTGTCTCCACGGACCAAACAAAGGCATAGGAAAATGGTGGCCCCAGGGCATGGCTGTTAATTCGCCAACAAACTGTGCCCTCTGTCAAGATGTTCTCATAGGCAAAAATTCCAACACAAAACCCCAAGATAGAACTCCTCTTTCTCCCTAAATTAACATCAGTAACTAAGGAAAGACCCTGCCTTATAGCCCTGCCATCATCACCATGACCACCACCACCACCATCATCAACATCATCATCATCATCATCATTACCATCTGAGCTACCATTTATATATGCCACTGTGCATACTATGTCTCATCTATTCCTTTCAACAGTGTTTCAAGTATTACTTTTATTCCCATCATACAGAAGAGAAAACTGAGGCTTAAGAGATGATGTCATTGGGCCAAGCTCATTCACTCAATTCAACATAGGTCCTTATGTCCTTTCCAAAACGGCTGTCCCTACACATAGTGGCTACATACACATTTGGTGGGATATTCTTTAAAACTATTCGCTAACGAGGGTGTTGTGTGGTTGGCTTGTTGTGCTCCTGCTATTTCCTGTTATCCTGTGATGATTGCCCCATTCCTGTGGCAGACAGGGTGTTCTGCATTCTCTACCCCAAGAGAGAGTTGACACTGCACAAAGACTGTTTTCCTGCCTTGAGTTCCAAGAGTCTAGTCCCTTCCAGGCTGGCAAAGGGCCCATTAGCAAAGGCAGCACAATAGACTTAGGAGAAGCTGTGATGAGGACTAGCGAAGCTTCCCACCCTCTCCATCTCATCCAACATATCCAGGTCAAGCTTCCACGGACTCGGGAAGGAAGAGAGACAGAGGCGAGGGATGGGATGAGGAAGCGGTACCCTGTCTCCTGCCTCTGGACTTGGCCCAAAGAGGATACAGAAGACAGCAGGGCCCATGCAGTTTTCCCTAAACTAAGGTCATTTATGTATCTCCACCATGGATTTTGCCTTTGACTTTTCCACCTGTAGTATTTACTTACTATTTTTCTTTAAATTGACTTTTAAATAATTTGTTTTTTAAACTTAGCTTCCTCCTAACCCATAATTTTCTTGAAAACATAAGCTTGATATGCTAGCCATTTTTCTAGTATTCATGAAAATAAATATGTTACAATTAATATTTTTAAAATGCTTGGATATGACTTGATGTTTGCCTTGCTTGGGGAAATGCTATGTTCATGCCATCTCTCCCAGGTAACATGGCACTTTCAGATGTGAGTCCTGGAGAATAAGGTCTATCACTGGAGGGGACTATTTGGTAATGCCTGGGCAACCATGAGGAAATTGTGAGCCAGCATGAGGTAAGTGCCAAAAAAATGCCAAGAAGACAAAAGCTGATAAGAAAAATGCAAGAAAGAAAAAGCTGGCAACCCTATATACAGCCTTAGCATGCACCAAAACATCATGCTCTGTAAGCCCACTGGTTTGTGACATGCTGATAAAGAAATGCCTTCAAAATATTCCTGTGTACATACACGAATTTACTCTCAGAGAACACCCTGACCTTGAATCTCACAGATAGCAAATGACCCGACTTGTGGCTCCCTTCTGGAAATGATAAGAACGTGCCTCCGCGAGCTGTTGGCTTTGCTGTGTCTACAAACCCTCATGCTCACAGGGGCCAGGCGGAGAGTGAGTGAAATGGACCTGGTGTCAGAAATGCCACAAGGCAAGCACGATGAGAAGTGGCCCCTGACACTCAGGCTCAGGAAGGAGGAGGCAAGGGGGGATGGTGGGGACTGCAGGAAACTGGGTGCCAGCCAATCGCTCCAAGCCCGAATAGCGACCTGCTTTGGCTAGATGGTCATATTTTTTTAAAGTAAGTTAGAAAAAGATATTGTTATGTGCATGCTCATAATGTGAAAGTGTTGACAATCCAAATTAAAAGGCAAAAAAACTCTGTGGCGAACACCACATGGACCAAAATTGGCCCAGAGGCTTTCAGTTGTAACTTCTGTGGTAGGACTTTGGACCATAGCTCACCTCTCTTTGGAGAGAAAACTTTATGCATCTTATCTCACAGTCCCCAAAACACTCGTGAGGAGGCCTGGTTGTTCCCAAGTCACAGATGCAGTGATGTGGCATTGTGGCTAGGAGAGCAGGCCCCAGAACCCTAGTGCCTGGGTTCCTCGGCTGTGTGACCTTGGGCAAGTTACTTCATCTCTCTGTGCTTCAGTCTCCTCATCTATAAAGCAAGGATGACAATAATGGTAGAGTATTGGGAGCGGTAGGCAAATAAGATTGTGGATGTACCTCATTGGGAATGTATGAAGCATCCAAACAATATTGGTTTTTGATGAGTGACTTGTCTGAGATTACAAAGGAGCCTGGGCCTCTGCTTCTCAATGGGAAATACAGAGTAGACGCTTGGCAATTATTACTTACTTAATTAATGAACTGTTGAGTTAGAGCCTAGGTCTGCTGACTGCAAAACCAATGCTCTTTCCACCAGACCATATGTTTCCCTGTCACACAAACAGTAAATATGTCATCTGCAAACCCACAACCAGTTTAGCACTGTGTCCAAATTGAACTTCCAAGAAAGTTACTGTGACACATATTTGGTGATACGCATAGTCATTATTTCACAGCCTGGTGGTCAGGCTCAGGTGGAAGCTCTGTGGGGCCACGGGAAGAGCTCAGCGTGTGAAGCCACCCAGGCCTCCATCCAGAGCCAAGCTGCAGGACCTCCTCTCTCTAAGCCTCAGTGTCCCAGTCTGAGAAATGGATATAATAGTAGTAATAACGATCACCCCACTAAGCTGCAGTGAGGTCTCAACGAAATATGGTGAAAGCAAGCTCTTCAGAAACTGAGAAGTACCACAACTGCTAGTGTGGTGCTGCTGTCTACAGTCACTTAACTATCACGTGGTAACAGAGTCAGCATTTCTGGGTTTGGCTGGACAAGGCCAGGCTGCAGCAGAAGGACACAGGGAGTGGCTCTGAGCCTCGTGGGCCAAGTTTTGGAGGGGGAGGGGACCAGGGGAGGGGTCTGCATCCACTGCCAGGATGCTGAGGGACCAGATTGGATGTGAATCGGGCTGGGACAACAATTACTTGTCCTCACTGAGGAAGAAAGGAGCCTAGGTCTCCACTTCTAAATGGAGAGACACTTGTCAATTATTACTTTATTAATTAATAAAGTGTTAAGGAAGTGTGGGAATACAGGAAGTGTGGCATTTTTAAAAACTCATGTCCGTAAATAGTACACCTAAGCTATGTGTATTTTATTATATGTTCAAAAGAAAATAACTGTAAGCAAATAGTGAACTCCAGCTTGTGATACTCATGCTGAAGTATTACATATTGGTGGAGAGTGTGTACTGATGTCTGTAACTTATTCTGAAATGCACCCCCAAAATTATAGATGGATGGATGGATAGAAGGGCTAGACAGAAAGACACGTGATAAACCAAGCAGCCTGTGATGTTAATGCCTGTAGATCCAGGTGGTAGTCGTGCAAGGGGTCCTGCTAAAATTCTTTCAGCTTTTCTTGATGCTTTGAAAAATTTTTAAAGAAGGTTGTTAGAAAAAGTGATGCCTGCAAAATGATTTCATCGACACAAAAAAATAGTGACATTAAAACTTCAGCAGAAAAGGCGAACCAAACGGTCTCAGCCATAGACAGGCTCCACTGCCACCACGGCGGGTTTAAGGCATTTGAGAAAAGACACCCTTTTGAAAAAAGAGAAAAAATATATGTCGCCTGAAGTGTTGTCACTGGAGATGGGCTCGTTCGCACCTTGAAGACTTCTGACTTTCCAGAATCCCCTTTTCTTTTTAGGGTATCCTTAGAGAAAGTACCGCTCAACTTATCATCAGCGCACACGTAAGAGAGAGAGAAATCAGCAACAAACTGTGAGTGGACTGGGGAGTCACAAGGGATGAGAGGAGATCACCAGGAGTTGGGAGGAATGGGACAGGGTAACAACAAACCGCCATCCTGAACACGGTCTCCTAGTGGTGGCATCAGAACATAGCCGTGTTATGCCATGCAAATAGGGACCCTGAAGCACAAAGCTGTCAAGAGACCTGCCTTGGGTCACAGAATGCTCTAAAAATAAAATCACTGGGAGCAGCATCTCCACCATCCCTGCCGTGGGGTCTGCTTTCCCCGGCGCACCTGCCCTGAAGAACAGGCAGCAGTCGGAAGCCAGGAGCAGGTGTGCCCAGGAGTGCAGTAGGGGAGGATACCAGAGGAGTTGCATTCCTGGGCTTCCTCAAAGGGCATCAGTTTCATCCCACCACTTCCAAGTGGGCAACACCTCTCTGGTCCTCTGCCGTTACTGTCCGGGAAGGGCATTCTAACCTCCAGGTTGGGGGTGGTGGAGCAGGTGGTGAGAAAGACCAAGCTATGCATACTCCACAATTTTCCCTCCACCATCAGCTCCAAAGCAAACCTTTCTGCCATCGTGTTCGCCTGTCACTTTGCTGATGGAGAAATCTGCAGGGGGTGGGGTGTGGGAGGGCAGGGAAGGACAACTGTTTTCTGATCAGAAAACACTCAGTGAGATGACCAGGGTCCCTGCACGTGACCCACTGAAGATACTCCAATGACAAGTCAGTTTGGCACCCACAATTCCTGAAAATGCAACTCGAACAGCCTGTTAACTTGGAGAGTCACTCAAGCTTAGAATTAATCAGAACATCTTTGCCCATTAAACAGCCCTTTTTTCTTTACAAAAACTGGCTGTTCTTCCCAAAATGTTTTGATTGGAAATTTTTTAAATATCTTGAACATATTTATGTGCCATTCTTTGAAACCAGGGGGATTTTGGCCCCCACCTCGCTCAGAGAGCTTCCCCCATTCCACGCTGCATTGTGGAGTGAGAGTCCTGAGTCAGATAGCCACAGGTCACAAAGCCAGAATTACAGTAACGCCTCCCTTGGCCAAAGACACAAAGCAAGCATGTCACTCGTCTCTGCCCAATGGAAGTGGCCTCCTAAGACAGGGTCTAAGCCAGGAAAATAAATGCTGAGGCAGAAGAGGTGAAATGAACTGCATTTTAGAACAATTATAAGCATTTCAGATGACAGTTCAGAATCATTCAATTGAAAAATATTTATTGAGCATCTACTAAGTGTCAAACACTGGAGAGATCATGGTGAACTTATGGTCTATGATTCACTCGTGTGCGCAATCTCCTGAGATGAAATGTCCAAGCTGCCCTCCAGGCCCTTAGTGGATTCACGTGCTGCTGAGCCAGTGAGACAGGAGTAGAAGGTGTGTATGATCAGAGCCGGGCTGGATGGCGGAGGAGGTGGGAGCCCACTGTGGGGCTGGAAGAGTGTGGGTAGGCAGCAAAAAGGAGGCCAACTTGAACTTCAAGTAATACCAAGACAAGCCCTGACTGCAGCCCAGTTCGCAAACCTCCCTCCCTAGGTTTTGAGGCCTCATGGTGGGTGCATGACAGCTTCCAGGAAACGCGGAATTCAGGGTGTTGATAAGAGGAGAAGTTCAGGGGAAGAGCAGCAAATGCAGAGTCCCCGGGGCCTCCCGTCTTGACCTGAAATCTTCATCCCCTGAGAAACCTCTGTCCTAACCACGCCAAGACACTTGGCATCCACACCATTAATTTAGCACACGCTGCTTTTGGTTATTCCCAAGAATTCTGCCAGTTTTCCAACTTCAGGGACATCCACAGGACCCTGTTGGAAAATATGTTCCCAAGCATGCTGATTGTGAAACTGCACGTCAGACTGGCTCCCTCTTCTCCACAGAGCAGGAGAGGAAGCCAGTCTGCAACAGGGAGTTCCGCTTGGCCCTGCCTCTCCCCCACCTCAGATGTGCGCTATGACCCTCCGGAGTCCAGGAAGGATGTATCTGGACTCCCTGGAACCCAGCAGGCTCCTGGATTCTTGAACTTAATGAGGAGTGAGATGCTTCGCTTTGATCTCTGCCCCAGCCGGGGATGGTCAAAACACTCTGGATTTGTACTTACGTGGGTAGCTTCATTTTTAGGCAAAATTGCCCAGGACGACTTAACTGGTGTTGGCACCTCCCAGGTGTAGCATCCCTGCCTGCCCTCGCCCAGCCCTTTGGTCTGTACCTTGGCTCATCAGCCCCAAGCGGGACATGAGAGACTTACTGAGCTCCATCTTTAATAACATTACAAAAATGTTTAAGAACCACCATAAAAATCCATTGGATGGCATTTTTTTTTCCACTTTGGCAAAACTAGAGTCATAGTCTATGTTATTATAAACTTAACCGCAGAGAAGAAAGTCGGCCAGTCACGATTCAGACATCACATTCCAATAGTACTGGAAGCACATACTAGCTGAGTGGAGATGTGTCCAGTCACATCTGCCTTTTTCCACAGCCACTGCTCCCCAGGCCACTATTGAGCAACCCGGGCCCTTTTTCCAAGCAGCCTCTGGAGACTGACCTGAAGTGATTCTGTTTCTCAAACCTACCCAAAGGGAAGCTCTGGACTTGATATAGTTTGAAAAGCCCCAGAAGACCCCTTGCCCCTCTCCACCTTCCCCTGGCAATGTAGAGGTTCACTGGAGGAAACATTAACTCCCAAAGGACCCCTATAAATATGAGGTGCTCCTGGGAAGGATAATGTATTAAACCACATAGCCATTCACACTTTAGCAAAAAGTAGTCTCATGGTAGCTACCCTTTATTAAGCATCTACTCTGAACCAAGCATCAAAGTAGTCACTTTAGATGGTCACTTAATCAGACCTTGAAGAAATTAAACATTATAAAATACTGATGAGGGAACGTTTGGCCATGTCCTAGGTGGCAAGGGGTTAGGATGTGGAGGATGTGAGGTACGTAGACAAGATTGCCACCATACAGAGAGGGAGGAGGCCAAGGAGGGAGGGATTAATTCTTATGGGGAACTCAAGGCAGGCTTCACCAAAGTGACATTTCAGCAGAATTTTGAAGGATGAGGAGTAGTTCCACAGGTAGCCAACATGAGGAAGGAAATTCTTGGTAAAAGAAATGGCATGGGAACAGGTACCAGTGTGTAAAATGACAGTGTGTGTGTCAGTCTGCGTTCCAGCTGGAATGCTTAAGAGAATTCAAGAAGGGTTTAGTAAATAGACTATCAACAAAGGTGTGGGCGAGTTAGAGCGGAACCACAAGAAATAGTGCAGGACGGGGGCGGGGTCCTGTGTCCATCCCTGGACTCACAGGATGACGTCAGAGAGCAGTTATCCGAGTGCAGGAAGAGAAAATTACATAGAGAAGGCCACCTTGAGAGGATCTGAGAATTTCAAGGCATGGGCGAGGGAATACACGCCTCTGCCTCTCTCCTCCCTCCTCGGATGTCTGTGGGGCCCCCACTGGCCAAACCCCAGCAGGAGCGGGAGGACAGGGGGTGGAGGCTGGGCGCCACGTCCCTCACGGTCAGATGGCTGGGGCGCAGGGCCGGCAGAGAGGAGTGGAGGCGGGTCCGTGTTGGGGCCACTGGAAAATGCCCAACAGAGCGTATGAGATGTGGCCGGAACGTGGAATATGTGGGCCATGGAGCAGGGGTGTGACTGCAAAGAGCCCTGTCTGTCAGGCTGAGTGGGCAGGAGCCAGGGACCAACCGTGGTCACAGAGCCACTGGCCACTGCTGGCTTCTGCTGCGAGCCCAGGAATAAGGGCCATCCAAGGACCTCTGGCGCCCAGTAATTTCCCAGCTTGCACGCTGGAAGGCGCCCCCGTCAGCTTTGTCTCCTGGAGCTCGGATCATCGCCGTCCTTGGGGCAAGAGCCTGTGGAAACCCAGTGGGTGTTGGGGGGTGCTCTGCCGGAGGCTAGCACGTCTTGAACTGGTTAACACCAGCCTTTCTCTTGCACGTCTACGCCATTCCACCTTTCCCCCTCCTCATGCAGAAAGAGAGCCCTGTGATGAGAAGCTCTGCAAGAACAGGTTTCCCGGAAAGATGAGAAATGTCTGCTCTTCCCCAGGGCCGGCTCCAGGCTTCCAGCGGAAAAGCCAAGTCAGTCCTGCCCCGTGAGGCTTGAGGGGTTGGGGGGAGACAAGCGCCAGCCCCCTCCCCGCCCCCTCCCGTCTGGGAAACATTAAAAGCCACCTCTGAAGTGATTCATTAAAAGTCCTCCGGTGGCAGAAGACCATCCCCCAGATGTGAAAATAAACACAGAGGGAAATTCCAGCATCAGAACGTGTGGAGTCTTTAAGCAAACGCACGGCTATTTCAGGGACTATTTCTTGGAATCCTGACTGTCTTTCCAAGCCCTCGGATCCGACTCAGCCCCCTCCACAGAGCAGGCCGCGCGATTCCCAGGACGCCAGACTCGGAAAATGCATGAACACTCGCTCCACTCCACGGCCCGGTGACTCTCTGGGGCCCTTTTCGCTTGTGTTTCTCGGCCCCTCCGACCCCAGCGGGGCCAGCTACCCGAGCTCACCCAGCTCAGCCCTTGGGAAACACCGGAAACCAACGTAGAAGCAATCGTTCGTTCTGCCTTGAAATAAATCAGCACAGAAAAGAATGGAACATGAACTGTTATCAAGCAAAATGACAAGTGTGTGCACGCCGATAAAAACATAGCAAACGTGAGAGAAAACGTGGGCACGTTTGGGCACAGATCACATATTTTCATGTCCAGCATCTGGCAGAGTGGTACACAGTAGGCATTTAATAAATATGAAGGGAGGGAGGGAGATTCTCAACTCAAAGGTTGTCCGGAGCCCAGGAGTTGCAGAGGTACCAGCTGTCCTTGGGGTGCCCAGTAGAACCACAGGGGACTCACGCTTCCCGCCCATCAACTTGTCAGGTTTGCAAAAGTATAAGTTTCTTGAAGCGAAATTCAAATCCTTCCCATCATAAAATATCAAACTGTTCCTACGCACCTGGGATTTCTTTGCCAGGGTGGTGCAGGGTAAAACACACATAACAGAAAATCTACCACTGTCACCATGTTTAAGTGTAAAGTGCAGTGGCATTAAGCACATTGTTGTGTTATTGTCACCACCATCCATCCCCAGAACTCTTTTCATCTTGCAAAACTGAACCCCCATACCCATTAAACAACTCCCATCCCTCTCTCCTCTCAGCCCCTGGCAACCACCACTCTAATATTTTCTGTCTCTCTGAATTTGACTGCTCTAGGTACATCATGTAAGTAGAATCATATCGTATTTGTCCTTTTATGACTGGCTTATTTCACTCAGCATAATGTCCTCGAGTTTCATCTTTGTTGTAGCATGTGCCAGAATTTCCTTCTTGTTTACAGCTGAATAATATTCCACGGCATGTACACACCACATTTTGTTTATCCATTCCTCTGTCACTGGACACTGGGGTGGCTTCCACCTTTCACCATTGTGAATATTGCGGCCAGGAACATGGAAACATTCAAATATCTCTTCAAGACCCTGCTTTCAATTCTTTTGAGTATATATCACCAGAATCACTTTTTTAGCAATGAAATTTCCCTTGAATGAATCATCTAGCTGTCAAATGATTCCAGAACACAGCAATTGTGACCTTATTCATATTGAGACTAGACTGTACCCTGTGCACACAGATAATTTAGGAACCCGTGAGGACCCCGCTCCTGGTCACAGCCAGCTGTGCATTCCCTACGAAGATCAGTGCAAAAGGCAGGGCTCTGATGCCTGAGAGACTCAGGTTCAAATCTCAGGAGGAGCCCTTACTGGCTGCATGACTTGTGCAAGCCAGCAAACCAATACATTCCTCAGTCCGCTCCCTGGCAAAGTGGGGGTAATCCAATGCTCCTCTCCTCGCAACGGTCAAGTGAAGACTACGAAGAAAGTGTACAAGGTGGCTGGCGTGTTGTGAGCACTCAGTGAACACTGCATGTCCTCCATTCTAAGATGCCCCCCTTTCCCACAGTTCCACATTTCTATTAAATATAGTTGTGTTTCTAAATTCACGGTGTGGGTTACCAGATACCACCTTTGTCGTTGCCTGCGAATGGACTGAACTTAGCCAACTGTCCCTGAAGAGATCATAGAATTTTCCCAAGAAAATTCTGCATTTCTGCAGAAGGGGGATTTACTGAGAAGTCTGCACCGTGCTCTACCCCCTTTCCAAACCGCACCCTCAGCGTTCTCCACATTTCCCTCCATCACTCTAAAGTTCAGGGGAAATAAAGACCGGCTCTGCCACCCATGTATTCATTCATCCTTTCAATACCTACTGAGAGCCGACTCTCCGCCATACCCGACAGAGCTGCGGGGAACAAGAGACGGCTAGAACAGGCCCCTTCTCCACAGGAAGGTGCGTGGAGGTGAGGGAGGAAAGGTGATAAGAATGGCAAACCACACAGGGATGTGTGCCAGGCACTGCTTCACGTGCCTGCGCAGAATCCATTTAATTCTCCCGGCAGTCCTATGAGATAGTGCTGTCATGATTCCCATTCTGCAGATGTGGAAACGGGGTTCTAGAGAGTAACTCGCCGAAGGTCATGTAGTCGGTTGAGCAGCAGAGCCCTCTGACTCCGGAGTCCATACTTTTAACTGGGCTGAAAGTCAAAAAATTTTAACACTGGCTACTACTGGCACCAACTGATCAGAACAAATGACAGGGATTTCGTGATGCTCTTATACACCAGCTGAAAACCAGCAAGCCCTGCATTAACCACTTTGAACCTCTAGACAGCAGACATCTAAATCTAGACTAATGGGAGTCCCGTGGCAGAGGTCAGGGACACAGGCCTGGGGGCACGAAGGAAGGTGCCCAAAAGCTCCCCAGCACCAGCAGGCCCAGCAGTCATTGGCCGACAACCACCAGCTGCCTGTGGGACTTCAAGGCCCTTGCAGGTTGACAAGTGCTGAACCCATAAACAACACTCCTCAGCGCTGCTCTGTGTGAATCAAACCGAGTGCTCTTGTCACACCCGCGATCTCTTCCGACCTTCAGGGCAACCTGTGAAGGAGACCTCGTGGCTCTCCCCACTTGACAAAGAAGGAAACTGAGGCTCAGCGAGGGGGAGGTGGCATACCTAACTCCAGCATGCCTGTTTCTCCAAGTCCCCTGTTCAGTTCAGATGACAGGATCACTCCCACATTCGACATCTGTGAGCCAACCCCGTGTGCTTGCCCAAAGCAGGGGGCTGGACCTGAGTCTGGTCTCCCTGTCCCCACCAGTGAGCAGCCTAGCTCCTGGGGGCTCTCCCTTCACTCCCTGCCCTGCTGTCCCCACAGCACCCCCATCACTCCCCACCGCTTTCCCTGCTCCATTCTTCTTCAGGGCACTTACCATTACCTGGCATCATAGTAGATTTATTTCTTTAGTGTCTGTTTCTCCCCGAAAGGACTGTAAGCTCCACGAGGGCGGGGAATGGGTCTGCGCTGTATCCCAGTGCATTGCAGGTAGTGAGATTCAGTTCAACGAATGAACATGTAAATAAACAGAAGATGGGTTAACCAACTACCCTTTGTCTAAGAAGACAGACATAGGGACTAGGAACTCACCTGGGACCCTACAAGTCTAAGGCACCCCCAGGCTTGCCCTCAGGCCGGTAGGAAACCTTGACCTCTTGCCTACCCTTTCCCCGTCTCCTTTTCTTTCAATGGCACCCCATGTCAGGGACCCTTTTGGACAGCACCCCATAGCCTCAGCTCTTTCTCACTCACCCACTGCCTTGCACACATGCACACTCCCCTACTTCACCCCAGAACAGCATCAGACCTGGTTTATTTCCTCAGGTATCTTGTCATCCTGTAAACTCATTCATGCACAGGTGTTGATGAGTGATAACAGGTTTCAAGGGGACTCCAGTGTCAATATTGGGACACACTGGAACAGCTAACTGTAAGAGTTTGAGGTACCCTGGGAACTTAATATGCCTCATCACACAAAACAACCGCCTGCGGATGTCACTCAGTCATTCATTCATTTGATCATTCAGCAAACATTCACTAAGCGCCTTCTGCCTGCCAGGAAACGTCCTGAGTGCTGAGCACGCACAATAAGCAAGACAGCCAAGGTCCCGACTCAGAAATCCACCATCTAGCTAAAAAGACAGAGCAGAAAGCAAAGACCTTGCCAAGGAGTTTTGATTCTCGCTCTTATTATTATTAATACAACACAGGGTGAAAGAGCACTGACGGAAATCTGTGCAGGGATCAGACACAGCTACCAAAGGCAGGGGCAGGCCTGCTGGAGACGCTGCGGTCTCTGCTGGCTACTGACAGCTGGCTAGCAGTTCACCAGGAAGCCGAAGGGTGCACGTGCACCAGTGTCTGCAGTGGAGCAGAGGTATGAAATGGCACAAGCACAGCTGGCTCTGAGCCCACCCTGCTCCGTGTGACCCTCAAAAATTGCTGAAGCTCAGCACAGCCAAGGCATGTGTGCCAGGCAGGAGGAAAAAGCAGCATGGCAGGGTGTCCTTGGGACTGCTTAGATGCCAGCAATTCTCTCCCTTTGGAATGTTAGAAATCAAGTCCGTGTTCCTGGGGTTCTCATTCTCTACAAAATTGCTCAAGTTCGTTATAATAACCACCCAAGAGGCAAATGAGCTGTCTCTGCACATGCTTTGCTGGGCCTCCTTGACCCTGCCGTGTCTCAGGAACTGTTTGAATATTCTCAGGAACTGTTTGAATATTCTGCTGCCCTCTCCCCTGGATGTCAAGGGAAAGAAAGCCTATGGCATGAACAGCCGCAACAATCACTCATGACCTGAGAGTTTTCCTTGACCTGCCAACTAAGATAAGTGCTTTTTGCAAAGATACTCATGACTTTGCTTTTAATTCAGCTTGAACCTAAGTTTTCCTCCAGAGCACTATCTCAACACGGTCAACTGCCCAGTGCAAAGAATCATGGCCCTCTCTTGCCTTTTCTGGCTTTCTCTGATATAACAAGCTTCCAGCACCCATCAGAAAAGAAGGCAAGTAACATCCGTGGTGGAGAAAAGCCTATGAAATTAATTCAAACATACAGCAAGGCACTGTACTCACTGCAGAGAGACACATGCTGTTCCATGGACACGGGCCCATTCGTGAGTCACCATGCATAATGGGGCATTGTTGAAAGTGTTGGGAACATGAAAATTCCTCACTGCCCAATTTGGGTAATGCTGGAGCTACGTTTGCCTCCAGAAATGAAGTCAAACAGACTTGGCCTAAATTCCAGTTGCCAGGCCGGAAGACCATGGGGCCACCATGTTTATTATGCTGACTTTTGTTAACGGGAGTCGTTCCCTGAGTTGTATTTAAGAGTTGACTTCTTGTCTGCATGTATGAAGAAAGTGAATGCTTTGACAAAGGACACACACAGACCTCTGACCCACCCAAAGGGTCCTAGACCACATGAAGGGCTGTTTTAAAGACCTCCACAACAGGACTCTGCTAGCAGATGGATTGGCAGGAGGAAAAAATACTTCCCATGACTCCGTGTGAGGAAGGGATGTGGCAGTTAACAATCTGTCTAGAATAATTCATAATAGCTCTCATTTCTTGAGTGTCTATTATGGCCAGGCACTGTATTCAGTGACTTATACACATGACTTCGTTTCCTTCCCACATCCCTAAAGTACAGGCAGGTTGTGTCAACCTCATCTTAGAGACAAGAACACTGGACTCTGAGAGGTGACAGGATATGTCTATGCCACAGAGCTAGTGATTTGTACAGCTGGGATTTGAACCCAGGTCTTAGGGACATGAGAGGTGATGCTGTCTCTGAACCACTACACCACATGATGGGATGGAGGGGCAGGAAAGTTGACAGGTGTTGACTGCTGGGAGTGTGGCACCTCTGTAGTCCTGGATAAGGCAGCACGAGGACCCCGTCGCACAGACCCCAAACCCGGAGTTCTTCTCTCTCCGATTCTTCACACCTGACTCCATCACAGCTCTTATCACGTAACTCAACCTGGAGGTGGCTTATTAGAACAGCGTCCCCCACCAAATCCTGCGGCCACGAGAACAGATGCTCTCCTGTATCCTTTGTATCCACACAACACCTGGAACTGTGCTTGCGCCCCGAATGTTTCGTGGCACCGCATGAGTGGATGGACAGATGGCTGTCTGGATACGTGGATAATTCAGCCCATCTGGGCTGGAGTCCAAGGTTGGCCACTGGCTGGCTGTGTGGTCTTCAGCAAGTGACTTTACATCATTGAGCGTCACTGTTCTCATCTGTACCATTGAGAAGTTCACTTTCTGCTGTATTTATCAAATGTGAGACATGTACCATAAACAGAATGCAAAATTACAGTGACTCTTGTATTTTATTTTTGTGTATAAAAATATAAGTAACATATCAAGCCTCAGAAATTTTCTTTTAAAATGAGACTAAGTTTTTTTTTAAAAAAAAAAAAAGGTGGTTTTTAAGAATCTTTTCAGTCCTTCAGGATTGTTCCACTAAAATTTATTTTTCAAAAAATTTACTTTACATTAATGTATGTAAGTAATCACTTGTCAGTGTTCCAGATGTGTCTTAGCTAAAACTAGTGAATGCCCTAACTTAGATGGTTTTTGAAGCCTGTATATTTGGTATTGTTTGGCCCTTGAGCTTTTACATCTCTTAGCATGGAGGACAAAGAAAGCTGTGCGTCGTTGCTTGAGAATCTGTACATTTTAGACCAGATTTGTATTTGCACTGTCAGTATGGCAAATGAGTGAAAAATGGTAATACACCATTGGGTTTTTTATTTCTTTTTTTTTTTTTGATTCAGCTTATACCAGGGCTGAAAACCTCAATTTATGTTCATGACAGTGGGGATTTTTTTTAAATGTCTACATTCTTTCTAATAAACTGTTGGAAGACTCCTTGGCTGTCCTTTTAAGTGTCTGGCTTACTGTAATTTCATGTATTTACCATTTACTGGAATGGAGGTTTTATCTGAGGAAGAATTTGGGATTATTCCTCTGTTTGAAAAAGAGGCTTGCTGTAATGTTACAGGAAACCTTTTTAAAGTGGATCTGTAATAGAAAATTGTAGATGCACTTTGCAGCAGTTGGAAAAGAAAGTGTTGTGATTTGATTGAAATAAACTAAATGTGTTGTCCTCCTAAAAAGAAGAAAAAAGAATCTGTTCAATAATGTCCATTAGCACTCCAATATTACAAAAAAACTGTGAAGGTAACACATACAGTAGTGAAGTCTGGAACCCAGGTTAGCTGCTCTTCAGCACTGATGACAGGTCCAAGGTCTGTGTCTCTCACGGGAGGACCACGGGAAGAAGTGAAGGGACAAGTAACAAGACTGTCCGAAACGGCCCCTGCCTGCACTCGGAGGAGCACTCGGCATCCACTGCACGCCTGCCATGTGCCTGGTGCGGGGCGTGTGCCCTGGTGCCCTCCATCAGATGGGAAAAGCAGCCAGAACGGGGGGATGGGCTGGGGTGGGAGCAGGAAGACTAAAATTCAGCTTTGTCCTTTTAAAGTATCAAGTTCTATCTGAAAAAATGAGTGTAGACAAAACTTTCTTGGTTTACTTTGAACAGAAAAATGGACATGGAAGCTTCCTAGAAGACAGAGGACCATTGTGTTAATATTTATACCTCATTGGAGGGGAGACAAGTAGAAGTTTGGACCAAATGACCTCTCATCTCCCACCTAATTCTGACATTTGCTTCGTGCTATCACTGAACACAGGACATATCTGAATATTTATTACTCCGATTAAAAAAACCCATTCATTAAAGCAACCTGGCATTCGTCATCTCACCTGGAAATCTCATCTTAATCCGGGACCTGTTCTGCAGCTGCCTTATTTCTCAGAGGCACTAGAGACTCGAGGTCCCGCTTGGAACCGTTGCGGGAGAGCAGAGGCCCCACTGAGGACGGTGGAGGGTGGACAGCCAGCAGCACATGGCCCCGCCAGCTTCCCTCTACTTCCCAGTCGTCTTCTGGGCAAAGAGACAGTCAGGGGCATGAGGGCAAATTCCACCCCACTCCCAGCCAGACAGCTCTCCCTGAACCCTGACCTCTCGGTGGACGGAAGCTGAAGCATCATAGTTGTGTAGAAAGGAACGAGACATACGTTTCCAATGTTTGCTGGGAAAATGACTCAGCTGAGCACAGCTTCCCATGCAAACCAGATAAAATGGGGAGATGGCATCCCAACATTTCCATTATGCCCACCGCATCATTTTCCTCTGGCTGGATATCCACTAGGATTTCCCCAATTTCTTTCAGCTATCGAGAATGTGTTGTCATTGCTACTTGGAGACATTCCACAAAACAGAAAACAAAGCAGCAGTGGGTGCAGATTCCCATTACCCAGAGAATAGATTCCTCACTGGACAAGAGTAATAAATACTATGTGTTTGCCAGGTCCTGTGCTAGGCATTGCATGTTATCATCTCACCAAGTCCTGACTGTGCCTCATTATATAGGTGTCATGGTTTCCATTTACAGACAAAGAAACTGAGGCTAGGATGGGGGTGGGAGGATGTGACATGCTTGAAATTGCACAGCCAACAGGTGCCAGAACCAGGCTCAAGTCCAGGTTGCCTGACTCCCACACCCACACTCGGCCTGCCCCACATCCCACCCCACCCCAGACGTCAGAGCGTGGAATCTTGGCTCCAGCCCCAGCCTGCAGGAGGGTCTTTCAGTCTGTGTCCCTCGGAGCCTAATCCACACCCTCTCTCATCTCCGTCCCATAGCCAGGCCACGGCTTTCTTCTCCAAGGGCCTTCCCAGCCTTCATTTGCATGACCACCCCTCCCTGCTCTCCCATGACATACAACTTGACCGCTGACTATCAGAAGAGGGAATGGGTTTCCCACCTGCCTATTCCCACCAAAGTTCAGGAGCAGGGTGCACAGCCACCGTGCCTCCGGTATCAAGACCTGACACCCCTGTCTCCAGAGGCTACGGGTATGGTGGGCCTTGAGAGAGTGGGGTGTGTCCACGTAGGGCAGCTGAATGGGACTTGGCAAAGCCTCCAGGCTCAGGTAAGTGCCATTCTGATGGATGCTCCACAGGTGACCATCAGGCCACGCGCTGGAGTGACTAGACAAAGAGCTTTCAGGGCCTCTTTTCAGGGGGACATCCCTAGAAGGTCAACAAAGCCCAGGGGGCGTGGGCTCAGCTCCCAGCTGCTCTCAGCAGTCTCTTCCTGCTGACCCTCCCCCTCTCTGCCTGGACACCCAGGCAGGTTTCCCTGTCCCGTGCCCAGCCTACCCTCCCCTCCCAGGTGGGGGACCCTCCCGTGGTCTGGGGTGGCGAGAGGCCTGTGAGGCTCTTCCCTGATGCTCATTCTACTCCTAATGTTACAGAAGGAATTGTGCCCGCTCCCCTGAAGCATCCACTTTTGATTTGCAGAGGCCCGTTTTGGTCGTCCCATCACTGGATGTAGATTCAGGCAGGAGAGTGAGTAGTTACAATTGGGTTCTAGAACTAGCCCATCTGAGCCTGGATCTCATCACATTCTAGCTGTGTAAACTCAGTCAGTTTCTTAACCTCTCTGTGCTTAAGTCCCTTCATTGGTCACCTGGAAGTCCCAACAGTGGCTATGGTGTGAAGAATAAATGAATTCACACAGGTACAGCCCTCAAAACAGGATTTGGCACATGGTGAGTACTCCAAAAATATTAGCTGTGGCTATCACTTCTTGCTCTTTTCATTCCCATAATTAAAACCTGACTTTTCAAATAAAACAGAGGTGGCTTCTGAAAGTTACAACCTCCCGACAGCACCCAACAGGGAGGGATGGATGCCCACCCAAGACCCCAAGCTGCACACAGGGGCCTGGGTAGGAGCAGACAGAAGCCCCCAGGGCTCAACTCAGGAGTCCCCAACTCAGCTAGCCATGGAACCAGGTCTCCAGGTCACACCAGCTGGCATCTGAGACACATGACCATTACCTCCTGGAACACCATTTCCTTGAAAGTAAAATAAGGATTGTAACAACACTGCCCTGGAGGAGTGATTGTGAAAACAGCTGAATTAATACAGGTACAGAGCTTGGGCTGGTACCTGTACATACTGCTCCCCAAACATTAGTGCCTGACACCAGTTACCTGGATACTTCTTATTTTCTTCTTTGTGCTTTTCTGCAGTTTTCATTTTTCTATGATGGATATGTATTACTTTTTTAACCAGGAAAACGTGGGAAGGTAACATTTTAAAGGAAAAAAATAATGATTCAAGATAGAATATTGGCGCTGAAGGATTTAAAGAAGAGAGAGGGTATTTCTAGTTGAGGATAATTCAGGGTGGGCCTCATGGAGGAGGCAGCATTTCAGATGAGCTTGCAAGCACAAGTAGAATCTCATTAAGTGGCAAGGGGCCTGCAGCGGTGCTAAGGTTCCCAGGTGCACCATCGTGAGCCAAGGAACAGGGAAGGTGCTGTTGATGAACAAGGAGTGAGGAGGGAAGAGCCAGCCACGCCCGTGGAAGAGACAGGAGGAAGGTACAGTCAGGGACGTGTTTTCAGAATGCCTGTTTTCTGGGTGATAAGGAGGGCAGAGACAGAAAGTATGCATGGTCTTTTAAAAAGAGCCAACTTTGCTTGTTACTGATCTAAGCTTAGAATTGGTGCTGGAAAACATGAACTGATCATTTACATGAAAATGACCATTAAAATCATGGGGGAAATGGTGACAATAATGAAGTAAAACCAGCCAATACGCACAAGGATGGTTAGAGGCAGCAAAAGGGAAAGCCATCAAGATTTATTCTCACATCTTCAGAAGCAACAGAATTAGATTCTACCCTTCCTGAGACAATGCAGAGTGGCACATTTTTCTTAGTCTCACCCCACCCAAGGCCCTGCACTAAATGAGATTCAGTGATGACAACCCCGCTCCACTCACCTCCCTGCGGAGTGCACCACCTCCCTGGGCCCTGGAAGCACACTGCACCCTGCTCTCTCCATGGAGCCTTGAGTGGGTCAGAGGGCGAGAGTATGTCTCCTGTCTTTCAGGAAGCATCAGAACCTGGGGAAATGATCAAGCCAGCTGCGGTAGGCAAGGAAGGTCACAGGGGCACTTAGGCAAACACACTCCTCCTTTCCTCAGTCTTTAAGACCATCTCCAATTACACGTACGCAAATCAATAGACAGTGCTGTGGAATTTCAGGGTCGGGTAGGAGTCCCACTTCTGCCACCCCAAGGCATTGTGACTGCAGGCCAGGAGCCTCCCTCCTTGGAGCATGAGTTCCTTCATCCATCCATTGGGAAGGATAGCATAGACATTGCAAGGTTGTTGGGAGCATTAGAAAGAGTGCACACGTGGCCAAAGCCAGCCCTCAAAAAGGACCAGCCGTCTGCATTATCAAAACATCAGAAAGACAAGCGTGCTCGAAAATGCTCATGGAGTGGCTCCTCTTGGCTGAAGAGCAAAGGCTGGAACAGAGGGATGGTGCTGAGTCCTCAATTCCTCTTGTTCTCTGCTACCAAGTGCTCCTGGCCAGGAGTAAGCTTTCAAGGTGTTAAACTTCTTCTACGTCAGAGAAGAGGAACAGGTAGTTCGGCGGGGAGCTGGGCACACAACAGTGGGCTGGCAGGCCATGTGCTGAGCCTGGCCCCGGGGAAAACCTTAGGCAGTTTTTGTAGTCACTCCGTAGCACTGGACAAGAATAAGAAACCTCAGACACCTGCCTGCGGCTTTGGACTAAGAAAGGGACAAACACGCCTGCACCGGTGTAGTTAACAGGACATCTCAGAAGCTTCAGGCTCAGTGAACTTACTCTATGTGAAGCAGAGATAATGTAAGAAAACGATGCCAATCATCCCAGACATTTGAGAACATGCTTAGTTCCTCCTACCCCCTACCCATCTTTCAGGTCACAAGATAAGCACAAGAGCCTGACGTTCAGACACGAGCCATTGGATTTGGGAACAAAAAGCTGCTTCTGTTGGCTCAAATAAAGAGCCCTGCTGTCTAACCTGCGTCCTTCTTGACTCAGTAACAACCCAGAAAGCATGGCCTGCAATATACCTTTCTTTTACTCTCTTCTCGTGTAAAGTCACATACTGGGCAAGGCAGCAAGGGCTAAACTTCTAAGGCAACTTCTCCCTTCACCACGTAAAATGCCACTGAAGTAGCATCATTATATTACATGGTCTCTGCTTAATTATGTCTTCATTTACCAAAATCCACTTGCACTGTTAAGTTGCTTTGACACACAACAGAGAAGAGTAAGCAAGCCATTTAACACTAAACAAAACTAAGGTGGCAATAGCTGAAGACGGCCACAGCTCGTGGAGGCCAAGGACTCTGCACATACTGCCCTAGACTATTCCAGGGGGGGATGCTGAAGATGCTGGAAGCTCAGGAAATAAACGTTCCGAATAAATGAAAGAAAGCACGTCTTCTCATAGCAAGTACATGCTGGAAACAGTCAATGACTTTTAAAATGCTTAAATAAATTCATGGCTGTCAGATCCAGAAGGGATTGTGAGAGGAACCTAGAACAGGCAATGTGTTTACGGATTAGCAGGAGGACTCACATGAATCAGCTTCCCTATCCCCCAGAAGAACAATATTGCCATGGCAAAGTTAGAAAGCATTCCCGACCTTGGACTTGGCAATAATAAAATCATAAATATAACTCTTAATATGTCAGGAGAGCAAAGATATCACAACCGTTAACCTTTATAATAGTTTACTGTACTAAGAATTTATATTGTGTATTGCCACAATAAAATAAAATGGGCATTCCCTCGCCAATCACATTAATTATATGAAAGGTCCCATTTTCCTATAAGGCATACAAAAACTCATTGAAAAATACAATGTAACTCTATCAACAACTTGACCTAAAGCAGTTATGTTAGGTATAATTCACATTAAATTAGCACACCATTTTGACCTGCTTTTTTAAAATGTGGGAGAATTTGAAGGCGTGCTTTCAGCAACCCTGGTCTTTTTTGAAGACGAGGCAAGGAAAACTAAACAGATGCCCTGGATTTGCTTTGAGAAGTTGTCCCGCAGCACAGAGGGCCTTCAGCACCAGTGGCCTGCCTCCGAGCCCTGTTTCACCTTTCAGGTGGTCCATGATCCCCACCCGGATGGCGTGGACACCAGCAGCACTGTCTCGCCTTCTCAGAAATCCCCTGGAGATTGCCCAGCCTTGGCTGGGGTGCTTCAAATGCTGGGGCAGCTCCTGCTATGGAGGGAGATATCTAGTTCCCCCAGTTCTGATTCTGCTGTCTTGGGGTCAAGGAAGTAAATCTAATCTTCTTTTTGTAGGCCAGGTTATGCTAGCTAAAATGCCTTTCACTTCAAGAAAAAGAAAACCCACTTCAAAGGAGATTACACAACAAGGAGATTTATGGACTGACCCAAGAGGAAGTCCCCAGGTGGGGTGGGCTTGGGGTTAGGTTGGTAGAGGCTCAGGAACATCTCTAGGAACCCAGTCTCCTCGTCTCCCAAGGCTGGTTGCCTTTGTGATCACAGAATGGCTGCCAATAGTCAGTGAAGATGCCTGCTTTCTTGTTCACTGCTGGGGAGAGAGGTGGACTGAGACAGAGGATCCCTTCCTGAATCCCCTCATCCAAAGGCAGACTGACTTTCCTAAAAGCACCTACCAAACATCTTGCATCTCATTGGCCTGAACTGTCTTAGGCCAATGATCTGCCCATTTCTGAGCCAATCACAGAAGCAAAGGGGATGGGCCTTACCTGATGGACTCAGCTGTAGACCAACCAGGGCCCATCCAAGCCAATGATCACTTTGCCCAGCCTGCTGCTGTTACCCAATGGGATAAGGGTACTGTGGATGTTGGAAGGGTCGCCACAGATCCACTCCAGGGTCCTTCTCCTTTCCTAGTTGGAAAGCCCAGCCCTTCCACTGCTCCTGCTCAGACAGGATCCCTGGGCCTTTTCTGGCCTAGCTGCCTTCCCCAGCACTCAGCACTTTCGGGTGCTAATCTCTGCAGGGTAGCTATTGCCTGCCTGTGTCGGTGCTGGACACTGAGCTTCTAGGAACGCTGGCTTAGCCTGCTTTGTGGCTCTCACAGCCATGTCATGCTGGGGGCTTATACTGCACAAACGCTATCAGCTTCAGTGGGGCCTGGTTTGGATTCTTGCCCTACTACTTACTAGATGTGTAACCCTGAACAGGTTATTTCACCACTTTCACCCTCAGTTTTCTCATCCATAAAATGGGAATAATAACAGTACCTACTATGTTGGGTTATTTTAAAGAGTTAAACGTGTGCTACCGCATGGCACACAGTAAGTTCCTCACAGATATTGGTATTATTATTATTAATAATAATAAACTAGTTCTCTCCCATTTGATACCAATATCCTTCCCTCCCCGGCTACAAAGTCACATTGCGCAGGGCTTTCTTGAGCCCCCACCCTCCAATCTGTCCAGCACCCTCTTGCTTTGGCTGGGTCCCCTGGGCTTTGTCCTCTTGCCCTGATTGGATTATTGTTCCCGTTTCTTCTCTCCTCTCTCTTCCATGTGGCCTTGCAGAGCAGTGCACACAGAGCACCCACCCCAGAAGCATGGACAATGGGCTTAGCTATGTGCTAATATTCCAAAGTATTAGCAGACATGAGGTGAACACGGGCTCTTCGAGGATATAAGAGTTTGCAGTTTGGTTTGTCCCTAACGTTCCCATGATCCGCTGAGAAAAGCATGCCCCAAGTAGCCTCTGCTCCAAAGAGATCTGGAGCCCAGCCTGGCCAATTCCAATCGAGGCACAGTCAACTCCAGACCCACGAACAAGAAAATAAACGCTTGCAGTTATTTGTATACAAGAAAAACCAAAATGGACCAGCCACTGCCCAAGAACACCATGACTAGCATTCTGACCATGGGGCCCCCACTGCCTCAAGCCAAGAGGCCACTGAAGGATGGAAGAGAAGAGCAGCCGCTCCATCAACAGCCCTACAACACTTTGCAAGGATGATGGGGCAAGGAAATAAATCAGAATCCTCGACGGGGCGTGGCTCCTGCCTTTCTGCGCAGGCTCCATGCGGTGAGCAACTGTGTCTTTGCCTGCTCTCATCCCTTTTGTTGTCTGCTGGCAACAGCACCCAGGCTGCTCTGGGGAGCCACCCACCCCCACTGTGAGCCCCTGTGCTTCAGGAAGGCTCCCCCACCTTCTGGCTCCAGGCATGGGCTTATGGTCCTGGCCTGGCCATCCAGCATATTCCATAGCCCTGGCCATAGTGGGTGGTTCAGGGATGAACATGTGAGCCAGGCTAGACCCGAAAAGCCAAGCATGGGATTTTTACAGAAACTACTGGGAATGAAGGGCTCTTTTTCTTGTAAGACACAGGCCTGGAGCTGCTGGAGCCACCACAAACAGACAGACTGCCCAAGAATTAAACATACACAGAGGAAACCCAGTGCTAAAAAATGAAAAGAAACAGATGCCTAAAGACTTTGTGTGAGTACCTGGATCCAGCCATGCCTGAAGTTGTACCATCCTGAACACTTCAGGTATATAAGCCCATAAATTTATTTTTGTTCCTTCAGTCATTTGTGTTGGGTTCTTTCCCTCCCCTTCTGAAAGAGACTTCATCGAGATGGCCCCTTGTTAGCCACACTGTGCAGTTGCTTCTTTCCATCCTTCCAGTTTGAGGTTTAAGTTTAACGTTAAGAAGAGGCATAGAACTTTCATGCTCCTCCACTGGGAATTTCTGTTGCTGGCCTTTGCCATTTTGTTAGGTCGGTGATTCCAAAAATTTGACAGTGGCAAAGCCCATCATTGTTGGTCAGGAATACTGTATAGCATGTATTTATTACACATGCCTTTATTATATTCTCAGCAAGTGCTTAACCTTTAATTTTTCTTGGGAAAAGAAATGAGCATGTCACTACCTCATTTCCCCACGTCTCTAGGATTCAGGGATGTGGCAAAGTTAAATTGGGTATTTCTGAACTTTAGAAAGTTAAAAACAAATCAACCCATGCCCTTTCCAAAAAAAAAAAAAAAAATTATCTTGTCACAGAGGGTCCTCTTCTCTCAAACACATTCCAAAGCAGTGGCACAAATGCATGCACCAGGCCAAATGCCATCGTTGCTGTTTGAAAGCCATCTGGAGAACGTCCTCCCCTTCCGGCCACTCCCACCCCAGCTGTCAGGGTTCTTTACTTGGAGCCCTCATGTTCCTGAAATGATATGTGCAGGGCAGATGTCTCAGGGCTCACGTCAGGCACGAGGGCAGCCTTGTCCCTTGAATGCTCCCAGCTCAGCTGTCACGGCTGATTGGGCCACAGGCCCAACCCAGGGCTTGCTCAAAGAGCCACCAAGACAGGGCTCACTTTCCCTCCACAGAGTGAAGTTCCAGTGCTCCAACGATGTCCTTGTGGCTCTCTGGACTGGCAATTCTAGCTCTAATGAATTCACAGCCTTTACTCTTATTTCTTTTTTAAAATTCCTTTTTTTAATTGTGGTAAAATGCACATAACGTAAAATTTACCATCTTAACCATGTTTAAGTGTACTGTTAGCTCAGTAGCATGAAGTACAGGCACGGTGTTATGCAACCATCACCACCATCCATCCCCAGAACAGTTTTCACCCCGCAAAACTGAAACTCCATCCCCAAACAACTCCCCACACCCCTCACACCCCAGCCCCTAGTAACCACTGTTCCACTTTCTGCTTCTATGAATTTGACTACTCTGACCACCTCGTATAAGTGGAATCATACAGCGTCTGTCCTTTTGTGACTGGCATATTTCACTTAGTATAATGTCCTCAAGGTTCATCCATATTTAGCATGTGTCAGAATTTCCTTCCTTTTTAAGGCTGAATAATATTCCATTGTATGTATAGACCACATTTTGTTTATCCACTCATCCACTGATGGACACTTGGGTTGCTTCCACCTCTTGGCTATTGCGAATAATGCTGCTGTGAAATATCTCAAATATCTCTTTGAGATTCTGCTTTCAATTATTTGGGGTATATCCCCAGAAGTGTAATTGCTGGATCATATGGTAATTCTATGTTAATTTTTTGAGGAACCACCATACTGTTTTGCACAATGGCTGTACCATTGTACATTCCCACCAGCGGTGCACAAGACTTCCAATTTCTTCACATCCTTGTTATTTTCTTTTGTTCTTTTATTTTTTTTTGATAGTGACCACACTAATGGGTGTGAGGTAATATTTTATTATGGTTTTAATTTTCACTTTTACTGTGGTATCAATACTGAAACTTTCTCACATTTACCGAGTTTGGGTTTTTTGTTTGTTTGTTTTTTAGAGATGGGGTCTCACTCTGTCACCCAGGCTGGAGTACAGTTGCACGGTCCTAGCTCACAGCAGCCTTGAACTCCTGGGCTCTAGCGATCCTCCTGCTTCAGCCTCCCAAGCAGCTGGGACTACAGGCACATGGCACCACCGCATTCAGCTGGAGTCAGGATTTTTTAATGTTTAAAAGGTAGGCTTATTTCACTTTAAAAATATGTGATCCTTGGTGCCTAACCAACTTGCCACAAACGGCCCATGTTCTTCTAAGAGAGACACTCTGACGCAAAGTCACTGGGGCCGGAAGTTCCCAAGTGATTAGTCCCATCCTCCCCTTTTCAGAAAAGGAAATGGAGGTCCCCAGAGGGATAATGTGGCGGCTAAGAAATGTGAACTGGGCAGATCTGGGTTGGAAACCTGGCACTGCCACTCACAAGCTGCATGGCCACGGGGATGTCCCCCAGCCCTCCTCAGCTTTGCTTCTTCTCATGTGCACGATGGAGATAAGAACAGTATCTCCCTTAAGGGCTGTTGTGAGAGTTCAGCTGGTCCACACATGCCCAATGCAGTGCCTGGCACAGAGTAAGTGCTCAGTACATTCCAGTAGCTCTTATGGTTGTTGTTTTCTTATTCTTATTAAGTGACTTGCTCAAGGCCCATGACTAGTGAATCGGGTTTCCCGATTCCCAGTGTGTGCTCTCGCCATGATGGCTCTTGGTCCCACTTTCCCCAGTGTATGTTCTCACCCTAAACAGCCCTGACTTGGTTACTTGATGATGATAGATTGCCTGGTTTCTAAAACGTACACTGAACTCATTCCCCAGTGGTACACTCCATCAGTACTGTGTAGGAAGACAGAGGACCAGCCAGCTATGGGAAGTGTTGCTGGTTAGTACTGCAAATTCTGAGTGGTCCAAGAAAGCCGAAGGTAACTGGCAAATGACAGATGGGGGAGGAGCATTGCTAGACCTTTGACCACAAGGAAGTTCATGTGATCTGATCTGATGCTGTTCCTGCCTCACGGGGTGGCTTTACCTTTGCATCGATTCCGTCTCGCATTTCTCTGATAATTTACAGTTTAAAGAGATTCCCTCAGTTGATACGTAGTTCTTGAGAACCTGATGGGCAAAGTGCCAGGAACAGAGCCAAGAGCAATGCCAGAGGGTCTGGGGAGGGAGACAGACACGATTCAGAAAATCACAATGACCAGTGGCAAACTGCCATTGTGCTAACGGCAGGGGAGGGGAGAAGCAGGTGCTCTGAGAACCTGCAAGAGGGGCTCTCAGCCGAGCTCCAGAGGATGAGTCACAGGAAGTGTTCACAAAGTAGCAAATAAAACAAACGACTATTTGTGCTGCACCCCTGTCTGTCTGTGGGTCTCAAACATTTGCTACGTGTATATCCTTCACCAGCCCGGCCACACTGGCGGCGCAGGCATTTGATGAACTCAGGGGATTATGAAAACACACAACCTGTCCATTAATAGGATAGTGGTTAAATAAAGTGTAGTTTCTCTCAACTGCAGAATACTATGCGGCTGGTAGAAGGAACTGAATAGACCTGCATAGGCTAACATGCAAAGATTACTGCAACAAATTAGGAAGTGAAGAAATTCTGGTGTAGAAAGATATTATTAAATAGTCCACCTATGTAAGAAAAAGATTGTATATATATATGAGGATATATGCAGACTTCGTTTTTTTGAAAGACATAAGAAACTGATTGTACTCATTTGCTGGGGCTGCCACAGCAAAGTACCATAAATTGAATGATTCAAACAAGTGAAATTTACTGTCTCACAGTTCCGGAGACGTGAAATCTGAGACCAAGGTGCTGGCAGGGTTGATGCCTTCCAAGAACCGTGAGGGAGGGAGCCATCCCAGGCCTCTCCTGGGCTGTGGGTGGCTGTCTTCTCTCCGTCTCTTCACATGGTTTTCCCTCTGTTATGTCTGTCTGTGTCCAAATTTTCCATTTTCATGAGGACACCAGTTATATTGGATCAGGACCCACCCTCATGACCTGAATTTAACTTGATTAGCTCTATAAAGACCCTATCTCAACATAAGGTCACATTCTGAGGTACTGCGGTTAGGACTTCAACATACAAACTTGGGCAAGGGGTCACGGTTCAACTCATAACACCACTGGAGAAGGGAGAGAGAGACTTATCTTTCACTTCATACTTTTCCCTGGAGAGTTGAAACTTTTATGATGGGCATGAATTTCTATTACCAAAAAATACATATTTTAATCAAAAAATCAGTTGGAGATTTAAATCAATCCCCTCCCCTCAAAAATTAACCGTCAAGTGAAAGCATTTGGGATGTCTATTGTAGGCCAAATTTATCTGTCTCCATATCTGAAATGAGAGGCATGTCCTCAGTTGGATGGAGTGTACATGTCTGAGAGAGAACCTGACTATCACTGGGTTTGCCCACTTCGAGTTATTTTTACTTTAATTTCTATCCTGTTTTATATCGTGTGAGTGTGTATGTGGTACATACTTAAAACTCTGGACTTTTGTGGGGTTTGCCTTCTAAGTGGTGTGCACGGGGGAGCCCTTCAGAGAACCTCTCCCTAAGCTTCATGTTTTCATGAGCAAAGAAAAGCACCTAGTCGGTGACTATGTATGAGTCTCCTTAGTTTGGTTTTCTTCCAACACTGACTGTTCCTGCTGCCGTCACTGTGTAATGCAGTGGCTTAGGACAACTATTGTATTTTGCTCATGATTTCATGGGCCAGGAATTCAAGAAGGGATCAGCCGAGTGGTCTCGCTGGGGGTCTCTCCTTAGTTGCAGGCAGACGTTGGCTGTGGCTGGAGTCAGCTGAAGGCTTGGCTGGGCTGCGAGTCCAGACGACCCACTCACAAGGTTGCTGGCTGTACGCTGGTTGCCAGCAGAGGGACCAGGGCACCTGCAGGTGGCCTCCTTAGCACGGCAATCTCGGAGTGTTCAAAGGTCTTAAATGCTGGCTGATTTCTCCCAGACCAAGTATCCCAAAAGTACTAAGCAGAAGCCACGTGGCCTTTTCTGATCCAACTTTAGAAATTAAGGCATCACTATTGCCGGATTGATTGCAAACCAGTTACTAAGACTTGAGGGCTCAGATCTGTCCCAGATTCAAGGAGACAGATCAGGCAGAAACTCACGGCCTTTTCTGACTAGAGTGTTTTCACTATGTGTGGCTGCATAACAAATTCTCCCAAAGCTTAATAGCTTAAAACAACAGACCTTTGTGATTTTACAGTGCCGTGGGTCAGGAATTCAGGAGTGGGTTAGCAGGCTGCCTCTGACTCCAGGTCCCTGGCGAGGCTGCAGTGGTCTGAGGGCTTGGCAGGCGCTGGAGGAGCTGATCCGAGGTCGCTCACTCACGTGGCTGTTGGCAGGGAGCCTCTGTTCCTCGTGGTTGTTGACAGAAGGCCTCAGTTCCTCACCTCAGGGACCTCCGCATAGATTGCCCAGCGTCCGACCAGTATGGCAGCCAGCTTCCCTCCGAGCAATGAGAGAGAAAGAGAGAAGGAAGCTGCAGGGCCTTTTATGATCTAGCCTCTGAAGTCACACCCCATCACTTGCACTGAATTCTGTTAGAAGCAAGTTGCCAAGCACAGCCCACGTGCAAGGTAAAGGGCATTAGGCTTCATTTTTGTAGGAAATGTCAAAACAATTTTGACACCACCCACAACATCACGTCACTTCCACTGCTTGCCGTTGGTTACAAGTGAGTCTCAGCCCAGATTCAGGGGAGGGGATGTAAATCCTGCCTTCAGCGGGAGGATTGTCAACCAAGTTTCAGACAAGGACTCAGACACAACGTCTTAGTCAGCTCAGGCTGCCATAACAAAATGCCAAAGGCCGGGGCTTAAATAACAAGAATTAATTTCTCACCGTTCTGGAAGCTGAGAAATCCAAGACTAAGATGCTGGTAGATTCCTTTCCTGGCTTGTAGATGGCCACGTTCTGGCTATGTCCTCATAGGTCAGAGAGAGAGAAAGAGAAAGAGGAGGAGAGAGAAAGAGAGATCGATCTCTGGTGCCTCTTCCTCTTTTTCTAAGGGCACTAATCCCATCATGGGGACCCCACCCTCATAACCTCATATAACCCGAATCACCTCCCAAAGATCACACCTCCAAGTACCGTCGCACTGAGGGTTAGGGTTTCCACGTATGAATCTAGGGGATACACATTCAGTCCATAACATTCCACTCCTGGCCCTCCAAAATTTGTGTCTGTCTCACATACAAAAGACACTCATTCACTTCCAACAGCCCCAAAAGGTTCCAGCATGAACTCTAAAGTCTAAAGTCCAAAGTCTCAACTAAATATCCTGCAAATCAGACCCCCATAGCCTACAGATAGCTCACTTAAGAGATTATCCAGGAACCACAAAAGAGGAAAAGAAGACAAGGAAGGAAGAAGAGTCAGGAATGGGTGGGTTGTAGCTTTGGACAGGTGCAGCTCAGTCCCGCTGGGGACTCCTCAGAATCCAGCGGAACAGGCCTCAGGCTAGGCCCATTGGAGGCTGGCAGGCTCGGGCATTTATCCATCAGATCGCATCCCCCCCGGCTGGTTGAAATTTTCCTCTGGAGGTCTGCACACCCCCAGAGAAAGCCCTCGAGAAGCCAGAGGTGGGACTCTATCAGCGTGCTGAACTGTCCACCACAGCTGCAGGTGGACACAGAACAGGCATCCACAGCATCTGCTATAGAATTTGAGGTCATGAAGCACCTTCTAAAATAAACGTCTTTATTTTTCAGGGAGATGACTTGTGAGAACAGGTCACTGTGACTCAGGAAACATAGATTCTGTGATAGCCGCATGCACATGCAGAAACACTAACATGTGCTCAGGCTGCGGAAGACTCTGATTCACTCATGCAACAAAAATATACCGAGGCCGGGCGCGGTGGCTCATGCCTGTAATCCTAGCTCTCTGGGAGGCCGAGGCGGGCGGATTGTTTGAGCTCAGGAGTTCGAGACCAGCCTGAGCAAGAGCGAGACCCCGTCTCTACCAAAAATAGAAATAAATTAATTGGACAGCTAGAAATATATAGAAAAAATTAGCTGGGCATGGTGGCGCGTGCCTGTAGTCCCAGCTACTTGGGAGGCTGAGGCAGGAGGATCGCTTGAGCCCAGGAGTTTGAGGTTGCTGTGAGCTAGGCTGACGCCACGGCACTCTAGCTCGGGCAACACAGTGAGAATCTGTCTCAAAAAAAAAAAAAAATATATATACCGAACACCCACCACATACCAGGAACTGTGCTAGGCTCCGGGGACAGAATCATGCACAAAACAGATGTGGTTTCTGACTTCACAGGGCGTTTAGGCTAGCATTACTTAAATAATTGCCCAACAAAATAAATGCCAATTTTGACAACTGATATAAATGTGCATTTTCTGCAGAGAAGGCCCTTGGCAAAGCTACAGAAGCCACCATGTATGTTTCCAGGGTATGACGAGGGCACTGTGGATGGCGTTGGAAGTGGCCTGAGCATCTGCTGGGGAACACCCTCACAGGGAAGCTTCCCCACTCTTTCAAGAAGCCTCTTGGAGAGATAGGGACGTTCCTACTTGTCAGACGCAACAAGAATTTCTCCCTGAAATTGGACTTTTATAAGGAAGGGTCAATATCACTCCAGCACAGATCCAGTCACTGAAATAATTGTGCTCAAAAGTAAGAAATACAACCAACACCTTAAGGAGAATGGATTGCAAAGAGAAAAAAGTCTGGGTTTGTGATGACATTGCTGAGCCTTAACACCAGCCTTAGTCTCCTCACCTCCAAACTTCATGGATACGAGCTAATTAAATGTCTTCATTGCTTCATCCACTGTAAATATAGTTTGCTGTTACCTGCAGCCAAAAGCATCCCTAATGGATACATCATATATTTTATTTTTTTCCACAACTCTTCGTGAGAGCTGTTACTATTCCCATGAGAGGGTTAAGGAAACTGACACTAGAGAAGCGATGTGCCCAAGGTCACACGGCTGATGAAGCTGGCATTGGAACTCAGGCCTTCCCATTGCAACTCCTCTGAACCTGCTAGCAACGTACACGAGAATACTAAAAAACAGAAGCCCTGTTTCTCCCCCTCTAAGTCTTCACCACATGTTGTCACCTTATAGAGCTGTTTTTAGTCCCCAGATGCTAACTAAGGCACTGGGTCGCCAACTGCCACCTCCCAGCTCAGAGCAGTGGCCTCTGTTGTCATTGTGCTACTGCAGGTCCTATGAGCATCCTTTTTTTTTTCCATCCTTGCCTTGACAGTTTGTACTGTTCTCTCCCTTCTTTGGACATTCTTATCTAACTGTTCCCCTAGAACTTTCATTATGTCACCACATACACACATTCTTGCAATACTTAAAATAGTGGTTATGAAAATTATATAATAACATTAGGACATTATATGTTAAGTGGAAAAGCAGGATACAAACTGAATGCACAAAGATATGAAAAACAACACATACGCACATAAAAATGAAAGCAAAAACACTAGAATGCTTGCTGTGATTGTGGGGTGTGGTAAGATTGTGGGTAATATTTTTCTTCTTTTTTGATTTTCCAAATTTTCTGTTATGTACATATGTGAAAAAAATAGGTTACGATGTTTTTATTATAAAAATATGGTATTGTTTATCTGGCCCCTCTCCTGAGAGGCAGCATAGCAGAGCGTGCTAGTTAAAAGCTGCACTCTGGACCTTGATAGCTTGGGTTCAAACCCCACCCCAACCACTTAATAGGTGCGTGACCCTCGGCAAGATCCCTAACTATTCTGTATTTCAGTTTACCCATCTATGAAAGGGGCTAATGAGAGCACCTGTCTCATAGGGTGATTTTTGAGGGGTGAGTAAGTTAACAATTGTAAAGCACTTGGAATGATGTCTAGTCCACCGAGCGTGTCATGTGTTTGCTAAATATAAGCCATTTCATTGTGTCTTCTCCACTGGGGGGCTTCTTGGAAGGGACTGTGATGCAGCAGTGAGACAAACGTCTGTGTCTTTCAGAGGGACACAATGGGTAAAAGTGGCAAAGAAACGGTTTGTGCTCAACATAAAGACCCTCTTAGCCTCCTCGCAGAGTAGACTGGAGGGCAACTCCTCAGCAATTCAGCGCGGGATGGTTGCGTCATGGACACCTCAATGCTTTGTATCTCGTGAAGCATCCGCACGTAAGTCCACTGGCAGAAATGAAGCGAAGATGAGCAAACTCCCCCACCCCCAATGTAGAGAGGCCCCAACAAGTCTTCCTCTGCCGAAACAGGATGAAGTCCTCTAGTGGCCAGGAGGTGACACTACAACTCCTCATCCCAGTCCCAGCACAAGACGCCCAACGGTTGCTGGCCATCTCTAGCTGGGTTTGTTTTTGTCAAGCCTGTCAGGAGAGAATGCCAGGCTCCTTCTGTCCCCTTGCTGCAGCTGAAAAAGCCAAGACACGTTTCTCAAGACCCCATACTTGCATGTTTGTTGTAAAAGGTCACTCTCTGAAGCTGGAGTCTAGAAAGGAGGTCCTTTCCTGGCACGCTGGATTGTGTGGGCCACTTGCGTACAGATGACCTCCGCTTAGAGGCAGGGGGTCTTCTCAAAAGCATGGCTTAGAATGTGCTTCCGATGGATGGGAGGGACCTTTGTCCAGCTCGTCTCATTCTAATCCCCTCACTTTATAGATGGAGAACATCACAGCGATGTTTAGACTGGTGCCTGGAACAGAGTGAGTGAATAATAAATGTTCTGTGAGTATTTGGTGTCGCTTTTTATTCCTGTCATTACTTTAGCAGTGAACCTCATCAAAAGACTCACCTGATGCTACATTAACTGTTCTTTCTTCCTCAACTTGGCATTGGTAAAACACCCATGAAAACAGAATGTCACATTAGGAAGAATCTCCGTTTATTTTCATATTTTACATATTAACAAGTGGCTAGGAGAAAGAGGAAAAAAGGACAGAAGGAGGAAGAAGAGACAGACAAAAAAAAATAGAAATAGAATAGTCTAGCACAGGGTCCAGCAAAGGGCCAGAAGGTAAGTACGTGTGGATTTGAGGGTCACATGATCTCTGTCGCAACTACCGGCTCTGCCACTGTAGCTGGAAGGCAGCCATGGAGTGTACATAAATGAGTGGGTGTGGCTGGATTCCAATAAAACTTTATTTACAAAACTATCAGTGGGCTGAATCTGGCCTTCCCACCCCTCATCCGATGCAAGAATGGTGGCGATCCCCACCCTTCCTACAGGGCAGAAATTGTCAATTAACCTTGGTGTCAATTAACTGTCTGAGTTTAAAACCCAGTTCCAGGACCTTGCTAAGAATATAAATGCAGGAAATTTGCTTACTAGTCCCAAGCTTCAGTTTTCCGAAATGTCTTCCAAATCTGCTCCTCCACCCTCCCTTTTCCTGTCACCTCCACACGCTGATTCCTGGTCTTCGGTATCTGCTTCCTGGGCTATTGCAGCAGCCCCTAACTCGCCCCTTTGACGTGGATCTCTTCCTGCTCAACGTCCATCATGCACCCTGGCCCCGGGTGCTCTTCCTAAAGCACAGACCTGACTCTCCGGCTAACGGCCTGCACTTTGAAACTCGCATGAGGCCTTTCCCAGTCTGGGCCGCCATCAGTCCGCCAGTCCCAGCTCTGGTCTCTCCCATCCCCTTATCCAACCACAGAGACCTCTGACTCCAGGTCCAGGGACATCCTCACGCTTTGCTCAGCTACAGGGACCCACAGAGCTCCCCATGCTGGTGGCAAGACAGCCCCTCTCCCGCTGCCACACACACACCAGCACTCACCGTCTCAACACCACGGTCCGAGGAATCTTCAAGACCAATTCCATCATGCTGTGGCCCCACCCAGCTGTCCTGCATCACCCGGTCTTTTATCCCAAAAGGCCTCTGTACACACCGTGCTGCGACTCAAGCTCACTGCCCACCCCCCAACCTCCCCGCCTCTCCATGGTGGGGCCCTGTGGCTTTCACTGTCCATTTGCAGCAAAATTCTCTGTTCTCAGCCTCTTGTCCAGACCTTCCCTTCATCTTCCTGCCCTTAATCAAGCCCAGTTCTCTCCAGACGACTCGGCCTCCTCTGCTGCTTGCTCTAGGATGGCTCTTCTCTCTCCCAAACCCCTCGTGTCCCTGGAGATGGAGATGTCCTCCTGGCCACTTTCAGGCTTTGATCTCTCCCACTTCCCTAAAGAGTCTCATGGACCTTGAAGTCCATTCCACCACGCTAGACCACCCACCAGCTCCCCCGACCCCTCCCACGGTGCACAGTTGTCAACATAACAGCGATGCCTACGGAACCCTCACCACGGGCCAGGCTCTTTCTCAAGCACTTTACATTTATTAATTCATTTACACCTCACAAAACCCGGGAAGTAGGTATGATTATCATCCTCGTTTAACAAATGAGGAAACTGCGGTACAGAGAGGTTAAGTAGTTTGCCAAAGTGATCTTGGCAAACTCAGGGTTATGGAAGAGACGCCTGCACCCCATGTTCACTGCAGTGTGTGCACAACAGCCAAGGTGTGCAACCAACCTGCGCGTCCATCAGCGGATGGGCGGAAAAGGGAGGCGTGGTACGTACACACGGAGGAACACTGCGCCACTCAGCCTTGCAAAAGAAGGAAATCCTGTCGTTTGCAACAATGTGGATGAACCTGGAGTGAGATAAGCTGAGTGTGATAAGCCAGGCACAGAAGGATAAACACCGCATGATCTCACTTATATGTGGAATCTAAGAATGGTAAACTCTGGAAAGAAGAGAGTGGAATGGTGGGGACCAGGAGCTGGGGGCTGGTGGGTGGGGAGAGGTATGAAGTTTCAGTACAACACGAGGAACAAGTTCAAGGCAGCAATTGTACAACATGGTGATAGTTAATGACAATGTATTGTATTCTTGAAAATCACTAAGGGGGTAAATTTTAAGTGGTCTCACCAAAACAAAACGGTAAGTATGTGAGGTGATACATATGTTAGGTCAGTGTAGCCATTCCACAATGTCTATATATTTCAAAACAGCACATTCTACAGGATGAATATATACAATTTTCATTTGTCAATTTAAAATAATTAATTCCTTTTTTAAAAGATTCAAACTTAGGGAGTTGGCACAAGAGGCCAGCCTTTTAACCACCCAGCCCACTTGCCCCTAGAGATGGCAGCATCTTTGGAGATTTTAGCTCCTCCTCACTGCCTCTTTCCGAAACACACTGCTGTCATAACTGGGTGATTTTTACCCAGTTCCTTGACCTCCTCACCTCTGACTACCCGGTTCCTGACCCCACACCCTCAGTCAGATGCTTAGACCTTTTCGTTGGCAATAACTGCATGGTATGGACTGAATGTTCATGCCCCCCTGAAATTCTTATGTTGAAGTCCTCCCCCCCATTGTGATGGTATTTGGACATGGGCCTTTTGGAAGTAGGTAGGGTTAGGTAAGCATGAGGGTGGGGTCCTCATGACGAGATTAGTGCCCTTAGAAGAAGAGACTCCAGAGAGCAAGCAACCTCTCGCTCACTCTCTCTCTTTCTCTCTCTCTCCCACCTTCCTCCCTTCTCTTCCCCCTCCTCGCCCCCCTTCTCTTTCTCTCCATGCAAAGAGTATGTCACGTGAGCAGAGGGTGAGAGGACAGTCACCTACAAACCAAGAGAAGAGGTCTTAGAATGAAACCTATCTTGCTAGCATCTTGATCTTAGACTTCCAGCCTCCAGCACTGTGAGAAATAAATTTCTGTTATTTAGGCCCCCCAGTCCGTGGTATTTTGTATGGCAGCCCCAGCCCTCTGCACTCACTCAATACTCCCAATTTCAATCCCAGCACAGATCATTCTCTTTTGAGTTTAGACCCACTGTTAGCCCAACTTAACAATCTTAAAAACCCATCTGGACTTCCGGTCACTGACGCGACACAGAGAGGCCCTCCCTTCCTTGCCTGGTTAGTTCCTTGGTCCCCACTGCCTTTCACACACCCTCAACCACAGTGCTCACCTTTCCCCCCTCATTCTTGCCAGGAAAACTCCCAACCCGCCCAACTCTCCACCTCCTCTGCACCTGTCCCAGCAGCTGAGCATGGCTGTGTTGCCTGGCCTTACTCCAGCCAGTGCCTCTGTCCAGCAAGCCTACGACATTTTCCTAGGCAGGTGCTCTCCCTCTTACCTAGGGGACTGCTGAATGTGCCTTCCCTGTGCTCCGCTCCCAATACTGCCTCCCTCACTCACTCCCTTCAGATAAAAACAGGAGCAATTGGAAGATGTCTGTGTGTTCCCCCATTGACTCTACTCACCGACTGGCATCTGTCCCCACACCCCTGCCTTCCTGCTGCCACAGACTGGGCTCTTTGCAAGGGTCCGCCCTCCCCCCAGGCCCTGTGCCCCACCACCTTCCCCTCCCCAGGGTATTGCTCCACAATGGAACTTCCAGCTCCTGCATTGTCAGTTTTTCCCTCTCTGCTGGCTCTTGCCCATCACCTTACCAACCAGCTGTTATTTGTTCTACCTTAAAAATAAGATTCATTGTAACTACTTTGACCCCACATTTTCCTCCAGCTCCCGCCATATTTCTTTGCTCCCCATCACAGAGCAGATTTTCTGAAATGTTAACCAACTCCAACTGTCCAGCCTCTCTCCTCCCATTCTCTTAAATCAGCTCTAACCAGGCTTTCAGCCTCTCGACTCCCCTGAAGCTGCCCCTCCCAAGGCCAGCACCGGCCCCCACATGGCCCAAACCAACAGTCAATGCCCGTCCTCACTCCTTGAGCCATTGACAGCATTCGACGTTGATGACCACTTCCTGCTCTTGAACTACAGTGAGATCCAGAATGAACGCTTCCAAAATTGCATTATTTAGTAACTAGATTATACACGAAGGGCAGTCCGCACTTACTCTTCAAGGAGCTAAAATGGAGCATTTCTATCACCTTAAAAATGCCTGCTATGCACCCCTCATGGCACCTGGCCCATGTCTCACACTGGTGGGCTGCTTATGCAGGCTCTTGGCTTTAGGCACCATCTGTATGCTCATGACTTCCAGGTGTGTATTTCCAGACCAGGTGACAAGCTCATGTATCCAACTACCTACCTGGAACTGCCACCCGATGTGTACCAAACATCTCAAATCCCTGACCTTCCCTGACACAGACCTGATTCGCCCAGTCTTCCCCCATTCAGAAGATGACAACTCCATCCTACAGCACCCAGAGTCCTCCCTGACCCCCCTCTAATTCCTCATCAGAGGCTACCTTCAAGGGGGACAAGGTCTTGCCCCCTCACTGCACCCACCCTGGCCAAGGTAGTGTCCTCTCTTATCTGGAGTAGTGCAATAGCTTGTTTCCAGACCTCCTTGCTTCACCCTTGCCTCTTGTATTAGCTTCCCAAGACTGCTGTCACAAATCACCACAAACCTGATGGCTCAAAACAACAGAAATTCATCATCTCCCATTTCTAGAGGCCAGAAGTCAGGAGTCAAGGTGTCAGCAGGGCCCTGCTTGCTCCAGAGGCTCTAGGAGAGCATCCTTCCTGGCCTCCACTCGCTTCCGGTGGCTCCAGCATCTCTTGGCTTGTGGCTGCTTGACTCCAGTCTCTGCCTCTGTCTTCATGTGGCCTTCTCTGGTTGTCTGTCTTCTCTTCTCCTGTCTTTTGTAAGGATACTTGTCATTTTATTTAGAGCCCACCCCGATAATCCAGGATGACCTTATCTCAAGGTCCTTAATTACATCTGCAAAGACCTTTTCTCCAAATAAAGTCACATTCAGAGATACTGGGGATTTAGGACATGGACATATCTTCTGAGGGGCCACCATTCAACCCCCTAAACCTCTCTAAAGTCTGTTCTCCTACAGCACCTGGTGGGCTGGGGGGAGCCTTTAAAGCCATGCCTTCTTCGTGCCGTGACTTAAAACCCTCTGCAAGCCCTCACCTCATCTGGTAAAAATCAAAGGTCCACACTATGGCCTAGAAGACCCCAAGGATGTGGGCCCCCCCAGCTCTCTGACCTCATCTTCTGCCCCCTGCCCCTCACTCACTCTGCCCTACGCCAGCCCCCCATCCCGGCCTCCAATGTCACACATGCAGCCGCAGCTCCTGTGTTCACTGTGCCTGGAGCAACCCCCCCAACAGATGCAGGTCTGTGGTGCACGTCCGGCTCCCTCTCGGGTGCTCTCTCACCGTCTCCTCCTCGGGCAGGTCTTCCCTCTGCTCCTGTCACTCCCTGTGCGTTACTTTTCCCCGTAGCATTTGTTTTGTCTTCTTTCATCATTGCACATTGCTCGTCTGTTTACTGGCTGCCCCTCCCGGAACGTAGGATCCATGCGGGCAGGGGCTTCGCTTTGCTCACCGTGGTGTCCCCACCACCTAGAGCAGTGTCGGCTGGGTGAGGGATGCCTCACAAATACTGTTAGTTAAAACCTTCCCGGAGTCCTCTGGGCAGAACTTGGAGGCGCTTTGCTTCCTTTATCCAAACGATGGAAGGAGCCTGGGGCTGCGACCGAGGCCACATCATTCCTTTAAGCACACGTGTGTGTCCCCGACGTAGCACTCTGCCATCTCCTCACGACGCATTGACACATCTGCCTCCTCCACCTACCAGCTCTTCCTGGGATGAGCGGGAGTTCTGGAATAATGCTTCTAGGTGCTTTTCGAGGTCTTTGGGCACCACGATTTGTCCTAGAGCAGTGATTCCATTAGCGGATGTTTCCAGCACCAGAGCAGACCAGCAAAAGACAATGTTTTCACTGAATGGGTATATTAATTCAGATTATTTTAGTTTCAAGGAATGGAAAACCAAACTCAGGCTTCCTATACAAGGAAATAAAGATTTTGGAGGTAGAACAGGCTTCAGGTAAGGTCTGATCCAGTCAAACACTGTCACTCAACTCTCATTTGCTTCCATCTCTCAGTGGACTTTCCCAGTGTCAGCTTCCATCCTGAGCCAGCTCCTCTCACAGTCACAAGGGAACTAACGGGGCTCATTTTCCTCATTCATATCTCGCGGGGGAGAGGGTTTCTCTTTCCTCATAACCTTCAGATACCTCCTGGGCTTCCTCTTGTTGAATCCAGTCATACCATATTCCCTCTTCTGAACCAATTCACTATAGCAAGAATTAGGCTAATGGCCTTCCACCAATCCACTTCTGGATCTGGGGGGCGATGGGTCACCCAAACCACATGCTGGGAAATGCGGGGTCTCTTCAGGAAGGAGAAGAGGACATGGGTGCTGGGGAGGTGTCCAGTAACTCTCAGCACAGCGGGTCTTCGGGAGCCTCCAGCCCTCCCAGGTGACTGCCACCCCTGTCTCCACAGAGGATCAGCTCTGGGTGCCCGCGGTCAAGTGATGGCTTTTATGACATATGAGCGAATGTAACCAAGGCCGTGGAATGTCTCTTTTAGAAATTCGTGGTGAGCAGGCCAAGCATACAATTAAGTATTGAATTTTCTATAAACACACAAATACGCGTACGCACAGAACAGGCATTAAGTCCTCAACACGGATCCCTTTCCCAGCAGCCTGTCTTGTGCCGAAAGGCCTCAGGTTAGAGAACGTGCCAAATGATGGAGCTGAAATGTTCCATCGCAACTGAGGCGGGTCCTCCGTGCAGCGCGGAATGCCTTCATGTACGTGCGTGTCTATGTGCGCCGACCCACAGGTCGGTCTTGAGGGCTCTTGCTCTCTTTCCTTGCTCTCCGTCTCTCCCCATCCCCAGCTTCCCCAAGATTAACAGGAACTAAATGCTAAGGACATCTTGACTCTCTGTTGAATAAGCTTCCTCTCTCAGCACAATTTCAAAATTCCAGAATACTTCCCTGTCTCCTACCACCTCTCCCATGAGCCCGCCTGGTGTCTAAAATTCCCACAGCGGTCAAACCTTTGGATTTAAGGTCTTGAAAATGCAAG
Source organism: Propithecus coquereli (assembly GCF_000956105.1). Taxonomy (NCBI): domain Eukaryota; kingdom Metazoa; phylum Chordata; class Mammalia; order Primates; family Indriidae; genus Propithecus; species Propithecus coquereli. The sequence continues at coordinate 4,492,806 of NW_012148631.1, read as the reverse complement.
AAAGTTGTCTGCTGGGAAAGTAGCTAGCAGCCATTGACCCCCAAGAGTGCCAGAGACCATGGGGAGATGAAGCTCTGGTTGTATCGTTTTAGTGGGAAGGAAAGAGGGCTTTATACAAAGACCACACCAGGGATGCCCACAGATGCCCAGGAAGGAGGCGGAGTGAAGGATCTGAATTCAAGATGGAAGGACACCAGCATCCAACTCTTCCTACATGCCAGTTAGGATGCGCTTTGCTTCTTTTATCAAAATAAAGGAGGGCAGCATGGTGGGGACTGTGATGAAACCCTAGAGGCTGACTTCCTGGGTCCGGACTCCACTCTGCCTCCAGCTGACTGTGTGACCCTGGGCAAGGCTGTCCACCTCTTCATTCTTACTTTCCTTATCTACAAAATGAAGAAGATATTAATACCTTGTAGGACAAAATTATAATAATATTTTATAGTATTATACATACTATATTAGTAATAGTATAGTACAATATATAATATACTTTATAGTATAACTATAGCATTATACATAGTATAATAGACACTTGTATAGTTATAGTACATAGTATAGCGTATAGTACAATACATAACATAATAGTGAAATAATATAATAATAATAACCTTTGTGAAGTTGTTGGGGGTTACATGACGTGCTTGACAAAGACCAAAATATTGGTCTCATTTCTCCACGCCCCTGTGGTGATGTTATGCATCCACACCCTTGCCGTGGCCTTGGGAGAGTGGAGGATCCTTTCCTGTCCTTGACTTTGGGTTTAGCTGTGTCACTTGCTGTGGCCAATGAGCTGCTAGCAAAGGTTTGCAGTGTACCTGCCTGACTGGCATTGCTCTCTCACGATCCTGCCTCAGCTCAAGGACCCAGCCAGTCTGAGGAGGACGAGCACCACACAGAGCAGACCTAGGTCCAGCCTGCACCCAGAGTCCAACCCCGCCAAGCCCTGCACAGATCAGGCAAACCCCAGCCAACATGCAGACACATGATATGTATGCCCCTGAAATCCTGTGGTTGTTTATTACACAAAGCTGAGTACATAGCAAGCACTCAATAAACATTTGCTGTTCATGTTATAGTTATTGGCATAAGAAACTGCACATGCTTATGCAACCAGGGTATTCATTACAACCTCAGGACGGCGATCTTTGCTCTCATGCTGCCTGCCTGGGATCTGAGCCAGCAGGCATCCCACGGTGCGGTTGGCCAAGAGAGTTATTAAAACACTTCCCCTCCATCGGCATCAGAGTTTGTCACGAATTCTCTCCTGAGTCACCACATTATCCAGCCAGGTTAGGGTGGCATGCACTGCGTGCCTTCCACATTTGCTAGGCATGGCGACCAGGCCAGGCAAGGCTGTGCCTTTAAGGAGCTGGTATCCTAGTAGGGGAGATAGATAGGCAAATATGTAAAGAAACGAGCAGGTAAGGTGTAGACTGTGATGAAAGCTGAGATGTCACTAGCCAGGATGAGGATCCAGAGAGTCACTAGGGGAGGTCACTCTATGGAGTGGTCAAGGAAAACTTCTGCGAAGCAGCAATGTTTGAGCTGAAGGAGGAAGAAGAGGGAAGCAAGTCAGCTTGCAATGAGCTGGGAGAAGGCGTTCCAGGAGTGGCAGTTCACAGTGTCTGAGGAGCCCAAAGGCGCCTTGTGGCTAGAGACGGGTGCTCGAGAGGTGAGTGGAAGGCGAGGAGGGAGAGAAGCGGCCAGGACCGAGGAGGACGGCCACACAGGGGCAGGCAAGCAGCTTGGTTTCATTGCCGGTGCAGTGAGAAGCCTTCGAAGGGACTTCGGCGTGGGAATGAAGACCACCCAGCTGGGAGGCCAGCGAGGAGGCCGCAAGGGTGCCAGAGGAGGGGCAGTGGTGTCCTGGCCCAGGAATATGGCCACAGAGAGGGACACAGGTAGTTGAGAGCATGAGGGGCTGGAGGCGCGTTCTGGAGCTACAGCAGTCAGGATTTTAGCCCATGGTGAACCTTGCAGGCGGAAATGTGGGCATCAGGCAGAAACTACAAGAAACATTCAGAGCTAACAAAAATAAGCCCACGAAAGAGGCAAACTCCCCGCTAAGATCATCACTCTGTACAGGGCAGGGTTAACTGTGTGGTCATTGGGAGAAAAGTGGTGGCCATGCTTTTATTTTTTGTGGACCACAGAGTGCCGAAGGGTTTTTGCCCTCAGAAAACAGAGGAGGAAGAGGAACCCTGGTACACTGTTAGTGGGAATGTAAATTGGAGCAGCCACTATGGAAGGCGTACAGAGGTTCCTCAAAAGATTAAAAATAGAGCTACCACATGATCCAGCGATCTCGTTTGTGGGTCTATATCCAAAGGAAATGAAACCAGTGTGTTAAAGAGATGTCTGCACTCCCACGTTCATGGAGCATTGTTCATAACAGCCAAGATCTGGAAACAACCTGAGTGCCACTGGCAAATGAATAGATAAGGTAGTATGTATACGCAATAGAATATTACTCAGCTTTAAAAAGCAAGAAGATCCTGCCATTTGAGACCACGTGGATGAACCTGGATGACATTGTGTTAAGTGAAACAAGACAGGCACAGAAAGACAAAGACTGCCTGATCTCACTTACATGTGGAGTCTAAAAAAATCAGAGAGTATAATGGTGGTTGCCAGGGGCTAGGGGTGGGGCAGAAAGTGAGCAGGGAATGGGAAGATGTTGGCCAGAGGGACAAAGTCTCAGTTAGACAGGAAGAACAAAGTCTGGACGTCTATTGACAGCATGGCGACTGCGTCAATGATCATCTATCCTATACTTGAAAGTTGCTATTGACAGTTTGTGAAGAGGTCGTCTCGGGGGAGTTGGCCTAGAACACAAACAGGATGCGTCTCCAATGGTGAATCCTCGCTAGTCAGTTTTACCAAAAATAGATGAAATGTGCACTTGTTTTCCCTTGGAGCCATCTCCCGAGTGAACCTCCAAAGTCTCCACAGCTTGATGCTCCGAACAAATCAAGGAGATCACCTCCTGTTCACACCACGGCTCAGCTTCTGCAGCAAACTCTGCAGTGCTCTCGGGCCAGCGGGCGGAGAGAAAAAAGGGAGATGTCTGAAATCTGGACCACGGAAGGGAAGCCAGGGCCCAAGAATCCCGAGTGGTTGTCAGAAACTGCATTTGCCTCTCTTACACGAGGTTTGTCCCATGGAGGTTTTAAGGATGAGTGACACCATAGTGTCACCCACCCTATAGCCTGCTGTCCTCAGTGCAATGCTACAACTCCTGAAATGCACGCTCCCACCTGGGCTGTCTATCTGTCCTTTGTGAGCAGGGTGCACCTCACCGCCCCCGGGAAGGCCCCAGGCCTCTGATCGGGTTGCACTTGGTGCACACCTCCAGTGGGGACGGTATTGGACCGGGACAATCTGTCAGTGTGATGCTCTCCTCACTAGACTCTGGCCTCGTTGTGGTCAGGGACTGTCTTTCCATCCATATGCCCAGCACAGTGCGCAGCACACCCACACGTGCACGCAGGAGGGAGGGAGGAAGTAAGGCAGAATGATCTGGACCTTTTAGCCTTCGAAACATAAACACAAGTTCCCCAGAGGGCACCAAATCAAAGGACGGAGTGAAAACCCATCAGTCCCTCACGGGGCTCCTGTCCTTCCCCAAAGACACAAAGTCTCTCCCAGGAATTGAAGGGCAGGAAATGTAGAGGCGATGGTAGAAATGCCTTCGGATATATCACAGAATCAGTTTCTGGGATTCCATGTTCCATTTGCCACAGCTGACATTTTAAAGGTGTGGGTTACTTATGATTGTTAATGTCAGAACGGTTGTTTGAGACAGTGTGGTTATTTGGAGAAACTAAATGTCAGGCTGCAGTTCCCACCGCTAGAGGCAAAGGGCCTCCCCCTGTTCCAGGCCAGCCTTGCAGCCTGGCATGACCGTCCCTCACCTATCCACAGAGGCAAACCCTCCTTCCTCCCCTGCAGGGCCAACATCTCTCCTCCAAGAAGGCTGTTCAGGCCCCCAGGTGGGAGTAAACTTGCTCGTCCGAGTGAGGCCCTGGGAGAAGCAGCACACAGCTGTACTTGGAGTGTGGACTTTGAAGCCCGTCTGCCAGGTTCCAATCCTGTTCCCACTGTGTGCCCGTGAATGCGTCACCTCACCTCTCCTGGTTCAGACGCCTCACCTAAAACACATGGATAGTCACAAAACCTACATCTCCGGGGTGCCGTAGCAATGAGTTAATATATGCAAAAGCTCATGAAGGATGCGCTGTGCTAGGGTTTGCTATCATCATTACTATTATTATTTATTACGTCTCTTAGGACAAAGATCCTTTCTTGCAGGCTAGCCACGGCTGCACCCCAGACTGGAGGCAGCTCGAGGAAAGAAATTGGTGAGCCCATTCTCTGTTTTGCTCTCAGCGCTGTGTGGCTCACACAGAGTCAATATAAATGGATAAATATTTCTTTCATGAACATGCAGGTGCATTATGGAGAAGACACTCCCTGCCTCATTGCCCACACAAGAAAAATAAAATCTTGCTGCTGATAATAGTCAACAAACTTTTCCCCTAAGGAGCTTGGACTTTGACAACATCTGCGTTCAGCGGCAGCAGGTCAGCTGGCATTTTTAAGGCTCTGATCGTTTTTACTTTTTTTTAAAAAGCACACTTGTCTCCCTCAACCTCCACTCCCACCAGCATAAAGGAGAGGGGCCATATGGAAGCTAAAGAGTAGAAATTAGGAATTCACGATCAATTAAATAAAGAGGAACTGCACAGCGAAGACGCCCGGGCTCAAGTGCCTGCCCAGCTGCTCTAGCACCTTGCAGCCACGGCCGAGTCAATGCCAGGCTCCAAGCCTCGTATTCCTCATCTAGTAGACGGGCTAAGATATCAGCCTCCCAGCTGAGGTTGATCCCAGGAGGAATAGACGGGTGTGCAAATGCAGTGCGCAGCGTGCAGCAGAAATTCCCTGGCCCGGGATTCTGCAGGACCGCAGCCTGCTGTGAGGGGCTGAGAGCCTGGTGCGTCTGAATCAGTGTTTGTCTGAGACTACAAAGCCCCGGAGGGCAGAGGGAGCAGCTTGTTTAGACTCAACTGGGTGTACTTTTCCCAAGACCGTGGTATACTGCCTTGGGCATCCCACGGGCACTGCACAAACATCTCAGAAGAGCCGGTGAAGCCTCTTGCCTCTTCAGGGAGAGGGAAGCTTGAGCAACTCAACCATGAAATTGGACTAGAATTTGAGTTTCCTGACTCCACATCCAGATCTGGAGACACGACACGTGGGTCTCACAGACGTTGGCCACTCACAAAGGAAAAAGAATGTCTGAGTGTCCTGATCTGGCAGGGCACGAACAACCAGGTTTTCAAGATGGAAACGAAATAAGAGGAACACCCATCACTAATGTGAAATGTTGAAACAAAACCAAGAAAAATGCAGGCCCTCCCTCTCATCAGGAAGCAGAAGGAGGAAAGAAAAGAGGAGTCAGAGTGAAAACAGAGAGTGGAGGGAAACAACACAGAAGAGAGAAAGAAAAAGAGCCATGGAAGAGGACAAGGGGCCAGGAAGCAGTGAGAGTCTGAGAGTTCCAGGAAGACGGGGCAGCAGAGAGACAGTGAGGCTGGGCGAGCCTCCCGGCAGGAGCTGCTGCAGGGAGCCCGCACTGGGGGTCAGGTAACAGGGGGCGGCAGAGCGGTCAGAGGCCCGGGACTAGGATCCTCAGCTGTGGACGAGCACGGCTCAGTGAAGACAACCGAAGGGAGGGTCAGTTGTAAATTCACACTCAAGAGGCCAAAGCCTTAACCTGGAAGCTGAAACAGTCGCATTGCCAGGAAACAAAAGAGCCTGGGCTGACAGCAATGGTAGCAGTGGGGCAGATACGACGCTGGCCTGGCTGGGATTCCCACTCTGGGTCTGGGCAGGAGAACGAGGTGCACTTCAGCAAGCCGGACAGAGCAAGCTGCGTCCCTGACTCGGGCAGGGCTCCAGCCGTGCCTCGGGTTTAAATGGTTCCCCTTCCCTCCTCGGGCAGTGGCAAGTTAAGTGTGCAAAGGACTAAGGTCCAATCGGGCTCCACGCCCTTTACCGTCAGTAGAGATGGGTGGCGCGGGACTGCTGGACGTGCACTCTCTGTCTCTTGGGAGCAGGCCTGAACCACCCTCCCCAGGCCTCCCCCAGGTGCCTTGGGGAAGTCAACTCCACCTTCCAGCTCTAAGGGAGGGCATGTGGGTTTGCTCAAAGCTAATTTGTATAATCTCACTGTCCTGGTCATAGGAAGTAGGTTCAGGCAAGCTTTATGTTCCCTAACCTGGTCCAATAAGAGCAAACCCCAAGATTTTGTTTAACAGTTGAAGAAAGGCATATTTTCTTCCCTGCTGGATAAGAATTAGGAGTAATGAGCCCAGGGGGGACCACAGGTAACCATCTTGTGACAATGCAGGGGGAATCTGTATGAGACTGGCACCAAGGCAGTGAAAATAGAGCTGAGTTTTTGAATCTAAGTTACACTATGTCTGGATCAAATGCTCCTGAAGTTCCCCAGTCAGTTTATTTAAGCAAATCAACAAATCACCTTTGACGATTAATCCAGCTGGGGTTGAGTTTTCTGTCACATGCAATGAGAAGATTCCTAGCACATCTTACTGATTTCACGCATGATCACCTTGCTTTAGGCAATAATAATCATTGGCATCATCTAAAAATAAAGTTAAGTGCTAAAGACATGTGGGGAACAAATTTAAACACACTGACTCATTTCAATGTGAGGAATTAGGAGGGCTCGCTACCTGTTAGAATGACTGAAATTTTTATAACTGACCATATCAAGGGTTGGTGAGGTTGTGGAGGAACTGGAACGCTCATATTTCTCGAGGAGTTTAGAGCTACGTATGACAACTACATTGGAAGGTGGGGAGTGATGGGCACCATTCTTGGGGAACTCTTTGAGAACCATGGGGGTCCAGAGGTGGGAGGGACTCCATGTAACAGATGACAACATAGAAATAATCATAATGAGAATAATGCTGCCCTCTACTTGGTCCTAAATCCCCCCAGTCTCCATTTTCTCCACTCTCCCCACTCCACCTCTGACCACCAACATCCACACCCAGCCTCGTCTATTAACACAGGCTGGGCACAGCCCTTGACCTCTCTGGCCTCATCTGCCTCCACTGTGAAGTCAGAACAACACCCTGAAGGCAGAGGCTGGGCATGGTCCACAGGACGCCCTCCAAGGCAGACTTCTTCCCAAGGCACTGGGGCAGGGAAGGGGCTCTGACCAAAGGCAGCCCATCCCAGGCTGAGCAGCTTCCTCTGGCTTGACTTGGCATAAGAAGAGAAACGCAGCCAGCCACACTTCCTGCAGGAGGACTCTGAACCAGAGCACACTGAGATGACGGGCTAAGCCGCGGGGGTCTAGGCAGGATTGCTGAGCATCAGGGGCTCATGGCGAACCCAAAGCATGAGGAAAAAGTCAAAGCTGTGAGTAAACAGAAGTATCAGAGAAGAGATACACAGACCTAAGGATGAAGACCCCCAGACAGCAGAGGGGGAAAGAGCAGACACTCAGCAAGAAGAGATGCTGCGAGAGACAGGGAAGGTCACAGTCCCCCAGGGCCACCTCAGACCCCAACATCTTCCTTCAGGGGCTTTGATGAGTCCCTAAGCCTGACGGTCATTCAGAGATCTCCCGAGGGCACCTCTCCCCAGTTCCACACCCAGAAGCTTCTGAGGCCTCCACACCGACAGCTGCAGGCTGACCTCCTGTCCTGCAGGGGGCGCCATGTGGACTCTCATCTCTTACAAGGAAAGACGCCTCCATTCCAGTGGCCCACTTCTTACTGACTTTAAATTTCAGACCCAGGAGTTCAATGTCCAGTCTGGCAAGTTTCTTGGACATGTAAATCTCTTCAAAAAACTAAGGAGGAGTCAAGAACCACTGTACCCCCTAAAGCAATCTCAGAAGACAAGAAACCAAAAAATCCCAGATAAAAATATGGATTTAAAGTGTTTCTTTGGAACTACAAGGTTACAGAGAGACCAGTTGTGTGTGTGTGTGTGTGTGTGTGTGTGTGTGTGTGTGTGTGTGTCTTTAATCCATTAATCTGCTTAACCCTCCATGAGTCTCCAAGCCTGGCCAGCGAGGAACGCTGAGGCTGAGAACATAGAAGGATCTTGGTCACCTCAGGTGGGGCGTAAGGACTCCCTGTAGGTGGATGCCATGGGACCTTCTGCAACAACAGAAATATGCTATATCTTGATCTGGGTAGTGATTCCACAGGTATAAACACGAAAAAATTCATCAAGTCGAACACCTAAGATTGGCACACTTTACCCAGCAATTCCACTTCTGGATATATATCCAAAAGAATTAAAAGCAGGGACTCAGACAGATACTTGCACACCACTATTCACAACAGCATTATTCACTACAGCCAAAAGGTAGACACAACCCAAGTGTTCATCAACAGATGACTGGATCAACAATATGTGGTGTAATCACACAATGGAATATTATTCAGCTGTGAAAAGGAATGAAATTGTGATCTGAGATACAACACGGACAGCCCTTGAAAACATTGTAAGTGAAATAAGCCAGACACAAAAGGACAAATATTCCAGGATTCCACTTATAGGAGGTACCTAGAATAGGCAAATTCATAGAGACAGAGAGTACAATCGAGGTTACTGGGAGCTGGAGAAGGGAGAGTTAGTGTTTATTGAGCGCAGAGTTTCTGATGGGGATGACAAAAATGTTCGGGGTGGGGACAGTGGGGATGGCTGCACAACACTGCGAATGTATTTAATGCCACCGAATTGCATACTTGCGAATGGTTAAAATGATAAACATTATGTTACGTATATTTTACCACCAAAAATTGTTACAATTTACCTATGCATACTACCCCTCAATTTAAGAAATAGGGGACGTGCAATCAGCCCCGTTAACACTGTGAGAGTTTTAAACACCTTGTTCAGTGAAGAGGCACAGCCCCGTCCAGGGTCCTTGGCAAGGCTGTGGAGCAGATCCCGGATTCAAGCTCAGGTCTGTGACTCCAGAGGTCAGGAATGAAGACCCTGCTATAAAGCAACCCCTCTCCAAGGAGCTGGCAAGTCCAATTCTGCTCAGGCAGAGGACCGTCCCCACCCTACCCGGGAGAGCTGCGGCTGCTGACCTCTCTTTACCGGGGTGGCTCCACAGGCAGAACAACAAGCTGGGTAAGGTGGAGCCAGTGTCCTTCCTGCATCCAAGTGGTCCCAGGGTTCCTATGAAGCCACTCTGCCTGCAGAACACACCCCAGCTCCCTTGTCTATAAAAAGCGACTAGCTCAGAAGGTGTGGCCGAAACCAGAAACGACAAAACCTCCCAAATCAAATCATGAATTTAATCCCACCTGGCATCAGAGAGTGCAGACAGGCACTATCCTCTCCACCCTCCCCACTCCAAGGAGGAATAAATATAGATGCCCTTGACACCAACTTTCCACCCTCGGTGCACCCTGACTTGTCCTGCCCCACCAAGTAGGTTAGGACAACATGTTTGTGACAAAGACTTCACCTTATGTTCAGTACCATCAACAACCCTTGGGGGGATGGGGGGATGTTTCCATAGACCATGGAGTTTAGAGGTCAAGGCATCCTTTAAGGTCATCCACCAAATCTCTTCATCTTCTCACAAGAAAAACCACAGGGAGGGAGGAAGGAGGATCACTGATATTTAGGGTTAGATAGTCCTGAGTTTGAACTTGGCTTTGACACTTACAAGTTGTAAGATCTCAAACAAGTTGAGTCTTTGGGCCAGAGTTTGCTCATCTGAAAAATGGGGATAATAATACCAACCCCATAGAGTTGTTGTGACAATGAAATAAGATTAAATAATACATATCAAGAGCCTGGCACATGCCTTTCTCACTGTGATAGGTATTCTTTATCATCATCATCATCATCATCAATATCATGAAGCTAAGGCCCAGACAGATGAAGAATTTCTCCAAAATGACACCGTTGCTGCTCCTGGCAAAACGAAGGGTCCCACACCAATGGGTTTTTCCATGTCATCAACCTGAGACAGCACTATTGCCTGGGCCTAGAAATTTACAGCACTTCATGGAAAATATTTGAAATTATATGGTTTTTCCACATTTCCAAATTAGAAGTCCAGCTTGATGGCCAAGAGTCTTCAGCAGAGAAACAAACTTTTCAGAGTGGAGATACTGACACCAAAGAATGTTGGCCTCTTCACTCTTCCCTCCACATCTCAACCTGGAATTCTCGTGGAGGTTGGCTGGGGAGGTCCAGATGGCTCACCTACAGAGTGAGGTGTGAGAACCACCCAAGAAGGCCACTGAACTGCTGCTCAGAAAGCCACCGGCTGAAAGGAGAGCTGAGATGAACTCGTGCAGGGAACAGATCATCACCATCATAGCAACCTCTGTGGAGCACTTACTATGTGCCAGACACCATTTTAAGCACTTTACACCCATTTACTTTTTTTTTTTTTTTGAGACAGAGTCTCACTCTGTTGCCCGGGCTAGAGTGAGTGCCGTGGCATCAGCCTAGCTCACAGCAACCTCAAACTCCTGGCCTCAAGCAATCCTTCTTCCTCAGCCTCCCGAGTAGCTGGGACTACAGGCATGCACCACCATGCTCGGCTAATTTTTTTTCTATATATTTTTAGTTGTCCGATTAATTTCTTTCTATTTTTAGTAGAGACGGGGTCTCGCTCTTGCTCAGGCTGGTTTCAAACTCCTGAGCTCAAACAATCCGCCCGCCTCGGCCTCCCAGAGTGCTAGGATTACAGGCGTGAGCCACCGCCATTTACTTTTTTTAAAGCTTTTTTCCAACCCTACGAAACAGGCCAAATAATTACCCATGAGTGAGGAAGATAAAGCAAAGGAAACTTTCCAAACTCAGTCCCCAAGGAAGGCTTTTCACTTCTCATTGCTAAGATCTAGCCCCACCTGGATCCCCAATTCACCTCCCCAAATCTCGAAACCACCAGGCTTTCCCAGGTTATCTTTTGCACTGAAATGCCTTTCCTCCATCTCTGCTTGGGGTAATCCTACCCATCCTTCAAGCAGGACTGTTATTGCCTCAGACATTCCCAGGCATAATCATCCATTTTGCCTCCTGACTCATTTGCTTAGAAGTTCAGCGCTTACCATATTGTGTTATAGTTAATAGGGGGAGGGGTACATGCATGCACAAATGCACACACATACACACAAGTGTGCTCCAACATCAGCAGTTGAGCTCAACAAGGGCCAGAATTGTGTTTCATGTGTCTTAATAGCTCCAGTACAGTATTGCATGGTGTACATAAAATATGACCAATAAACGTTTGTTGGAATTCCTTTTTTAATACTTATAGTCACACAGCTTGTATTGGAGACATGAGAACACTATCAATATGGTCTTGTCCCTCAAATCCAACGGTGCACATGATCTTTTGAAGGACATTATCTCCAAAGTTGTTGTGTGTATAGGGACACAGTTTCAAACTAGTAATTTACAGTTATGAGTTCATTGAATAAGTGGACAAAGATACACATACAAGGATGTTCATTGCAGCCTTGTTTATAATGGACAAAATGGAAGCAACATAAATGGCCAATCATGGAGAAAGGGCATGTACCAAAAATGAAATGCTCTGTTACTTTAAAAATAATTATATGGTTGGACGCAGTGGCTCACACCGGTAATCCCAGCACTTTGAGAAGCTAAGGCAGGAGGATCACTTGAGGCCAGGAGTTCAAGACCAGCCTGGGCAACATAGCAAGACC
>NW_012148631.1:4467018-4480005 GCF_000956105.1 Propithecus coquereli | reverse complement strand
GGAAAAAAATGTATATAACCTCTAGAGAGGTTTTATAAATTCATGGGTGACAAGGCTCCAAACTGCTTCCTGAAGAGAGTGAAGGGCCTTTAAATGCAGAGGGTGCTGTCTCCTGTCCAGGAATCCTAGTTTTGTCATCTGGGAAGTGGTGTACAGCTCTGCCCACTCTGCAGGGCTGCAACGAGGAGCTAATAGGTTTGAAACTGTTTTGAAAAATAAAAGGCACCAAATAGATGCAAAATTTGGATTAGCTTAATAATTTAATGATCTCTGAATAAGAATTTGCAATAAACTAGTAAGGCATGCTTCGGGAATTGTGATCTCAAATGCCAGTGGGGACCAGGTAGGTCAGAGAGATCGGCAGTGCCTCTGAAGTCCTGGCCTAGTGATTACTGAAGAGAAACCTGAAATCAAGTTGGCACCTAATTTTGAAAATTTCAAACCTTGTGCCATCGGTATAAAACACAGCCGCAAAGCCACACACATTTGCAATTTCTGGTATGTATTCCTCTAACTTAACAGAAGTTCAAAATTAACTAGTTTATCTCTAGTCCCTTGACATAGCTCTATGTCATCATTTCCAACACTGAAGTACTTCTTGAATTTAAAAGAAAGATCCAACTGTTAGGTGTTTTATTGCATTCTTGTTTTAATACACAATTGTTAGATGACATAAAAAGCAATTCATTTTGTATTGAGTACATATGGTGTTTGTTTTTCCATCCTTGCAATACCTGGGGAGGAGGGGATGGGTAAATCCACACCTAACAGGTACAATGCACACTAACTGGGTGAAGGGCACACTTCTAACTTTGACTCAAACTGTACAAAAGCAAATTATGTAACCAAAACATGTGTACAGGGGTAAAAGTTTGAAATTAAAAAAAAAAGCAATTCATTATGAACCTGAATATTTGACTAACCAGAATATCCCACATATCCTAATAGTGCCAAATGACAGATTTCTAAATACATGTGCATTATATTTATGTTTGTATAAACACGTGTGTACCTATACTCAAAGATGTAAATGTGTCTTTATCTATACATAAGTATGCTCTTGAAGCCAAAGAAAACACACTAGCCCTCTGAAAAAAAATTCTGCTTTTTATTTTTAATGTCAACCTGAAAGAGATTAGCAAAACTGTTAGATGGCATATTTTGATTTTATTATATATATTCAAGGTGTACAACATGGTGTTTTGACATACATATACATGGCAAAATGACTGCTACAGTCAAATCTGCATAGCCCTCACCTTCCGCAGTTACCCTGGGGGTGGGGTGTGTGTGGTAAGAACATCTACTCTCTTAAATCTACTCTCTCAGCAAAGTTTCAGTGTACACGTTATTAACTGTAGTCCTATGCTGTACATTAGATCTGTAGACACACTTATCCTCCATAACTCCAAATTTGTACCTTTGACCTATTTCTCCTCCTTTTGACCCCCTCCTGCCCCTGCTAACCACTGTTCCACTCTGTTTCTATTCATTTGACTTTTTCTTAGATTCCCATGTAAGCGAGATCATGCAATATTTTTCCTTTTGTGTCTGGCTTACTCACTCAGCATAACGTCCTCCTGAGTGTCCATCAACAGATGAATGGATAAAGAAAATGTGGTCTGTACATATAATGGAATGTTATTCCGTCTTTAAAAAGGAGATATTATCATTTGCAACAATATAGATGGACCCAGATGGCATATTAATGAGGCTCAACTTCCAGTTACAAAGTTAAAGCTTGATTACTTCCAACATCACTTTGAGATATAGGAAAATATTTCCAAATAATTTATATACATATGTATGATAGATGGATGAATGGATTTGAAAAACATTTATAAAAATACACACAATATAATGAAAAAGAGAGTAAAATCCTATAATAGATATGGAAAAGGGAGGCTGAGCAGCAGGATGGCGCCAGGGAAAGTTAACACGCAAAGACTCGCGGTGCCAGCCCTACACGACCTTTATGTACAGGCTGCAACCCCGCAGCCAAGACAAGAAGGACGCCATTCATCAGTTGTTCTCAGCATGCAAATGATCACACACGCTTACCTTTGCTCTCCTGGTGGGGAACCTCAATGAAATAAGTCTCTCCTATGACGTCAGCTGAAGATGACAGATCAACTAAAAATACTCTGAGGACATTAGAAAGCCAAGAATCTCGCTATGTTCCTTTATTCAACATCCAGAGAGCATATATACCCAGTTTTGCAACTGTCCACTGACTTATTTTTTACCCCGAGACAGGCTCCTATGCACACACACTAACCATCCACTCTCTTCGCAACTCCAATTAACAAAAAACAATAGGAAAGACTGCATTTTAAAGCAGGCCAGCTTTTAGTACCCGCAGATCAAGGACAGACAGTCCCAAACACTCCCGCCCACGCCCCTTCACCTCCCCTTCCCCGCCCTTCAGGGGGAGAGCCCATACTGTGTGCGTTTTCTGGGGTCCTGGCACTCTGATGCAAACCCTTTAGCTGCTTCTACCGAAACACCAAGCTGTGTGGTGTCTGCCTGTCTCCCCACCAAGCAGGGAGAGGCCCAGGAAGTCGGGGGCAGCAGAGAAAATCCCTCTCAGAGAGCGTTACAGGCTGCGTTACAGCCCCTAGAATTTACCTGCTGACGTCCTGGCCCCCCGTGCCTCGGGATGTGACTGTTTAAAGACAGGGCCTTTAAGAGGTGATTAAAGTAAAACAAGGTCATACGGGTGGTTCCTGATCCAACGTGACGGGTGTCCTTCTGAGAAGAGGAGATTAGGACACAGACACACACAGGGAAGGCCACGCAGAGACACAGGGAGAAGGTGCCACCCACCAGCCAAGCAGAGAGGCTTCGGGAGGAACCAACCCTCACGGCACCTTGGTCTGGAACTTTCAGCCTCCGGAACTGTGAGAAAATTAATCTTTGTTCTCTAAGCCACCCGGTCTGTTATGGCATCCCTTAGCCAACTGATACAGGATTAAAACCACCACCACAGCTGCTCCTGTGTTATTGAGGTGACCGTGTGGGTGAGAAGTCCCTACTGATGAGACACAACTCAAAGGAGAGATGGCATCTGGGTGCCAGGCCTGTGCCTTCTCAGCTCATCCTTAAAACTTTGCTCTATTTTTCTGCCTCTCATTTGAAACTGTTTGTGTTTGCCCAGCCATAGGCCTTTCAATCCGCTGACTGAAAAATCTCATCGATGGCTATTTCCCGCCGTAGGATGCCAACGGCTGCTGCTCAAATGAACTTTCGGTGACACTGGACTGGTGAGAGGGAACAGGGAATTGGCAGGATGAAGATGGAGCTGGTGAGAGTAGCAATGACATCTGCGAAATGTGGACGGAGGAACACAAACAATAGCATTTATGAGCACTTTACCATGACCCGGGCCCTGGGCTACACACTTGACATATGCCAGCTCTTTCAATGACGTCACATCACCCTACAGGTGCGGAAATGGATGTGGTTTGCACAAGGCCACATGCTAAGGTGCAGCCAGGATGTGGATCCAGCCAGTGCGATTCCAGAGCCTATGCTCTTAACCTCCGCCTCTCGGTGAACCCCACTCCTTCCCTGAGGGGCCGGGCTTCACTGACCTTGGTAGAAGTTAGGACTCTCCCGGCTGGGACAGAAATACAACTCAAGCTCCCATAATCTGGATAGAAGGTAGCCCTCAGAACTGACTCTAGACTCCGATGAGTTGTCGGGGCTTTGCATCTCTCTTCTCCTCTTCTCTCGGAACGTTGGCCACGTCTTTCCCGCCAGGCATGGGCCCTCTCCACATGCTGGGGCAGGGGACTGTGAGCAGCAGGTTCGCTCCATGCCAACACGGCGAGCCCAGAGGCCAGAGGCAAAGGGCAGATCTTCCCGCCAGCAGCAGGGGATGTCCTGGCCAGCCGGAGTCATGTGACTGCAGGACAGAGCTCTGAGCGGCCTTGGACGAACCCCCTCCTTCCCATTCTTGCTCCTAGTTCTCAAGAAGAACCATAGACTAGTGCCAGGGACAGAACACTCTGTGATACGAGGGGACTGGCTGGAGCTCTGTTCCAGCCTCCAGAAACAGGATTTCTTTCAATGTTTTAGCCCAGGGAGTCCCGGGACCCCTTGCTATGTAACCTGGAGCAGGCTGCCTTTCGGGGTCCCTGCATCCACCCCAGCCTTGGGAGACCAACTCACAATGAATCCGAGGCTTTTCTTTTCCCCTTACAGATACATGTGCAAGTAATAAACCCTCTTCGCCTAACTTGCTGCATATGAGTATGTTCTGTCTCTCGACTCAGACGAGGTGGTAACCAGTGCACAGTGAACCTGCTTCACAGACCACCCCGGGACAGATACCTGTCACCAATGTAGTTATTTCACCGTCCAGGCCTGGATCGTATGTCCACACCTGTGACAGAGGCAGAGGGGGGCGGGGGTGTGGCAGTCTGTTACCAGGAGAAGGAAAAAGAAGCATTAGCTTCCATAAATTGCAAGACCCCCATGATAGCTGAAGCTTAACCTAGACAGGTAAAGGTGTTTGCCCCAAGTCCCACAGCTAGGGAGAGAACTGAGCGTCCAGCTATAAAAGAAGTTCTTACATGGAAAGTTCTGCAGGTGCAGAACACTCCGTATTTCTAACACTGTTTGTATGAGAAAGGGAAGAAATAAGCGTGTGTATGCCACTTGTGTCTGGATAAAGAAACTGTGGAAAGATGGGAGCACAAAAAATCTAGTACAAGGGATTCCTTACAGGGATGGGGACAACAGAGTTGGCAGAGATAGGAATGGCTGCGAGACTGGTCGCCGTATACCTCTCGTATGTTATTTTTTAACCATTTAAGCATATTACCAGTTTTTAAATAGATATGCAAATTAAATTAAAGCTAAACTCTAAAAATTATCCATAGAAAAAAAGATTGGAGAGAAACAGGCTGAAATGATAACAGAACCTGTCTTTGGATGTTAAGTCTAAGCATGATTTTTTTCCTTTGAATTTATTTTCCAAATTTCCTAAAATGAACATGTATTGCTTTTTATAATGAAAAGGGAAAAAAAACTAAAAAATCTGAACTAGAGAAAATACTTTCAGAATTATTATTTCTGCTGTGCATACTCATCCATCACATGATCTATGAAGCAGAAATAATAATAATAATTCTGAAAATATCATTTCAATTGATTTTGGCTTCCCTGTAAATCAAATCACCCACCCTGCCGCTCTCCACCCGTCCACTGCCTCAGAGGGCCGAGCGGTGGCTGAGCTTCAAATTTCAACCGAGATTTGTAATGGCAGCAAGAAAATAGTTTTCAAAGTAGGCTCCGTTGAGAAAAGGAATTTCTAAATTCCAAAGTGCTTCCCTTGCAAAGAACGATGTGTGGTGGAGAAAAGGCAGGATACGACAGGAGGGGAGGCCTCCCCTTGCAGGAAGGAGGAAAAGCCCCTCTGGTCTGCAGGATGGTGGAGAGATTGGGAGGTGGGGTGATGGTCTCACCCTCAGGCTGACCTCTGAGAACCCAGCACCCGCACCCCTCCACGGGCCTTGGCCTTGATGGGTCAGGGAGGGTCCAGCACGCAGAGAGAAACTCCAAACAAATCGAGGGGAGGAAAATTGTTATGGCCTGACTTGTGTCCCCCCCACCATTCATATGTTCAAGTCCCAACCCCCCAGTACCTCAGAATGTAGCCATATTTGAAGATAAGGTCTCTAAAGAAGTTATTAAGATGAAATGAGGTCATTAGGGTGAGGCCCTAATGATTCAGGCATAATCCCACAGGACTGGTGTCCTTATAAGCAGGGAAGAGACAGCAGGGTGCACATGCACAGAGGGATGACCGCGTGAGGCCACAGCAAGAGAGCAGCCACCTGCAAGCCAAGGAGAGAGACCTCGGGAGAAACCAACCCTGCCGGCACCTCGATCTTGGACTTCCAGCCTCCAGACTGGGAGGAAACAAATGTCTGTTGTTTAAGCCACCCAGTCTGTGATACTTTGTTATGGCAGCCCCAGGCCAAGAGGCGAGGCGGAGACAGTGCTCCTAGGCGGTGGTGCTCAGGAGCTCAGACGTGCCCATGAGTACTGGTGGGGACACAGGAGCTGCCAGTACCAGCAGATGCATCGAAGCCCACAGGGTGGGACGAGGCTGCATCCAAACACAGGGACCTCACCACCAAGGAAAGGCGAGATCACTGGCATCAGCCGTGGTGCTGGCATGCCCACAAACAGACCAGGAAGGATGAGCAAACCCCCTTCAGGACACACACACGGTGTCAGGGACTGGGCCGCATCAGCCACCCAGAGCAGGGCCCACAGGAGGGCCGCAGTGAGCAGTTCCTGCATCCCCACAATGGTGCACGAGCATCCCATGGTCCCCCAGACCCCCTGGGGAAAGGAAGGAGGGAGGAAGAAAGAAGCTCTGAAACATAGTATTTCCCCTGAAAGGGACTGTTTTCATGCAGAAGCATTTAAGTCACTTTTAACTGACCAGTCGGAGTGTTTCCCACCTCCTTTTTGGCCGCAGCAGCGAAAGAGATGGACAGGGGACACACACACACACACACACATACACACACACTTTTTTTGCACCTCTGCACTGTCGTAGATTCATTTCCAACCAAACCATGGGTGTTACTGATGGCAAAAAGGCATCTATAAGTGAGACACCAAGAAAAAGGACTGAAACTTGGCCAAAGCCGTTAGTAAGCCTCAGGCATCCTAGGGCAGAATCCAAACTGACCTTAAGGACATTTGACTGGGTAGAGTTCCAGAAGTCCTAAAAGGGCTTGGGCCGCAGGGGCCCTCTCTTGAGATGTGGCATGAACCCCAGGGGACACGTTATGTGAGGCTCTGGTCTGTCTCACTAGAGGGTGAGATCCAGTCTAACAGCTTGGAGGTCTTCCTGCTTTTTTCCATTTTTAAAAGAGCAGACGTTCCCCTGGGAAAGAGATATTTAGCTACCCAAACAAATCAGAGAAGTGGAGGGATGGAAATAAACCAGGCATCTGCCTGCCACCGTGGCAGTGCCCAAAGAAATCACATTAGCTGGAGGGGAACATCCGGCCCAAGTGAGGGCTGCTCAGCTTGGCTCTGTCCCTGCCCAGAGCGGATGACGAATACAACTGTCTTTGTTCTGGTTCTCAACGTGAAGGACGGTCCGTGGGGTTATTTGTCTAGTTTGTTGACTCTCATAAAAGACATTCATAAATTTATTCTCGGTGCCAGGGGTGCTTACTGGTGTCAAAGTGGAGTCTTTTCAGACAGTTGCTCCATGTTAAAACAAGCCACTCAGATACATCTATAAATAATTGTCTGGGCTTCGTTTAGCTAACAAACGGCTTTTTCTCTCTCTCTCTCCTCGTTTTAAAATCAACTCTAAAATGATTTTATAAACAACGGGAGGAATTTCCCATTAATATTAAAGTGTGTCTGGGTTGGTCATTTTAATAGAACTTTCCAGAGGGAACAAGCAGTCCTTCCATCTTGTCCATGTGAAACCTGTTTCCTTTTCAGAACAAGACGTTTGGCAGCCCGGCCTCTCTGGGGCCAGTCATAGCTTCCTCTCCCCACCGTCCCACGTCCATCTCTGTCACTTCTGCGGCCAAAGAGGAGGAAAGAAGGGCTGAACAGCCAGGAGAACATGTCACCACCCTGAGGCCTTCGGTGTTTCTACTCTGACCTCTACTCTGTCTCCAGAATTTTATTTTCCAGGCCACCACCTATCTTGGTTAGAAAGGTGAAATTATAGCTGTGTCAGTTTTGTTAATATAAGAGAACTCTCCCTGACAGCCCCCTGAAAATAACAGTAGCTCAAATAAAACAGAAATGTAATCTCTTTTACATAAAGGAAGTCCAGAGATAGACCACCCAGGGTCAGCTTCACCTTCTGTCTTAGTAATTTACCATCATTGGCATGTCACCTCATGGTCCCAGATGGCTGCTCAGCTCCAGACATCAGGTCTGCATTCCAAACAACCAGAAGAAAGAAGAGATGAAGGGATGCGCTCCCTCTCATTTAAGGACATTTGCTGGAATTACCATACAACACACCTTATGCTTCGTCAGACAGAATCTAGTCAGATGACCTCACCTAGCTGCAAGGGAGTCTGGGACACGCCATCTTTTCAGCTAGGCAGCAGTGTTATTTGAAAGGGAATGATTGATGGACATTGGGAAGCCACCAGCCATCTCAGGCACAACAGTGAGTACATTCGATAACCTTCCACAGAGATTCCAGCAAATACAAATCCACATGCCCACACGATCCTGCCACTGTGCTATTTTTAAAGAGTTTCTGTTGTCACATCCCTGCTCTTTAAAACTTACTTTCCATCTCTCGCTTTTTCTTTCTCAGAGTTGGAATTCTGAGAAATTGGCCCACCAGCCTGAGATCAGGCTTGCTTCTCACCAGGTCAGGAGCACATGTTGTCTTAAACTCCTGGCCCAGGGTCTGTCTCCTGCACTCTGTGGGTCCTACGAGGCCAGCTGTGTAAAGCACCCTACGAGGAACCCTATAAATACAACTTGAAAGCAAAACTTGAGTCTTGCTTCATTCCTGCTTCACTCAGGGACCAGCACAAAGATTTCACCCCCTAGGACCCCCCACAGCAGACGGTGCCAAAAGCAAGGTCAAAGGCAAAGCAGCTCTGGCCAGCATTAGCGGCGAGCCCCGCCGACGGGTGAAGTCCACTGACTGGGCCAGACCCATGGACTTTGTGGACGGTCTGCTGCTCCCTTGGGTCCCCCCTTGGATTCTGAAGACCAACTTCAGCTTGGACCTCACACCTCGTCTGAGACCCCAGACACTGCCCCTGCTTTGCCGCATGGGATTTCAGCAGACAAACGTTAGCTGACCTCCAGGTGCCCTCCTGCCCTTCGGTGCCACCCCACCAGCCCAGCTCCAGTGCCTGCTCCACTCCGCACCAGCCGGTTACTGCTGGCAACCAATGCTGTTGAGGATGGAGTGTCAGAACAACATCCTCAACATGAAACCACCCCACACTAGCACTGGGAGGTTCACGTGAGTGGGTGGAATGAGGATTACCATGCAGTTGTCACAGAAAGGTGAAGACAAGTAGGAATGGAAAGAAAAAACAAGCCACAGAGCAGCCTTCCTAAAATCGGACACCACGACCTATCAGTTCCATGCAATGTTACTAGGTGTTTCCAACCCCAAAAGCACGGTCAGCTAAGTTTAGAAATTGCTGCCTCTAGAGATTTATATCTTAGCAAACTAAAGGCTCTGAGAAGATCTGCATAAAGAAGGCTGGCTGGCCCAGCATTTTCTGAACTGTTTAACCTCTTTCCTTCTGGAATGTCTATTAATGCTTCATAATACCAATGTTCATCAAAACACTAAATGATGCAGTCAAACACTGATGGCCGTAGCTACTTCTCTGACTCTGAAATCAAACCACTGGCATTCAAATCCCCACTCCAGCACATTTTAGGGGTCCGACCTAAAATCCATTGTGTTACTAAATCTCTTTGTGCTTTAGCTTCCTCATTTGTACTATGGGGGTCACAGTAGTATCAATTGCATAGAGTGGTTATGAGGATTGAATAAATTAATGCGTGTGGAATGTTTAGAAAAGAATTATTAACAATTGTGATGAAGATGATGACAAGGACAAAGATGATAAGAACAATTAAAATGACACTGAAGATGAAATGTCCCACAGCTTGTAAGTGTGTTTCTCCCAGTGGCCAGGATTACGGTTGTGATCATTTCTATGTCTCCAGCATCCCACACGAGCCCTGGGTGTTCCATAAATGTTTGTTGAATGACTAACAAATGGAAACCTGAAGTATACAGCATGAAGAATCTCAAAAAGCAACACTCTTCGGACAGTAGTTACAGGAAAAAATCAAAGCAGAATTCTCACCAAGGAGCAGGACTTGTATTTGTCTTCCCAAACGTGTGTACAGGTCTCTACTGACCACCTGGAAGGTGGGACAAGACAGCTGGATCTGACACACACTGTCCTCTGACCTGAAATAGCACATTGGCACCTTTTTCTTTTCTTCAGAGCCAATGTATTGATCTACCAGGTGGCCTGGGCTAAAAACAAGGGTGGCTAACGGAACCTTGCCACTTACATCGTCGGTCTTGGGGATCTGAATGAGAGAACTTACAGAGAAGGCCAGCAGCTGGCGGGAGAGACAGAGAGCCGAGCAGTTAGGTGGAGAGAGGACAGAGAGAAACCCGGTGGCGGTGGGTGGCGGTGGGTGGCGGGTGCCGTGGAAGCCCAGAGAGCACAACCTTGATTAAGCTATGGGACTGAGTCCAGGGCAGCCCTCTTCCCGAGGAGAGAAGCTCCATGGCCTGCAGCGTCCATTGGCCTGGAAACCCCGCGGACATTTCACGGATCCCGAGATGGAGGGAGGAAGGCAGGAAGGACCCCGCCGTGAGTGGAGGCCCAAAGTGGGTCCCAGCAGCAGCAGCAGGCAGCTGCAAGAGAACCCCTGGTGGGGGCTCCGGGTACTTGGCCCTGGCCCGGACCCCACCACCAGGGCCCGGGTCTTATACGGTTAGAAGAAAACACGATATTTACAAGATCCAAGTAATAATGCAGAAGCCAGGCTTGGGCGTCTCCCCTTGTCTGCGCCAACTCCTGCCCCGCCCAGCCCTGGATCACCTGGTCCCTTCACTCTCCCGTGTGCACACCTAAGTGTTTACACACCTGCACCCACACACGCCCACACTTCGCCTAAATGGTGATTAAGCTCACTCGGCCCTACATCCCCTGGTCGCTGTGCCCTGGGCCTGCGGGGGGGAACGGAGGAGGGAGCCCCAGGACTGATGTCGGGGGGCTGGGCAGCAGAGGAAGCCAGGAGGAGCCCCACGTGGGAATTCAGACGGCATCGGTCCCCACGCACAGCTGCCTGTGGCTCCCCGTTCCGCCTCACTGAAGCGATGTCCTCAGAGCCACCAAGGCTGCCCTCTGCTTCCACACACGCACTTCCACACCCCTCCCAGCTCGGGATTTCACACAGCCGTCCCCTGCCGGGGACACGCTTCCCCCCGATGGCCACCTCCCTCCTTCAAGTCTCTGCCACCCTCACTCCTAGGCCCCGCCGCCCCCCCACACACACGTCCCTGTCGCCCACACCCTGTGTCTCGTAACAGAGAGAGCATTTATCTGCTAGGTTGGTGGTTTGCTGTCAGAACTCCACAAAAACGCAAGCTCTACACGGGCAGGTGTCTCAGTCTGTGCCGTCCCCAGCGCACGCACCTCTGTGCCTGCAGGTGCGCCTAATGTCACAGGCACTCGGGAGAACGTATCTGGATGGACACGTGCGTGGGCAGGAGCAGGGAGTGACATGTCACCGCTCAGGGCAGATGGGATTCCTGCACCCACAAAAGACAGGGGCTGCAGTGACTTTATTTGGATATTAAAGAAAGAGGCAGAAATTTGGGTCACTGAGACGGTGGAAGGAAGGGGTATCTAGAGAGTTATAGTCTTGAAAAAAATACTAACAGTGATTTTCTCTGCGGCTGGGATTATGAATGATTTGTACTTTATATCTTATATTATGTATACATAATAAATATAAATATATGTTTATATAATGAATATAAACATATGACAAATGTAAGTATATATTTATAAATATAATATATAAATATAGTCAACATATATTTGAAATATTACATTTATGTTTTATATATTTATACATTCATTTTATTTTTTATATATTATTTGAATTTTATAATGAGGCTACATGTAACTTCTGTAATATTAAAAAAATCTATTTTGAAAAAGTACCGTGAATGAATGCGCACAGCAGCAACCCTTTTGTGCTAGAGAGGAGACTGTGCCCTGAGCTCTGAGGTCAGTCCCCCGGGCCCAGCCTCTGAAGTCAGGGTCAGATCACATAAGCATTAGGGGAGGTTGAGAGGCCCTTGTGGTACAACTGTATGGCCCAGAATTCCTGGCTTTGGGGTCTGCTTAACCTAGTCTCCTCTTCTAGTAACAGAAGCCTGATGCTCCTTGGGAAAGTGTCTCTCTCTCCAGGAGTAAGGGTGACCCAGGCCTGGTCACTCGAGCATCCAAGATTAGTTCAGGGGTATGCATGTGACCCAATCAGAGTTCAGCCCAGGGCCTTGCTGGAGGCCTAAGAGCAAACCACCATACTCTCTTTTCCACTGGACTTAAGCCCGCCATCCCGCCACAAGAGAGCACCAGCCTGAGGACAGGGCCAGCACCCAGAGCGTCCCCTGTGGCAGCATCTGACACCTGGGTGCAGCCATGCCTGAAGCGAGCCCTACCCTCGTCCTGCTCAGTGTGATGAGCTGACTGTGCTTAGGTCAGTTTTCTTAGACACAGTTAACGCGGGGACCCCTGAGATACAGAGCGGGGTGTTCTCTGGACTCTTCCACCCGAGGAAGAAGTCTGCTCATGGGCTCTCAGCTGGAACATATGTGGTGGGGTTTCATGAACAGAAGAAACTACTAGAGCAGATAGTGTCCCTGCTCCACCCAAATCCTTCCCACCCCCTCACGCTGTCTTTTGCTGTTTCTGGTACCCAACCCCCACCTTCCACGTGTTTTTGTTCTCAAAAGCCTGAACCTGCAAGAAGTGTTGAAGAGAGTACGTTGGTCTGGGGTGGCCCTTAGCTGATGCCTGAAGCTCATGGGGACGTGAAAGCCCAGCTTTCTACCACCTCCGAGTGGCAACTCCTACTCCAGAGTCCCCACAGGATCAGGCTGAAGTGGCCTTCACGGGACTCCAGCTAAAGCCTCGCTTGGCTTCTTCCCCTGCCCTGGGCTGCCGCCCGCCCCTCAAGGTTTCCCTGGGAGCACGTCCCTCACGCCTCAGCTGCACAAATCCTCACCTCTCTGCAGAACACGACGTGAGACAGCAGGTGCCAACGGGTGAGGCCAGGTGGGCTCTGCGCGACCCCGCAAAGAGCACGGGGCTGGCGTGCCTGTGGGTCAGCTTTCCCAGCCCATGCTTCCCATCCAACCCCAAAGACGATGTGCAACCACACAGACTCCTGCTTCTCCCCAAC
>NW_012148631.1:4450849-4466823 GCF_000956105.1 Propithecus coquereli | reverse complement strand
CAGGCATGCAGTTGTTCCACCCCACTCTGCCTGGGACTCTAGGCCGGCCTGCACCACGCACTTGGACTGCCCCCGTTTAGGCCTGCCTTTGTCTTACCACTCTGCCTCTGCAACGGCCAACGGTCACCACAGTTCAACTCCCATGGTCCAGTGGCCCAGAACTCTAATTGGCAGCTCTCCAGACCCATCTTGGACCGGCCACATGCTGCCGTGTGCCAGGATCACACAATGGGCTCCTGGTTTCTTCTGCTCCTGGGGGCAGGGGCAGCCAGAACTGTGCAGTTCTTTTGCTACCACTACATAACATGCACTCAGAACCCAAAGGGAAAGGAGCCTCTCACCTCCTGGTGGTGGTCCCTCTCTAGGTGCCCCTCCTGGTTCTGCAGGGCAAAATGACCACACAAAGTGTATAAACCTTGTCCCCACACTGCGCAGGCACTGCTGTTTTTGTCTGCCAGGAGCCATTCCCTCTTCAACCAGTGAGAACGCCCTCGAGAACATGTCAGTCTGAAGACTCCAATGGTGAGCAGGTCATCTGGGACTGGCCAATCAGGGGACAAAAAAGAAATAAAATTCTCACCACAGAGATTAGCTGGGGGAGGCCCATGACCACAGCCAGGCCAATGAGACCTGATCGTGGAACCTGGGGAGAGAGAGATGCTTTCTTTCCACTGGACCTGAAGCTGGGAGCCACTGAGCCTGGAGATGCCAGGAGCCACCGTGTGGAGGATCTGTCTGAGAGTGAAGTCAATGTGTTCTCTTCCCTGTTGTTGGGATTTGGTTGCTGTTGGTTTTTTTCTTTTAGTTTTCTACTTAAACCAGTTTGAATTGGGTTTTTCTGTCACTTGCAACCAAAAGCATAGTGACTAAGAGAAATACCAATGGCCAGCAAGGTGTCACAGATAAAGTACCAGAGAGGACACTGCCTCTAGCCCCAGCCTTGCCACTAATTTCCCACACGGCTTTGGTGCAGGCCCTTAGACATCTCAAACAAAGGCAGTGGATGGAGGATGCACAGATCTCTCCCCAGGCTCTGGGCAGAACGCACCAGGTTTGCCTTTGCCTTCCTCTCAATGGAATTCTCTTCTGAGTCCCAGCTTAAGCCCCCAGAATGCCGTTCTCCCCGAAACTTGGGGAACCCCTCACTGCTTTGACCTCCTGCAACATCTACATATCTGTGCACTCACTGGTTTTATACCACCTTGATATTTCGTGCATATGTGGCGTGTCCCCCAAAACTCATAGGAGTAGCTAAACTGCTTGCGCTTCACCATGATCCAGGCACTAAGCCAAATCCGCTACCTGCAGGCTCCTACGTGGCCCTCACGTCCATCCTGCAGGGGAAAGACAGTTGTTATCTCAGTATCCCATTTGAAATATGAGGACATGGAAGCATGAAGGAAACAAGTCACTTGGCAGAGGTCACCCAGTGAGGTGTGCCAGGACAGGGATGCTTCAAGACGATAAACTTCTGGATCACACCATTCTGCCTCACAGACACACCCTGTGCTGCTTATCACATATCGATTCCTCCCAAACATCTGCTGATGCTTCATCTGTTGTGAGCAGACTTCAGGAAGATGTGGCTCAGGCAAGAGGAAAGCCCAGTGGCAGCCCAGGCCCTGAGTTGGTGGGGTAGGCGTCCCGCGGACCACACCCCTTGCCTCCCGGTTCTGTCTGCTCTGCCCGGGCTCCAGCCCCTCCACACAGAGCCCCATTCACCACCTGCCCAGGAAGGGAGGCATCATTCCGAGGGAATTCTGAGGCCACCCTCTGGAGCCGAGAAGGCAACTGGCTAACAGACGAGCGATTCTCTCCTGCAGCAGAAGAAATTCAGTCCCAATCAAGAGCTCACACTGTCCACCCATGACCAAAACAACCCACACCCGTTAGCTGAACCCTGAGCTGGGCCCAAACATTAATTTTGTTACTGAACAGTGGAACAAACCAAAGTGGTTTTTTCCAGAAAAAAAAAAACAGTAGACCAGCTTGAACCTAAGCTGACCCCATATATTTTCTAAAACTACTGAACAGGAACAAAAATCAGACATCAAAATGTTCTGCAAATGAAACCAGTATTTCATTCAATCCAACTCCCCGATTTGGAAAGAAAATCAGGGAGGCAGAGGGAGCAGAGAAGTGTTTTACCTCCCTCGTGCAACTCAGTGGGGTGTGTAATCCTATTCTAAGGAACACCGTGTGAAGAATGGAGACTGGCTTTTTTTCAGTGCAGTAGGGGAAAAAATGGTATTTTTATTTTAACTCTCCATAAAGATGAATCAGAAAATTTCAGAGCATTCAGTTCCCCTTGTGTTCATGAAAGCACTTCAAGGATTGCTCCACTATAACGACATAGCCTAAACGCATCAGCTGAAAGGACAGGGCCCTGGGTCCTGGCCCCACTGTCCGAGTGGCCTCGGGCATGTTATTCTGGGGCAGTGGTCACCAGCAATCAAAGTCAGGTGTGGCACTCAGCAGCCTGACACAATTGGGCAGGGAGGGTCCACGTGGGTATTGTCTCCTCTCAGAAAGTCTGATTCACACGAAAACAAACAAGACCAGACTTCGTGCCCCAGAGGAGAGAGGGCTGGGCCAGCCGGACTCTCCCATTCTCGTTCCTCCCAGGTTCTGCACGAGCTGCTCTCAGGTCCCAGAGCAGGAACCCGAAGGCCTTTCTGCGTAGACTCACCTCCGCCCCCAACTATACACACATGCTGACCGCACCCATCCTAGGGCCTAAAGAAAGAGAATGCAGTGAGGATGATGAAGAGCCGATTGAACCAGAGCATGAAAAAGTGAAAAAGATTGTTCCGTTGGCCAAAGACCAATTACACCTGTTTGAAAGACTAAAGGCTACCGAACTGTTAACACTAGTTACTTCTGGGCTGTGGAAATGGAGGGCAGGGGCGGAGAAGAGGACTTCTGCTTTCTATTTTATACTTGGATCCTTCTTAAGGAGCATGTGTGCATTGCATTGATAATGTTTAAAACAAAAGGCTAAAATGTGCACATACATACACTCCACCAGCTAGGCACATGACAAAGGCGGACACCACAGGGGAAAAGATTGACAGATTTAACTGCATAAAATTGAAAAGCTTCTATTTTAAAAAAAGGAAATGACTTTAAACTATATTAGGAAGAGAAATTATTTACAACATAAATGATAGTAAATATTTACCATCCTTAACATATAAAAAAAGCCACTTAGGGAAAAACCACAGTCTGATAGAAAAATAAGCAAAAGACACAAATAAGCAATTCATGAAAAAAGACATGAAAATAGACAATAAACAAAAAATTCATCCTCACTAATAACTAAAGAAACCCAACTAAAAGTCGAATAACATTTTTGCCTATCAAACTGGCAAATATATTTCAAATTTTTTTATAATACTTGTTGGCAAGAGGACAGACAGGAAGACAACCTCATCTACTATTGTAGGAGGGCAAATCGGCAAAAAAAAGGAAAGGGCCAGGCGCGGTGGCTCACGCCTGTAATCCTAGCTCTCTGGGAGGCCGAGGCGGGTGGATTGTTTGAGCTCAGGAGTTCGGAACCAGCCTGAGCAAGAGCGAGACCCCGTCTCTACTAAAAATAGAAAGAAATTAATTGGACAACTAAAAATATATAGAAAAAATTAGCCGGGCATGGTGGTGCATGCCTGTAGTCTCAGCTACTCGGGAGGCTGAGGCAGGAGGATCGCTTGAGCCCAGGAGTTTGAGGTTGCTGTGAGCTAGGCTGACGCCACGGCACTCACTCTAGCCCGGGCAAAAGAGTGAGACTCTGTCTCAAAAAAAAAAAAGGAAAGCTTTTTGGAGGTCAATATTATAAAACCTATTAATAACTTTTAAAATATGCATAAACTTTGACATAGCAATTCCACTTCTAAGCATTTATCTCTAAGGAAAATCATCATGGCTAAAGATACATGCATTTGGATGTTAAGCGGAGCATTGTTTATAAGAGCAAAAAGTTGGAAACAGTCTCAGTGTCTAAACAATGAAGGACTGGTTTAATATATTATGACATTATGCACAGGGAATATCTGTGCAGTTATTAAAATGATGATAGAGAAAAATATGAAACAACATGGAAATTCTCATGATATACTGTTAAGTGGAAAAAGTTGCAAATGGTATGGACAATATGAACCCACTTTATAAATAAAAATAGGTGTATACCTGCACTCAGTTTTTAAATATCTGATCATAGGCAATTTTTATTTTCTCCTTTTGTAATTAAAATTTTTTATTTTTTAATTTAAAAATAGCCAGTGCTGAATGAAATGCATCCAAAAATCATTTTCAAGTAATAGATCAGGAAACAAATATCTTTAAATCAACAAGTTAGGAACCAAAGACATATCGAATAAGATAAAATAGCATCGATTGTCCCAAATAACCCGTCCAATTAATCTTCTATGCCTTTCTTGTAAGACCACAGAATCTGAGTTCATACAGATGAGGTCACTGCATTGCAAAACTTGTTGGACCAGTACAACATTCTAAAATCATAACCTACTTTTACCCACAGAAAAGAAGAAAATAAGCTTGTTCCCTTATTTTTCTAGAAGAAAACAATGCATCTTCAAAACTCAAGGTGGAAAGGCTGAAGCCAGATTTCACAGAGTTCTGGGAGTATGATGGTTTTGTTCTCTAATGACACTGCTTCATGCCAGTGTGAAATTTCGATTTTCAAAGAAGAAAAGGGGATAACTTTGATGAGCAAACGCCATTTACAAGCTGCAAAATACTGATGTGCAATGCTAAAACAAGAGATAAACTAGCAAAAAGGGAGAACGATAGATCCATAGTGCCCAATGTAGCTCTTCTGGGGCTAGAAAACACACACACATGTGCACCTGGCACAGAGTAGGTGCTCAGTAAACGCGGGCTGAATAATGTTGTCAGTGAATTTCACCAGCTTTCTCTCACAACCTCTATTTGACCACTCGTCCTTAACCAGAAGTATTTTCCCTGTCAGTGGAGCTCAGAACAAAACATTTAGGCCACAGAACTAAAACTTTCAAGACAATACATCTCAAAGAAGAGGAAAGTTAGACACATGAGAAAAGTGTAAACAGGATGCTAATGGATTACTCCACTAACACCTCGCCTCTTCCCTTTCCTTCCTTTCCCTTCCCTTCCCTTCCCTTCCCTTCCCTTCCCTTCTCTTCTCTGTCTCTAGAGAGATCCTCCCAAGCCAGGGCTAACCTTCAGAAACAGTGAAGCACAACTGACAAATCCAGGAATTTCCTTCTCAGACACATCCATGTGTAGAAAGAAAGGTCTCCTTGGTTCATCCACGTCCTTCGGGAAAGTCAGAAGGACAATGTTTCCACCTGCACGTGGATTTCTATCATAATCTAACGAACAACTTTCCACACAACAGAATTACAAACAGGTCTCTCATCATATTATTGATACTTCCCTGGATCCAGACAATAGTTCCTCTCAATCTTTGACATGTAGAGAGAATTTCCTTTACAACATACCATTTTTTAACTTAATAATGGGATTTTAAAAGGAACTTATCTTCACTGGATCTTAACCACCTTGGAGATGTTTTTCCCACTGTTTGCGCATTTCCTACCAAGCAAATCGCAGGCTGTTCAGATGGCGATGAGCACAGTTGGAAATGATCTGCAACAAAACCTTTCTTAATCGTAACTCTCAAGGAAGAGGGTGTTTTGTTTTCCATTAGTGACCTGCTTGGCAAAAAGCTAAATAGAAGAGTTCCTAAGGTTACGTTTTTGTACACAAGGTGGATTCCAGAAGACCCCAAAAATGGATCAGATAAAAATGTGTCCAATTTGAAGATGCTAAGACGCTGTAGGAAATAAATGTTTGCTGAATGACTATGCCAGAGTATTGGGAGTTTTAGTCCTGAAAAATGGTATTAAGGGAAAACACAGAGCCACGTCCTACGGCCAGAGCAGGAGACAGCACTGGACAGCGGAGAGGCAGCAGAAGGACAAAAGCTTGTCCACATCACGCTGTCCTGAGCCAGGATGCCCATATTTAATTATCAGACTAGTCTGGTAAGCAACAATCATTGAGTGTAAATTGTTTAAAAATCACTTTACCAAAAGAATAGGATTTGTTGTATAAATGTTCTTTGTCAAATACATGATGTTTGCTATTTTTGGCTGGAAATCTAGTTTATGCTATTTATACCAAGATTTATGTGACTTTTAAGCGACTTGTATATATTTGTGTGCATTTGCTCACTCCTTTTTTGCATGTGGTCAGCATTGACTATATGTGTATGGAAGAAAAAGATAAATGAATGGCTGCCTTTAGAAAGAAACATTTCAAACATTTGGCCACAAAACTGGGGGAAATGCTGAAGATATGATAGGCTATGAACCTGATTCAGTCTCATACAACCTGAAGGATCCCATCTGGAAATCTCCCCTCAAGAAGACAAAGAATATATATAAACAAAGGAGAAAGAAAGAAGTGGACCTACTGGGGAGTTTAAGACATTGGGAATAATGCTCATTTCCTTCCAGCTCATATCCAGTAGGGTCAAGCAATACCGAGTTCTTTCCACTCTATGGAAAGCCAGAACGGACAGATCAGCCCTAACCTGGCACACCACACCCACGACCGCAGTCATCCAGGCCTGGGCCATAGAATACAGGCACCGACTCTTCTCTGCCTGACTGTCATCACATCTCAGAGATGAGACCCCAAATGAGCAGAGAATTAGAAGACTAGTGGAAGGATAGGTGGAGTCCACACCTCGACCTAGAGGAGATTCCCCAAGGGTGGTAGGCAGGTGGACCACTGCATATGCACGAGATCATTTTAGGTGGGGCTTCACTGAATACTTAAAGTAGTTATAAATTTATTTATATTGTCTATTCATGTAATAAATATTATTATTATATTCATGGAAAATTATAACCAATACAGACACATTGCTTCAGATGAGTACTATCCACAGTGACATCCCACCCGTATCCCTTTCAAAAATGAGTCTGAGGTGAGAGTGTAGTTAGGGAACAAGACTGTGTGGCTCTAGCTTTGGACTTGTGGGTCCTTTCCTGGCTTTTGGTCCTCCCTCTCCACTGGACTGCCAAGATGCTACAGAAACACACAGGATGTTCAGTCAAATCGGCTTTGGAAAGATCACGAACCATACAGACATGAATGCATTAGCACAAGAAAAATTCCAAGAAGCCTTGCAGTTAAAAAAAAAAAATTATTCTTACCTTTGTTTGATCTTTTCTCACTTCATGCATGTTGTTATCCTATACGATGCACCTTGCATGTTATTGCTCCACATTGTCTGAATTTTACCTTTGGGTAAAATCCGATCATGAAAAATCTGGATGTTGGAGCCAGAATGCTTGGGTTCTTGTACAGTTGTTTTTCTTGGAGAGGCCTGCTTCCATTGAGGGATTTTTTTTTAATAAGGTGTTTGAAACTCATTGCTCTATGTGTTGCAGACCTGTGGTAAGGAAAGAAGTCCTGGGCTTCATCACACAGTGTTTTCTCCATGAAAAGCCAGCATAGGAATTTGTCCAGCCCTGACTCCAGCAAGAACTGCACTTCTTCTGTGCAAGCTGGCTTGTGTTCAGTTGATGAACAGCATGAGCACTCTTATGGATCATATTTCCCTCTTTGCTTTGGCCACCAGTAAGCTCACAGCCGAATTCATAGTTCACCTTTAGAAATTGCACAGGACTTGAAGACTCAAATATTTGTGCACAACTCTCCTTCTGACTTTTTCTTATTTTCTTACCCTTGTTTCTCTTTACCCTGACATCCTTATTTATGCAGGTTGTCCTGTTGTTTTCCATGTGTTTGCTCTTAGGTGTCTTGAATGATGTAGGGGTGCATTCATAGATGTTTTGGCCCTTCTTTCACTCCATAAAGATGGGAAGAGCATCTGGGCCACAGGATGGAAAAGGCCTGACTGCATATAGGAAAGGAAACATCCTGTTTGTTCCATGGAAAAACATTTTGCATTTTTACTTGGTTTGCTTTTTATACTTCTGGTAGATTGTGGTTTTCTGAAATTATTTGGTTGGGTATAAATCATCAAAAGTGGTATTTGTATTAATATATAGCTTGCCTATTTTTGTTTTTTTAAATTCTAGTGTACTTAAAGCCTGGCTGTCTGTGGGTCCCACCCATCTTCTAAATAAAAAAGTTGGGCCACTCACCTGAAAAGCTCAGAAGCCAACCTGGCCCCTCTTCGCTACTCTCAGCTGATGGCAACATCCGGCACAACTGGATGGCAATTCACAGGCTGAGGCCAGCATCCTCCCAGCCTTCGTTCTCCCCAGAGCCCTTACTGCAACCTCCCGCAATCGCAGCATTCTTATTCTTAGTACGATTCCACCTCAAGGGTAAAGGAACGCACACTAGCTTTTCTTTTATGCCCCTGAGAAACTAGTATTTCCTTACAGACACCATGTTTGGTTCCTCCCATGCACAAGCTCGTTTAATGGTGAGCAGAGTTCTCCCTTTTATCAGCAAGAAAATCAAGACTCAGAGCGTTTAAACAAGTAAGTTTGCATTTCATTCTTCCCTCAATCCCTCAGTAAGTGGAAGGGAAATTGGGAAAGATGAGAGACGAAAGATTCACCTCAGAATTCATGGAGCACAGGTAGAAAAACAGCAAGAGATTAAATTATGGGATTTTTTTTTTCAATGTCCCTGCCCTGTCCTTCTTCAGCTCCCTCTTTCATTCTAAAAATACCCTTTCTGCTCTCTCTTTTCCCTCCCCAGAAAACTGCCAGGAAGCCCCTACCATCCCCTTTCCCCGGCAGCCCCAGACCTCAGAATGTTCCTTGCTTCCGTCTGCCAGACTCCCGTCCCCAGCCCACTGCGCGGCCTTGCTCTGTGCAGACAGGTGTGGTCAGTGAATTCCCCACGAAGGCGACTAGGACAGCCCTGGCCTAACGCTTTCCTTCTCTCAGAGTGTTGCACTTTTAAAAGAGATCCCAGGGAAGCACCCTCACCTTGATTTACAGAAATAAAATTCCCAGTGCAGGACACTGGGGCGGCAGGCAGGAGGCCGGGAGAGACGGCCCAAGCTGCAGGGCTGTGCAACAGGAAGCCCATCCTTATGTCCTCCACCCAGACCCCAGCCACCTTTTATGGCTGGCCTATGACAAGGGACAGAGGTGTCACTGACAGAGGAGGGTCTGCACGTGGGTCTGGAGGCCAGGACTGCCAGGGGTCCCCACCAGAGTAGCTGCCCTCCCTGGCCTGCCTTGGAACACACTGGGCCGGACTCGCCTCCATTGGGCAACTCCTGTAAATGCCTCGCGCTCACCCCATCCAGTCCCTGAGGCTCCATCCGTCCCCTGAGCCGCCTGGTTTCCCTGCAGGCTGAGTTCTAAGGCAGGCAGGCAGCCTCTGCGCTGGACATCAAACTCCCCACCCCCTAGTGGAGAGAGCAAGGCCATGCGCCTCCCACCCGCGTGCTCCAGGCCCGGCTCCACCGGCTGGGGACTGCCGCTGCAGTTGGGACAAACCTCCACGCAGAACGGAGAGACAGGGAGCTCCGCCCAGCACATTTGTTCCTCCTCAGGCCTCCCTGAGGGCGCCCGACGGCCTTTGCTCAATGTTTTTCTGGCCTATCCATCCTCGCCAAGTCTTAGACTGTGAGGGATCAAATATGCGAATGGAAATGGAAAAAGCATGTCCGTGCGCTCGCTTCTCAATGGGGGTACAGGGGGTTATGGAGACCAGACACTGGTTTATGGATTATTCTTCCATAATCATCCAGATGTTTGGCCTGGCCTGGACTGCACAGGCCCAATAAAATCTTGCACTCCCCACTCGAGGTAAATCATCTGGCTCCAGAGCGAGGCCCGTGTCACGCTGCCCTGTGGCTGTAACAGCTCAGAGGCCCTGCGGAGGCAAGTGTTGCTGTCCCCAGGCCAGACAGCCAACTCGACACCCCATCTTCAGAGGTTAGCCTCACACGCCGAACATGTGGAGGACCTTCGTGTTTGGTTTTGGAATTTGTTTTTGGTTTGTTAGTTGCTTTTCCGTAAATTAACAAAAATCTGAGAAAATTCCATTTTCTTGCATTCCTTAATTAGATGGACATTTGTGCCCAGTGACTCACTCTGATGTAGGGTTTCAAGAAAAGGTGACAAGATACAGCCTGCCTCGTGTCAAGCTGATGGAGAACTGTCAGAAAGGAGGGGCACAAAAGAACATTCTGGGCATTTACTGGAGTCCTTCGACCTATATCAGTCAGGACAGCAGGATGGAAAGTAAATAAGTTCCCCAGGGCTTTCCGGGAGCTCCCCAATTCTAGTGAGGAAGACAGATACGAGGTGGGGGGGATGTTCAGTATTTATTATTTGCCCTGGTGGAGGAATGAACTATGTCCAGGGGAAGCTCAGAAGGGGGTGTTTTGTTGAGTCTTGAAGAATGAGCAGAAGAAATCCCCTCCTCAGAGATTCTTCTAGAGGCATTCCCATCCTGCCGCAATGCCTGTCGTTGACTCAGTGCCCCACGGAGGCCAAGAGGAAGGCTTTGTTCCCCCTGCACCCTCCACCAGGGGTCTCCAGAGGCTGCTGCTAGTTCAGGTGCACCCCACAAAGTCCGCTTTCCCTGGATCAGGGAACTCTGGCAACTCTGGGCTGGGGCTAAGCGGCAGCTGCCCCCATCAGATGGAGCATGTACCAGTTAGCCTTTGCTGCGTAAGAAACCACTCCAAAGCTCAGTGGCTTAAAACAACAATCATTTATTAGCTACAATTCCGGGTGTCAGCAAGTTGGGCTAGGCTCAGCGGAGCATTTCTTCAGTCAGTTTCACCAAGGCTCATTCATATGGCTGTTGGCGAGATGCCTGGGTTCCCTTCCACGTAACCTGCCCAGCAGGCTAGCTCGGCTTCTTCACAAGGTGCTCTTCCACCAGCAAGAGAGGCTGAGCCTCAGCGTGCAGGCGCTGTTGAGCCTTTGCCTGCGTGACTTTCATCAGTGGCCCATTGGTTAAAGCAAGACACAAGACCAGTCCAATTCAAAGATTAGGGAAACAGACTTCACCTCTTGGTAGGGGGAGTTACAAACAACTTGTAGTTATTTTTTTCATGGGCTCTTCACCACACAGAAATCGGGGCTCTGTTGCCATTTCTCCTTGAACTTGAGCTGCTGGTTTTCTTACATCTGGTCTTCCTCGGTCTCGCTATACCTGCGGGAGCCCCGTAGACATCCCAGACAGAGGAGCCAAAGCAGAAAGTGATCCCTGCTCCGTGATGCCACAGGGAAGTCAGGATGGCCAGGATCCAAGGTGGTGAACAGCAAAGCAGAGAGCACATTGCTAACACTGAGACACACCAGAGTCTCGGGTGAGGAAGGCATGATGGCGACATGATCATACATGGGGTGAGGACATGACACCCTGCAAGGCTCACAAGGCAGCTCTGGAAAGAACTCCCGAAACAGACAAGTGGGGCAAGAAAAGACAAGAAAACTCCCCTTCGCCAGTCGATTTTCATCGCACTGGCTCTGCAGCAAAGCACTCAGAGGCCAGGTGGCAGACGGCCGAGCCCACACACCAGGGAAGCAGTGAGGCCCACGCTGTATGCTGCAGGGTACATGGGGGACCCGGATGATTGTAAAACAGGGTGCTCGGGGGATCAACACAGTCTCAACAAACAGAGGTTCCAGCACATAGTTCAGAACATCTCCCGATGACGCATGAGGACGGCAAGGGAGGGCTCAGTGCATGGGGACCAGCGCAAGTTCTACCCGAACTAACTGGCAGCACCTGCTACATGAAAACAATGTCCTTCCATGAGAATTGTTTGGCTTTTGTTCTCAAGGGTGCCAAGTGTGTCTGAAGTTAATAAATATCTTCCAAGATAATACTATAATTCATATGCTAAAATATACATTGCAGTGAAGTGCACAACACCCCCGATGAAGTATTCTTGACAAAAATAAAGTCACCTAATCAATCTCGTCAAGACTTAACTTCTAGGTTACAGGAAATACCAGGAATAGAAGAATATGTACAGCAACATCACGAAGACCCTTGCCATGGTTGTTTGAATGGGAGAGGAACAGAGGACTGCACTAGAACAAGAGAAACTACCAAGGTATATTAAGTAAATGCAATGCAGGAACCAGGAGTGGATGCTAATCCCTAAGAAACTGAAGTCTCAGCCATAAAAACATTTGGGGGATAATTACGGAAAGTGTAACATGGACAGGGTACTAGATGATATTAGGAAATCACTGTTTCTCAGGCATGATAATGTTGTTGTGTATATGTAGGAGAATATTCTTAATTTAGGAGACATCGGTAGGTATGGTTTGTGCCAGTTATTAAAATTTTGTCTTTCTGCTCCAAACTCACCCTTCTATACTTGGCCCTGTGGAGCTGGGTCTGGGACTCTGCAAAACGTATGATAGGCTCTGCCAAAAGGGGGAGCTAAAGGGAGACTATGAGGCTCCTTCCTGTCCTTGCTTCCTCCTGTCCCTTCCTGTTCTTGTTCCTGTTCTGTCATGGTGATGCTTCTTCACCCCTGCAGCAGCACTTCGTTCCTGCAGCAGCCACTGACTCTAGCCCTTTCCTCAAAGGGCTGGGTCCCGGCCCCACAGCTCAGAGACCAGCACCAGCCGAGCAGCAGCTCAGTCTCAGGGATCCGACTTCCAGCAACACGGAGGCCCCCCTCTAAGTTTCTAGTTAATAATTCCAACCTCTCAACTTTACTCCCCCTGCCCTAAGGATGGTAGCTACTTCCTAAAAATTGCTTACTCCGTGATTCCTTACAGTTCTCTTCTTACCCTTTCAGTTACCTGGTTAATAACTTTATACAAGTCATTACAGTAAAGTCTCTCCATTTAAATAACAGATGTAATTTTTGCCTTCCGAATGGGGAAAGTATGTCACAATATTTGCAACTTGCTTTAAAAAGGTTCAGCTAGAAGGAAAAAATATAGATATATAGATATCCATACTTATATATACAACATACACACATCACAAATGTATTGTGAGACAAAGGAAATAGAGGAAAAATGTTGAATCTAGGTGGTGGATAACATGGTGGTCATTGCATTCGATTTTCGATTTTTCCATGAGTTTAAAATTTCTTGTGCTAAAAGGTTGAAAAAGAGGAAAATAAGAACAATGATACCTAATTCATCATTTGCTATGGTATTGTTATGAAAATTGAAACACCAATTAGAAAATAAAACTTTACCATTTTACAACTTTTCCATTTACCATTTCTGCAGCCCATAAGAACACTTGCCCCGTGAGAGGTTCCCGCCCCCTTCTTGACAGAGAAAGCACGTGAACGAGAGAGCGGCAATTCGGGGTCTGCTGAGAGCAGTTACCCCTGCAATCAGCCCATGGAGGCCCCACCTTGGCGGAGAACCCAGGTCTGGGGGCTTCCACGTAGGACTCCTCCCATCCATTCCAGAGGAAAGAACCTGTGCCTTTATCGAAGAGGAAGAGAAGGACATTCCACTAACTGCCCGACAGATCACTTAAACAGTGACATCTACCCCACTCATTTCCACATCTCCGGCCTAAATCCTTCATGCTACAAATTAAGCCCCTTCCTCTTGCTCTTTCCTCCCACAAAGGC
Source organism: Propithecus coquereli (assembly GCF_000956105.1). NCBI lineage: Eukaryota > Metazoa > Chordata > Mammalia > Primates > Indriidae > Propithecus > Propithecus coquereli. Next base: position 4,453,244 of record NW_012148631.1, on the reverse strand, counting down.
CCTTTTGCTATGACAGAAAGCCTGGTCCGTCCCTTAGCAAGTCACCCTGCGCCTGTCTCTCGGGAGAACACACCCAAGACCCCGCCACCGCCTTCCCCGTTCTTTCTTGAACGCTGTCTTTCCCTCTGTGCTCTGACCACCCAGCCAAGATGGAGCTGAGCCTCTCACTAGGTCATGGTCGCTGCACCCCATGTTGTGTTGTGTCTCCATCTGTGGCTCGTGGGTGACATCACAGACGGGATCAGCGCATCCCAGCACAGGTCATTCAGCCTGTATTCTTTCCTTCCTCAGCAGCATCCTTACTTGATCCAACCAGCACAGCCGGCCTCACGGCCTTAAGGAAGGCATCTGGCTACCTCAGCCCACAGTTAAATTTCAGTCAGAGGAGGAAGGTATGTGTGTCTAATATGACCTTAAGTGGAGGCCCGGGGAGTGGCTCCCCTTTCTGGAGGCCTCTTGCAAAGCTTGTCCTAGAGGAGCCCATGAGTGAAGCGGCCGTGCCCCAGGAAAGTGGGGGATCCAAAGTCTACAACCACTTGGCCCTGACTGCTCTGTGGTCGGCTCTGTTGTTTCCTACGTGGGAAATGTCCTCTCTGTCATTCCTGCTTCCTGAAAGCCTTTTCGTCTAGCGAGATCTGGCTCTCCCATTAATCTCTCACAAGATCTTCTCTCCTTCCTCCAGCAGGAAGACAAATAGCCAATAAACAAATGAAAAGATGCCCACCCTCACTTCCAATCGGGAAAATGAACATTAAGACAATAAGACAACACTTTTCTCCCCTCAGATTGTGTAAAAACGAAATGTTTGCTACAACTAAGCATTGGAAAGGGTCTGTAAAGATGAGGACTCTCGTATCCTGTCTGCTGGGGTCTAAACTGGTGGGGCCTCTACCAAGAATAAATTGACTCTATCAAGTAAAATTTTAAACATACACATCTCATAATCAAGAAATTCCACTTCTCATCAGCTACCCTTGGAGAGAGACTCCGTGCATGAATGTACAAAGAGTATGTGCCAGAATGTTGACCGAAAGTTGCCTGAAATAGGAACAGATTGGAAGCAACCTAAACATCCATTAATAGGGCAATAGATAAATAAGCTATTATGCAGCTATTCTATGAAGTGCCAGGGAGTAGTTAAAAAGAAAGAAGCCATGAGGCCCAGTAGCAATGAGCATGCTAGCTTGCAGACCTTGGCCTATGATACTATTCCTACAAAAAGGGGTCCTCAGAGAAATGGCTGATTCCAGGGCCAAGGCTGAGTAGGTACAAGATGAGCCTGGAACATTTTGTAATGCCAGAAAGTAAAGGCGTACTTAAACCAATGATGGGGACACTTCGCAAGGACACCAGAAGAAGCCCGCACTGGCCAAAAATGGGACAATTTGAACACCAAAATAATTAAGGATAGTAATAAGTTACAGACCATTGAAAAATTAGAACTCCTAAGTCCACAATAAACAGATAAACAAACACATGGGGGCGAAAGGAGAGCTCTAGCTTATAGCAAAATGCCAAGCCCACTTGTGTTCATGGAGGAATTGTTACAGCTAGAAATCATCATTTTGCAACCATCATAATAAAGATTGGTTCAGGCAAGAATCATCAAGGGATACGAAATTTGGGGAGAAATGTCAATGAGAAGCAGGCGAGTTGCATGGTCTTCAGTGCCTTCCGAAAGACTGCCTATTAGTTGCAAAAAGAAAAAATAGTAACTCTGATAGACAAATCAGATAACATCTTGAACAGATGATCAAAAATGGCATCATCAACATGGGGCAGATGAACATTGTGAGATGCGGTACCGAGAGGGACTCATCACCTATATAAATATTCTGGCTGACAATGCCTTCCTTGAATCTAATCATCAATCTAAGCAGGAGAGAATATCACAAAACCCAAAATAAGGCAGTGCCAATTTTATTAAAAGTGGCTATTTTCTTCAAAAGTGTCAGTATCATAAAATGCAAAGATTAAAAATGTTCCGTATTAATAGATGACCAAAGAGACATGACAACTCAATGCAATATCTGATCCTAGACTAGATCCTAGATTAGAGGGGAAAATATTATAAAGACTATTATTCAATTAATTGACAAAAATAGAATATAGATGGTAAGCTAGATAAAAGGAGCATATCAATATTAAATTTAGAGAAGTTGATAACTATCATGGCTATTTAAGAGAATATCCTTACTCTTAGGAATCATGTAGGGAAGTATTTTGGGTAAAGGAACATAGTATGTGTCACTCATTCTCAAATGATTCAGAAAAGAATAAACATATTCTGTAATACAGTTTGTGTGTGTGTGTGTATATGAGACTAATCACTATCATGGCTATTTAAGAGAATATCCTTACTCTTAGGAATCATGTAGGGAAGTATTTTGGGTAA
>NW_012148631.1:4302363-4448801 GCF_000956105.1 Propithecus coquereli | reverse complement strand
TGCTTAGCACATCCTGGAGCTGACATAGAGCATCTATTTATTGCTGTTCATTCTACCTCTTTTTAGTGATTCATTTGCATGTACTCTTCCCCTGTAAGCCCACGGGCTTTTTAAGGAAATGTCCATCCCTTATTCATCTCTTTGCCTCCAACTGTGCCTCACAGAACACTTTGTACATTGGTACCTGACAAACGTTTGCTGGCAGAGTAAATGAATCTAGTCACAGAAAATCTAGAGCAACACGGAAGTCTGCTGTGAGGCCCCAGATTCGGTTTAGAATCATCAAATACAGGTGAACATGAACCCTGATGTCACCGTGTAGAAATCTGCAGATGCCAAGAAGATGAAGAGGTACCTATGACCCCATGTGTTCAATGGTGATGAAAGAGAACTGTGAGCCAGCATTTCTGAGTCAGAGGGAAGTAATAGGCGTTCAGTGAAACTGTTCCATGGTCAAAAATATTTGGGAAATGCCAAATGAGATGTAACTAAGCAGGCTTCTTTGCTACAGTACTTATCAGGGCCTTTAATATGCTAATCTGAGTCATGAATATCTAACAGACTATATAATTTGCAATATATTCCAAGATTATTTGACTCTAAAACCTCCTTTTTTTAAAAAAGGAGGTTCTCAAGGCCTTGACCCATAGAAAATATTCTGAAAAATGCTGCTGGAAGCTGTTTCTCCACTATCAGTGTGTAGAAAGAATAGTCTTAGTGGAAATTCAACAATATAAGTTGTTCATCTAACCCAAGAGGGAAAGGGAGTAAACTATCATGAGCTTAAGGATCACTATCAATTTTCATTATATTCCTCTTCTTTCTTTGCCCTTCTGGTCCAAGGAACACATGCAAAGAGTCCTGGACAAAAAAATCATGGTTATGACTCCAAAACTGAAAAGATAGACCCCAAGGTCATCATTCCAGCCATTTTAGCTTTGCTTAATCCACGTGCATTCCATTCCACTCATCCGCGGACAGGACAGATGGGTGAAAGAGTCAGTGACTGAGCCATGGCCAAGTCACTGGCCACATGTAGAAATGATTGTATCTACACGAGCCAAATGGAACATTTCAGCAAATGCTCAACAGGATCAGGCTGAGAAGACCAATGGTCAAGCCTACACTCCTTATGACCTCAGAAATGGACAGTGTGACAGTCCAAAAGATCTCCCTTGTGGGAATTATCTGAGTAATGGGAGTCTATTATTTTAGCCCATCCAGCACCTATGCCCTCCTTTTTTGGTAACAATACACTTTTCTCCTGGGGCTTCACTCCTGCCCCACCCCATTGCATGCAGTCTTGATAGGCCTGTCGATGCAGACACTCCATGTTCCGTTGGCCCAAAGGATGGGTACTGCACCCAGGATAGCTCAGTGAGACCCTCTCCTACCCAGGAACCTTGAGGCTGGAGTAAAGTAATCCAAGTTTAAAAATGTGGGGCCTGATGTCCTCGTGAGCAGAGCCCCAGGGTACCGTTCCTGTTACCCAGATTGCATGCGTTGTTCTAGTCCCCTCCCTTCACACGACTCTGTTTTCCCTTTGATCCTGTGAGTGCACCCAACATCACGCCAATAAATCCCCAGAGTTTCTGTTGCTTTCAACCTCAGAACCGTGCCCAATACACTGAGCAAAACAATCTCCGCGAATTTCTACTTCACTCTACTGGAGAATCATGAAACCTAAAATCTGAAAGTAACCTTAAAGCTTCCCCAGTGGAGGACACTGCCATCTTGGACAGTCAGGCAACATAGCCAATATCCTTTCGGTTCGCTAGTGATGTCAGATTCCCCACCTGCCTGCAGACACAAGCTCCACTGCTCTGCTAGAAGGCTTAAATTGTGACTGTTTTTCTCCCCACCCCCCCATGCTAAAACTGGCCCCCCCTGCCACTGTCAAAGGCTGCCCAGGAGTGCATGCAGCCTTTAAATACTCCAGTGGGCTTGTGCATCCTCCCAAAACTTCACAGCCTGACCTTCATCACAACCCTCCAGTTCTGGGTTCAGAAGGCCCTGGGGCCCCAAGCGTGGAGTGCAGAAGTTCCCACTCCAGAGTCTTGTCAGAGACTCACCAGGGACCACCACACCAAGCCACTCTATTCTGAGTGTGGTCCTGGTATGTTTCATTCCATCTACAGAGGACGAGTTTATTCTGCAGAGAGATGTTTGGGGCACATTTGTAGTAGACAACGAGCAGTACTTCCTTATGTGCAGTACACAAAGTCAGCACATAAAACTTTGACCCAACTGCCAGTGTGTGCTTTAACATAAACAAACTCACCGCTGAAATGACCTCTCTGGGCCAGTCGAGTTTGCACCACGGAGTCACAGGCTGCAACAGTGGTATAAAAAGCAGACTGAAGTGATATTTGGTTCTTTGGGAAACAGCTAGGTCCCCAGTGCCTGGCACAGCACCATGCATACAGCAGACACTCAATGAAGAGATCAGCGCTAAAGACACAAGAGCACCACAGGCAGGACAGCCACAGCTCCCACCCCGAGGGAGCACCTCTGTGAACAGGTCACTTAGCTCTGCCTATGGCAGACCCACCATGCCCAGGGGAGGGCTGGGCTGACCTCTCTCTCTCTCAGTCATTCCTAAGAGGGGGCACGGGACCTCCAAGACACTGTAGCGTTTGAGATCCAGACACCCACACCAGCTGGTTCAAATTCCACCTCCACTACTCACTAGCTTAGGAACGTGTGTAAGTCCACCTCTTGATGCCTCGATTTCCTAATCTGAGAAATGAAAATCATTGTATTATAATACAGCAGGTTGCTGTAAAGATAAATGAGAAACCTACACAAGACACTTTAGTGCCTGCACTCTGTGTTAGCTCTTAACACCTAAAATGGTTTAGGCGGTGCCCAGATATAGCCTTAAATAACACTAAACCAAGAAATTATTTTGTTCTCAACTCTCTTTCACACTTGCTGATTATGTCATGAGAAAAGTCACACTCGAATGCTAATATGACTTCAACACATAATTAAAACTTGCTGTTCTTCCTTTTAACAAAAAGAAAGAAGGCCTCAGGCTCGAGTCTTCGGCAAGTGGAAGGACCTAGCTGAGATGCATAAAGTGATTTTGCCTTCCTTGTACTTACTGTTATTATTTAAGGGCAACTGACAATCGACGCTGGTTTTCTATTTCTGATAGTGATATAAGATATTAAACAGTGAGTAAATTCAAAGGAAAATATAAAGTAACAGTACAAGTGCCTGTACTTGCAAAGGGACTATGGAAAAATCATGAAGGGCAGACTCGAATGCCTCAGTGTGGAAAACACTGATGTGTGTTGTGCCCAGGGACTGCCCCGTGAAGGTGGCCAATGGCAAAGTCCTGTCCCCTGGGGAAGCCAGGACCTACAAGTGTCCCTGAAATAGAACTCAATATGACATGGCAGACGCTGCTGTCCTTGCAAGGTGTCCCCTTCTCCCAGGCACGGGCCCAGTCGGCTTAGGGGAGCTCCACGCAAGAGGGCAGAGACGTGGGACAGGCGATCGTCAGCATCCATTGCCACACCACAAGTCTCACTGAGAGAAAAGAAGCCTTCTCCTGTCCCCAGGGGAGAGTTGGGCAAACACCGACGCAGTTCCCAGGAAACCGGAGTCTCCGGCACTTCCCGCAGCTGAGGACGAGGCTGGAAGGAAGATGGCCCAGGCAGAAAAGGACCAGCTGGGCCTTCCCAAGTGGGTCTGCAAAGCGACTTGATGGCATCTCTTGGCGAATGGGACACTCAGCTCAGGCTACGATCCTGTGATTTCTCTTCGTTTTTGCTCATCTACCTGTGATGCTCATTGGAGGGGCGTCAGTAAAGAGGGCTCGCTTGCTTTTCAGACCGGCTGAGCTCCCTTTCCCTGTGCCTCACAGGCCGGGCTCGCCCACACCATGGACAGCCCTCATGGTCCCCCACCAGCCAGCAAACCAGGCCCGGGGCGTGCACAGGATGGCTCATGCAGAGGACTCTCACTACGCCTCCTGGCCCAACTGACACAGATGCCCAGCCCTTAGGGGCTCCTTGTCTCTTAGGTGAGAGAGTTATGGAAATCGATGGCTATGAAACAATAGCAGCTACCATTTTGTTATGGACTGAATGTCTGTGTTCCCCCAAAATTCACATGTTGAAATCCTAACCCCAAGTATGACGGTATTAGGTCAGGGGGCCTCCAGGAGGTGATTAGGTCATGAGGGTGGAGCCCCCATGATGGGATTAGTGCCCTTATAAAAGAGACCCCAGAGAGCTCTCTCACCTTCTTGCCACTATGTGAGGACACAGCAAGGAGACCACCATCTGCAATTTGGGAAGAGGGTCCTCACCAGCACTCAGGCCCACTGGCACCCTCATCTCAACGTCCAGCCTCCAGAACTGTGAGAAGTAAATTTCTGTTGTTGATACGCCGCCCGATCGACGGTACTTTGTTAGGCAGCCCAGACAGACTAAAACACACTCCCAAAGAGCCTGCTCTGTGTTGGGCTCTTATCTTCACAAAAACGTCCGCATTGTTTAGATGAAGGCACTCAGAGAGGCAAAATGACAAACAGCAAGGAAGCGACAGCCACTGCTCTGTGGGGCTCTGTGCCTCGAGGCCCACCCTCTTGCCACCCCTCACCCACTGCCCTGCAAGGAAATGTGTCTCTGATGGTGGTCCCCAAACGAGGTTAGGAAATCACAGATTTAATCCTATAGGGGGATGAGGGAAGGCTCCTCACAGAAGGTGATATTTGGACTGAGAACTGAAGGGCAAGGAAGGACTTTGCTGGCAAAACAAAATAAGCCAGACTATGTTCATTCACTCATTCCATGCTGTGTTTCAGGTACTAAAGCTGTGAACAGACACAACACTTTTTTCAGAGAATTTACATCCTGGGAGGGGAGACAGACAAAATACTATTAATCAATAAAGTTAGTGCAGCCTCGGCGACAGAGTGAGGCCCATAATTATTACTAAGTATGTGTGCTATGTAGACACACAAGGAACTGAAACAGAAAATACCAGGAAAACCCATTTTAAGATGGCTGGGGCGGGGGATCTTTCTGAGAGGTGACATTTCTGCTGAGGTGAAGGTGCTGTCCACGTCAGACAAAGGGAGGGGGTACTCCGGGCAGAGGGAGTGGCGTGTCAGAGCCCCTGCGGCTGGAAAGGGACCCGTGCGCTGACGGGCTGACAGACGAAGATGTCTGGAAGCAGCTGAGGCCGAGGAAAAGCATCTGTCGAGGGGACGCCGGACGCAGAGCTGGACGGCACAGGGCCTTGCAGGCGGTGAAAAGGAGTGCTATCCTACGTGCAGTGGAAAGCTCCTGAGGGGTTTTCGGCTTGGCAGTCACACAACCCAGTTTGCCCTCTGAGATCAGACCTCAGTTCCCTCATCTGTAAAATGGGGATAAATAGGGGAATTGCATGAAAAGTGCTGAGCGCCCTTCCTGTGTGAAAAATGGATGGAAGATATTCTCAAACATGAGCTTGCATCAGAATCACCTTGAGTGTCTGTGAAGACCGAGACTGCTGGGTCCCATCTCAAAGATTCCGATGCAGTAGGTCTGGGGGGAGGCCCAGGAATCTGCCTTTCTAACAAGTTCCCAGGTGGTGATGCTGCTGCTGCTGGCCCGGGGACCCCACTTCAAGGACCCTTGGACTCGAGAGAACAATAAGGAAGAGGGAGGTGCCGCTGAGAGGCAATTGCAATAGCTAAGAGTTAGTGGAGTGAAATGAGGCCCGCGAGATGGAGAAAAGTGGTCCAGAGTAGAACAGCTCTGTTTGGAGGAAGAATGGACAGGCCCGGCTGGTGGATTGGACGCTGGGAGCGAGGGACTGGGAGAAATCAGGCAGGACATTGCGAGGTTTCTGGGTTGAGCAGCTAGGCAGTGATGGTGGCATCTGCTGAAATGGGGACCCTTTAGGAGGAGCAGCATGGGAGGGAAGGGCTAGGACACACTATTTCTGAGATCTCCAAGCACCCAAAAGGCCACGGCAAGCAGGCAGGGGAGTTGCATGAGGGCAGAAATCACAGCTGTCTTGCTTTCCATTAGCTCTCCAGATCTCAGCCCAGGACCTCCTGGCACAGACTGAATATTCAGAAAACATTGGTGAACAAATGGAGGCTTGAGTAAATGACAGAGCCACAGGCTCTGGGGTACAGATGTGCTGCTCGTGCGAGGAGGCCGTGGTCACTCTGCCGAGGCTAGACCTCTGGATGAGCTGGACCACGAGCTCCATCACATCCCTCCGTGGCTCGTAGGCTGCGACGCAGGTGGGGAACACAACAAAGGACAGAGGTGAGCTGCCCACTTCATGGTAGGGCTCCTCCTCCAGAACTCAGAGATCTCACATCTGAGCCGGTCCTGGGTGGGTTTTGAGATGCAAAGGTTTGAACTGTGAGCTCAATGAGCACGAAGGCCAGAGGGATCTGGTTAACTCGGGCTTTTTATAAAATAAATCATGGGAAAATCAAGCTGTGCGACTCGAGGGAAATGAGGAGGGAGGGATGGGGAGACAGAGAGAGAGGAAACAGAGAACAGTACATAAAAATGGCTTAACCAGAGCTACCTACACACTAAGGATAAGGGGTCAGCCTCCAGAACTTGACCTCCCAGGCCAACCTTGACCTCTGAGTCCTTGCCACGTTTTGAGCAGGCATGACGGACCCTCGGCCTGCCCACTTACCAAGTTGTAAATTAAGAGGCTGTAATTCCATCCAGGGGCTCTGGTGACATCATAAACCACAGAACCACAAGCTCAATTCACCAGAAGCCCCAAGATGGAATTACACCCTTTTTTCCTAATCCAGGCAGCTCTGGTCACTGCTATTTTTTCATGATATAATAGAAGTGAGCAATATTTTAACCATTTGTGTGGGGCCTTTCTCCAACCCTAGGTCCCTCTCTCCCCGTCCTCTCTCCTTCTCCTCCCCCACCCACCCCACCGGGTGCCGTCCTGCTGGAGGTGCCCGTTAGGGATGCCCCGTCTCCAGGCCTGCTCCTCTCCGGTCTTTCCCCAGGTCTCTTCTGCTGTTCTGTCTCCTCTTACAACTAACAGTGCTCTCACTTCTACCTTGTTTGCTTTTCAAGAGAATCCCGGTCTCCTCTGGGTCTAAGGCAACATCCTGGAGAACAGACTCCATCGTCCGCCTGGAACGTGGTCCCCAAAGTGGCGTGAAAATGAAGTCATGCTTCAAAGGAATCAGGGAAGTTTACAGCTTGAAGGGGAATCTTTCTGCAAGCGAATGACAGCTTCTAGTATCCTTATTTTGGTTTTGAGTCCTCGTTTTCATAAACAGTTTTGCTAAACACAAAGTGTACCTGGGACTCAGATAACCTGTCACGCCTGCTTCCCCTCTGTAGGCCCAGAGCTGACACTTCAGTTCCCAGAGGAATCTCACCAGGGGGAAACCCACCAGAGGGGGCAAGAATAAAAACAGCTATCATCTGTTGAGTCCCCCCAGTGTCTCAGACACTGACACTATTGTTCATCCCTTTTACAGAGATGTTATTTTCCAAATTTTACAGAGAAGGGAAACTGAGGCTCAGAAATATGGAGCATTTTTCCCAATGTTCCAAAGCTACTAAGTAAAACCCTTGTATTTGACCCCAGTCTGTCTGTAAATATGTTTACTCTCCCCTCAAGTAAAACATTATGAGAATAAATGTTGCATGTCCCTCCAGAAGGACTTTAATGATTGATTTTCATGTAACATGATTTTTTTGTTAATTTCAGAAGGGATGAAAATTCTATATAATTTTAGCTTTCAGAGTTTAAAAAAAAAAACCACATCCCAATGTTCTGTATATTACAAAAAAAAAAGAAAACTAAGTAAATTGTTTCAAAAGGATTATGATTTCCCCCTAACAAAAAACAAAAAGAAAAACATCTTAACTCTACATCGATATCATATGGCAGAAATGAGGCGGACTGGCAACTTTTTCCATGAAGTGTCATCCGCAAGACACCAGTATTTGCGACGGCAGCTTACAGAAGAGCTCGTGTGCGCGTGTCTGTCCTCCCACGCTGTGTGAGGTGCGCCCGCAACCCCGGGCCTAGAGCAGACATTCCCTAATGGCAGGGCGGCGAGCTGCAGAGAATCAGCGCCTCCGGGCTTTGTAAATCCCAATGATGTTATGGTTTCAGAGAGGGCTCCTGGCCAAGCATCTCATGCGTAAGATCACGTCCGACCTCCTTTCAGAATGCCACTTGCAAACATTCAAGAACACAGCCATCTCAGAGGAGAGCTGGGTTACACCAACAACAACAGAAAAGACTTAGCATCCGTTATGCCTTCTTCAGGGAATGCATCTCTTTCCTTAACAAGCACGTGTTAAGGAAGATGCGTGAGGCAGTGACCTCGTTTTTTTCCTCTGGGATCAGGAACAATAAATAACATCTTCCTGAAGCATACAAATGTGGAAAGACCATCAGCAAATACGACACGAAGTTGCAAAGTAAAAGTGGATGCCACACTGAACAAGCAGGCATCGTGCTTCCAACTTCAGAGTGAGTTGACCAAATCTCCCGGTGATGGAGAACAATTTATTCATTCCCAACAACAAACATTTAATGACCAAATTAATCCCATATCGTCGTACTGCATGATGGAAAATCATGGTCATCTTCTAAATGTAGAAAAACAGTGAATGTGAAAATATCTCGTGAGTTTTCCACATAGACTAAACATCCAGGATCCCACGGGCTGTGCCGACACATGGATCTGCAGGCAGAGTCAGCCTGATCAGCTGCAGAGAAAGCACCAATCCTTCGTGGCCTGCACGCGAGGGCCCCGGCGAGGCAGTGGTTAAGAGGTTAAGAGGTTAAGTGGATAAGCCCACACTCTGGGGTCAGACTGCGTAGGTCCAAACGTGGCTGTGTGATCTTGGACAAGTTTGTTAATCTTATGTGCCTCAGTTTTCTTTTCTGTAAATGAGAGTAAGAGTACCCTATGTACCTTACAGCCTTGTGAGGATTAAACAAAGGAATACACATAAGGTGCTTAGAATAGTGCAGTGAACACTCAAAGATGAGAGATACCATGAGCTTTTTCTCCTCCATCACTATGCTCGTGCTGGCTAGAACTCTTGTCAGCAATACACAATCTGACTCCAGCTTAGCTCACACAACTGAAAGGTCCAAGGGAGTGCTGGCTTCAGGTGTGGCTTGATTCAGGGGCTCCAATGCATTGTCAGGCCCTGGTCTCTCTCACCTCTCCTTGCTCTGGCACGGCTCCATTCCCAGACAAGCTATCCCCTCGTGGTGGCAAGATGGCTGCACCAATGTCAGCCTATATCCTCCTAGGTTCAAATCCAGCAAGGAAGGACACAAAACAGGTCGCAGTGGGTCCTGCACAAATTCAGCAATTCAGTTGAACCACCGCCTGTGATTTCCCTCATTACTGACAAGGTTGAGCATGTTTTCATACGTTTATTGGCATTTATAGCATTAAAGGATGTTAACCTCATCATTCTATTTCAAAGGTTTTGCATTCATTGTGAACAAAATGAGAGGAGGGTGTAATTTCTTTCAAGTAAGCTGGTTTACTCTAAGGGCTGTTCCCAGGTCTGCCAAAACTAGAGCTACCTCCCTTTTCGGCATAAGCCCTTCACTCCTGTCACTCTGCTACAGCTTTCTATTAAAACGGTAGCTCCAACATGGCCATGCTCAACCCCCCCGAAACCATGGCAACACCCGAGCCTCTTCAGCTCACATACTCTTCACTCCTCAAGTCCTCACTCTTGGGGCTGCTACTTTCCTCCAGGCACCACAGAGAAAGCCTGGCTTTTGCTGTTCCCATTTCCTTTGGCCTCATGTTAGATCAAGTTCCTACTCTTTTCCAAATACTCAGTGCAAACATGCTTCTTCAGCCACCCGCACCTCCATCTCTCAGCACAAAAAGCCCTGGAAGAAGTGACGTATCAAGCAATCACAAACTTTCTGAGCACCATGGTTCCAAGAAGTTTGCCATCTAATGCCCCTGAGGAGCTGGGAGCCTAGATTCTGCCCACCAACACACTCGGTGCTTTTTTGTTCAGCTTCCAAGCTGGGTTTGGCCCAGGTATGGGCTGCTTTCTTTAAGAACTTGACTCAGATGTCACCTGAATCTCCAAAACTGGCTCGTGCCTTTAACAGTGCTGAGCTGAGCTGCTCGGCTTTCCCCTCGACACCTTCCCCACCAAACTGGGGGCTCCTGGAGGGTCCCTAAGTGCCTACCCCTAACCCAGCGGCCAACTCAGAGTGTGAGTCCAGCACATGTTGGCTGACTGAGTGCTACGTCCATCTGCACCCGAGAGCTCTGCAGTGCCTCCTGCAGCGTGGTGTCCATCCTAGCGGCTCAAAGTACCACCCAGTAAGAAGCAAGAAGACGTGTCTGGGCTTTCTTTCTCTTCTTCCTCTTTTACTATCTTCTGTGCCACCGAACATGGCCAAAAATAGGATAAGACTGCTAGCATTGTAGTTGTAGATTTGGGAAGTGGCCTTATGACATGCAAAGTGCTGAAGGGAAAAGGGATGAAATAAGGGTGTATGTATCAGTCAGGGTGGGCTAGGTTTTGCTGCAGTAACAAAAAATCTCTAAATCCCAGTGACTTTTAACAAAAAAAGTTTATTTCTTGCTCATGCTCCATGACCATTGCAGGTAGTAAGGGTGCTCAGGCTAACAGAGCAGCCACCATCTCCAATGCAGTCAGCAGTCAGCATCCCAATGGGATAAGAGCAACTAAATGACACACATACATCACTCTTATTCCACAACTCAATGGAGGCCAGAACTAGGCCCTATTCAGCAATCTGGAGACCAGAAAGAACAATCCTACCCAGCGGTGGGAGGGGCAGAACTGGAAATATTTGGTGAGCAGCACTCATGAGATTCATGACAGGTAAGTTCTGGGCCTTGTCTTGGTGGAAGGGGGAATCAAATGTAGAGGGGAATTAAAATGGTGCCATGATACGGAAGTGGGCAGAAGGTGGGGTGAAGGGAGGCTGGGGGTGCACCAAACAGGGCCCCCTGCATGTGTGATTAGGATGCTGAACCTCAGGTTACACTGTTGCTTAAATATGCAGAATTTCAGACTACACCCCAGATGGGACTGAATTAGAATCTGCACTTTAACAAGACCTCCAAGCAATGTGTATGCACACTGAAGTTTGAAAAGTTCTGATATGTACAACAAATGAGAGTATTTTAGGTAGTCTAAGTACATCTTTTTATTTTAATAATTATTTATGTTATTCTTTAGATACTGATACTGTTTTTTCCATTTATAGAAGTGGTATCAGATATAACAATTTATTTCATTAAAAGTCAATTTAAAGAAAAATATTAAGTAAATTATAGTACAGGTAAGACACCAATATGGGACAGATTGTTAACAATGGTACATAAACGTTTGAAATTTGGAAAACTCTGCCCCACTGAAGATGCTCCCAGCTCCCCATTTTCTCCATCCCATTCCCTGGCCTCACCGACTCTGTGTCTGTTTGCAGAGTCACCTGTGACCAGCCTCCTGCAGTTGCCATGTAGCAAGGGACAGTACGAGGACACACAGGAGCCTGCACGTGGAGAGGGTATGACCATTCAAGTTCAAACCATCTGGCGGGTGAGAGGAGGGCATTTATTTTGCGCTATCAGGCCTAGTAAGTGCTGGGAAACGGGGTCACCCAGCTAATCCCTCCCTTTTCCAGTTACTGTGTACACATGTACATGGACAGCCTCAAAATCCTCTCTGTCAAAGCTTATCAAACTAAAATTGAAAATCCCAAATGAGAGCAATGGTGAACGTTCCATCATTAGCTTTCATTTGAAGCTGGTCTGTTAGAGACAGTACCTTTCTGAGTCCTCAACGGTGGGTGATGCCAGCCTCATAAGGTGATGCCTTGCTTATTACCCGTCACGTGGTGGGCAGAATAATGATCCCCCCAAACTGTCTACGTTCTAATCCCCATAACCTGTGAATATGTTATGTCATGTGGCAAAAGGGACTTTGTGGGTGTGATTAAGTTAAGGATCTTGAGATGGGAGGGTTACCCTGGACTATCCAGGGGGCCCCAATATAAACACAAGGGGCCTTATGAGAGAAAGGCAAGAGGCTCAGAGGCAGACAGGAGATGTGACAGTGGAAGCAGAGGTTGGAGTAATGCCCTTTGAAGATAGAGGAAGGGCCACTAGCCAAGGCATGCGGGCGGCCTCTGGAAGCTGGAAAAGGCGAGGAAATGGGTTTTCCCCTAGAGCCTCCTGAAGGAACACAGCCTTGATGACACCGTGATTCGAGCCTCACTTTGGACTTCTGGTCTCCAAACTACAGGAGAATCAGTCTGTGTTGTTTCAAGCCACGAAGTTTGTGGTCATTTGTTACAGCAGCTAATACACTAATATACCCAATACCCACTGCACGGGGAGGGGTCGTAGATGCTGATTCCAGCAGCCCATGGGGGCAACCACAGAGCCACCCTCTAAGACTCCCCCCAGGTGGTTACTATGCATGAGTCTCATTGACCCAAACATAATAACCTGTGCAGTGAGTGCTCCTCACAAGAAAAATTTATTTTAGTCCCTATGTGAGTTTTAATGCTATCGATGCCATCTGGGTGATGGACAAGCTGGACCAAAAGATGTCTCCTTTTCAAAGACCCTGTTAGCATAAAACAACCATTTAAATCACTCCCACGGTGATGTCCAATCATGAGCAGCTCCGTCTGGGTCATGGGAAGGGGACTCACCTCCCTGTCCCAATTCTAGGTAGGATTCTGTGCTTTTAGGGGGAAGGATGCATGGTGGCTTCCTACTCTCTCTCCCAATTCTCCCAATCCTATTTTGGACTTACTTTTCAATTTTTAACAATGTTTTTTGTGTTTTACCCATGGACCCAGAGGCTAAAGGGCATCCGTTTCCTGATTTCCAACAATGGTATGAGACCCACATCAAATAAACTCACACGTCTTATTTTTGTTTCTTAAGTATAACAAGCAAAACATTGGGCGGGGGCCTTTTCCACACAGAAAGTGGAGTTTGGTTTCCCACTCTGTCCTCCTCAGGTGTCTGACCTTGAGCAAGTCGAAAGACCACTCGGAGCCTTGTTTCTCACCTATGAAACAGGTGTGATAATTCCAACTTCGAAGGGTTGTTGTGAGGATTAAATTGTTAAATGATATGATTGATGTAGGGGAAGCACCTTGTTCAATAGCCACTCAACAAATAGTAGCCACTGGGACACTTTTCTGCTAAATTAAATGTAGTGACCTCGCAATTGTTATTAGAGTTTTGACTGAAGAGATAGGACATTGTTACTACATCTTTTTCTCCTGGATTCCTGGGCAGAGGCTAAAACAGTATTTTCTTACTGTGCCACCTGCCCTCCCTGGCTTTGTACACCACTGTGGGCACTGCTGGCTGAGTCTCCACCATCCACTCCTCCTTTCTCCATCCCAACAGAATCGGCTTTCTGGTTTCCGCCCCTCTCCTGAGGAGCCCCTGTGTCCCCAAGTGTCTGAGTCTGCCCCCACCCCAGAAAGAGGCCTGATCGGCCTAAGGGATTTCCAGTGATTGGTTCAGGAATGTGGACTGGAGCTAGGCAGTACCTGGTGTTGCAGTGATTGGGTCAGGGTGGGTATGTAGCCTAACCTGGACTGACTGAAATAAAAGTATTGAGTGTGTTACATCTCATTACATCTCTCTCCTGGAGGTAACGGGCATGAAAGCCTATTTGCTGCAAGCTACCAAATGCCACAAGGAAGGAAGCCAGCCCAAAGTGCAGAGTAGGCATGTGGAGGAAGGCTGAGCCCAGATGCCACAGATAGTACCCTGATCATGCCACACCTGAAGCTATCCCACCTCTGGGCTCCCTGTTACATGAGATAGTGCATCTTCTGATTGTTCAAATCAGTTGCACCAGCGTCAAGCTAGAAGACTGTCCATGAAGAAAGTTTTTCCTGTATGTACGTGAGCATGTGCTGTACAAAACGCTACTCCCCATATTATTCTCAAGCTTACAAAGCTCCCTTTCAGGGATCAGGGCAGGGCTGAAAACCACAAGGCCAGGGGAGTTTAAGGAAGAGATCTAGACCAAGGATCATGCTTTCTCTTCACCAGGTAAGAAGCCCATTGAAGATGAGATGATGATTAACCCTGGGAGAGTTTCCACGGGGGGTGAAGTGAAACACGGACTTTCTGATTTCTGCCAGGACCCCACTCCCCTCTGAGAGGCAGCATGGCGCCATGGGATGAATCGTTCAGAATCTGAACTCCAGTCCAGTTCTCGATTCTGACTCGCCCACTCCCTGGCTGTGTAGCTTTGGACAAGTCACACCAATCTCTCCAATTTACCATTTATTGAATGTCTCTGAATGTCTCCTACATGCTGAGCACTGTTCTAGCTGCTTTCTGTGTATTAGCTCACTTAATCCCCATGCCCACAAGGTGGCTACATTTCACTAATGGGGAAACAGGCTCAGAGAGATGAATAACTCACCCACAGTCACAGAGCAGCAAGCAGTGGTGCTAGGATTTGAACCCAGACACCAGAGATATCTGGTCAACCCCAACCACCACCCTATACTGCCTCTAAGCTTTGGGGAATCAGGGCTGGCGGACCACACCCAAGCAGGAAGCTGAGGGTGAGTGGCATAGAATCTCCAATACCCAGTGCCCCTCCATTCCTTTATTTTTGACTCACTTCCACATGCATCCCCAAAACTGCGAAAATGTGTTTTCAGATTTCCATTTCACATGAACATTTGCAAGGGGCCTCCTAAGTCAGGCATGGCAGAGAGCTGAGCTTCCTTCCCTGCAGTTGTACTTCCCAATTCTTTTAACACCATTAAGCAAGACCTAGACACACTTACATTAAATAAGGTCTAGATATAAGAATAGAGAACTCTTCCTGAAAACCACCAGGCAAGGCCTAGAGACCAAGCTCTTTCTTTAGAGGCTCTGGATTCCACACATCTCATGTGCCTGGTTAATTCCAACCACAGTCCTTCTCTCCAATTCTGAGCTGGCCACAATCTGCCAGCCCCACGCTGCAGATCAGCAAAGAGGCCAGCCCCAGCTGATCATCACCTCCAACTGAAAAACAAGACCATGGAAATGCCGGGCCCACCTCTGCCAGCTCCCAAACATGTCTTCATCCAACAAACAGGATGAATGACAGAGGGTCTGCCCACCTCACACTGTTCATGGAGGACCGAGGAGATTGCATATGCAAAAACACCTGTAGACTATAAAGAATTCCACAAATATAGTAGTCACATGATTAGTAGCAATCATTTTAATGTCAGTAAAAATACCAATAAAAAGTCCACCAGATTTGCATGAGACAGCAGATTACAACGGTCAAAATACAGCTTCTAGGGTCCACAGAGTTGGGTCTCTGACACCAGCTGCTTTGGTCTGAATGTTTGTGTTCCCCAAAATTCATATATTAAAATTCTAGTCCCCAAGGCGATGATATTAGGGGGTCAGGTGTTTGGGAGGCAATTAGGACATGAGGGCAGAGCCCTCATGATTAGGATTAGTGTCCTTATAAAAGAGACTCCAGAAAGCCAGCCAGCTTCTTCTGCCACGTGAGGGCACAACTGGAAAACCCCATTTGTGAGCCAGAAAGCGGGTGCTCATCATTCACTGAATTTGCTTGCCCTGGATCTTGAAATTCCAGCCTCCAGAACCATCAGAAATCCATTTCTGTTGTTTATAAGCTGCCCAGTTTATGGTATTTTGTTATTACAGTAGCCCAAATAAGCTAAGACACCTACTGTGTGGTATTGGGACCTTACTTAGGCTTAGAGGCTCAGCCTCCTTGTCTGAAAACATGGAAACAATGATGTTGATACCGTGGTTGTGAAAATCCATTTGGACTTACAGTGCTGTGACAAACATCTTTTTTGTCTAAGCAGTCATCAGTCACTCCCCCTGTTCCAAAAGTAGCTCCTGGATTTCCCTCTGATGGAAGTCCCAAGTATCTTCAGTCTTAGTGGGGTTGCTAGTCAAGGAGTCCTGGCCTTGCCAAGAATGCCCCAAAATCCAAGCCACGCCATAGCCTCTCTGCCAGGAATCTGAATCCTGCGATCTGAAGACAGGAAACAGCTGGAGTTGAAGAGGTTGTGGTTAGTCCTGCTGTCGAGAGCCCTGGACTATCTGATGTCCACCGGCAGGTCTGGTTCCTCTGCTTTCCCTACAGTTCTGTGAGCTCCCCTGCAGCCTTCTGAGACTACCCATCTTTGCTTGTTGGCAGAGTGCATTTCTGTCATTAACCTCCTAAGCACTCCAATAAACTGATCCAAGGGCTTAGCACAAGAGCTTACCTGGTACATAATACACATGCAACGAATGCTAGGTCTAGTACAGCAGACGGAATGACACTCTTGGGGGACCCCAAGTCTGTTCATTGCACCCCCAGCCTCCCCTCTGCCACCTTTCTGCCCACCTCCATATAACTGGTGCCCCTTCTACTTCCCTTCTACATTTTATTGCCCCTCCACAAGGACAAGGCCAGAACTTTCCTACCACGGCTCTCGTGAGTACTACTCGCCAAGTATTTCCAGTTCCCCTCTCCTTCCAAACCAGGGTAGGAATGTATTTTCTGGTTCCCTTATGGTTGGGTGAGGCCTACTTCTGAGCCATGAGTTGTGAGCAAAAGTGACATGTGTCATTTAATTGCCAGTGCATGAACCCCTGAGCTCTTATGCCCTCTGAGACGCTGACTGACCACGTTCGAGACGGTGACTGCTCCATCAGCCTGGGTACCCCTACCACCCCACGATGGGCATGTAGCACGAGTGGGAAACAAACCTTTGTTGTTAAAAGCCACTGGGATTTAAGGACTGTTTGTTACCACAGCAAAACCCAGCCTGACCTGACTAATACATACACCCCAGTTTCACCCATTTTTACCATCAGCATTTTGCATGTTGGAAGCCCAAGAAAAGTGTTTGCTAAACTGTTTATTTAACTCCCCAAGTCCACAACCACCATGCTAGCATACTATTTTTGGCCATATTCAGTGGTACAGAATACAGCAAAAGAGTGAGAAGACAAAGAAAACTTGATCACGTATCCTGGCTTCTTACTTTTTTGTCTCTATAGCAAGCATTTCCCCCTTTTTTGGTAATAGTACCCTGACTTTCTTGGGGAGATCCACTATTCCCCAACTGTGGGTCCATGTGGTTTCACTGAGCCTGCTCCCACCTCCAATTCCAAGGGTGGGGCCCACGTAGTAATTCTTCTAACCCTCTTCAAAGGCCTACGCTGTCCACGCTGGCTTGGGTTCCCAGTCACCCTCTGCTATGAAGTTTCATTTTGACGGATTGTACGAGCCTGCTGAGGGTGGGTGAAGTTTGATCCAGCCCTCCATGGAACAAATGTTTTCTCAGATAACTTGGTTGGCTGATGTGGACTCGTCCGGATAGACAGCAATTTCTTACACCTGTGGTAACACCGCCTCTCAGGATCGAAGCGTAGTGGAGAATGCAGCAAAAAAGAACTAAGAAATGTGGGCTCTCATCGCAATTCTGCCACCATACTAGTCCACTGGCCTCCTCTGAGGACCAGTGAGAGGAACCCAGTTCAAACAACTTTTGCAAAATAGAAAATAAAAGCCTTTCCAAAAATGTCATCAAGAAGAAACGCTCTCCCTTCGTGACAGCACACTGCTGTCTCTATGCTGGCTGTCTTCTCAGATCTGCTCTCCCCAGGTGGCCGCAGAGACGACCACCAGCAGGTCCAGGCTTACATTCCAGCAGCTTAGCAACCCCAGGAGAAAGGAAGCCCCTTTTCCAACAATTCCATCAAAAATCCCAGAATGGAATCTTACTGGCCTGGTGTCAGTCACAGGCTGGGGAGACGCGAGTACTCGGACTGACCAGGACTGGGACACATGCCCCACCCTGGAGCTGGAGGTGGGAGCAGGCTCAATGAAACCACATGGACTGACAGTTGGGGAGAGTGGGTCTCCCCAAGAAAATCAGGGCACTATTGCCAAAAAGGGGAGAAACGCTTGCTAGAGAGACAAAAACAATTGTGGGCCACTCCAGCCACCCACCTCCTCCCAGCAGCAACTGCAGCAACTCTTTTTTTTTTTATTTCAGAATATTATGGGGTTACAAACAATTTGGTTGCATATAATGCCTTTGCGTCGCCCAAGCCAGGGCTACAAGTGTGCCCTTCCCCCATACAGTGCGCTCCGCATCCATTAGTTGTGAGTTTACCCGTCCCCACCACCCCCCTGCCACCTGACCGGCATCCAGTGAATATTACTTCCATGTGAGCATCTTAGTGTTGATCAGTTAGTACCAATTGGATGGCAAGTACCTGTGGTGCTTGTTTTTCCATTCTTGTGATACCTCCCTTCAAAGGATGGGCTCCAGCTCTACCCAGGATAATATAAGAGGTGCTAGTTCACCACTGTTTCTTGTAGTTGAGTAGTATTCCATGGTATACATATTCCACATTTATTAATCCACTCATGTATTGATGGACACTCAGGTTGTTTCCACATCTTTGCTACTGTGAAATGTGCTGCCATAAACATTCGAATGCAGATGTCTTTATTATAGAATGTCTTTTTTTTCTTTGGATAGATGCATAGTAGTGGGATTGCCAGATCAAATGGTATTTCTATTTTTAGCTCTTTGAGATATCTCCAAATTACTTTCCACGGGGGCTGTACTAATTTGCAGTCCCACTAGCAGTGTAAGAGTGTTCCAATCTCTCCACATCCACATCAGCATTTGCTGTTTTGGGACTCTTTGATAAAGGCCATTCTCACTGGAGTTAGGTGGTATCTCATTGTGGTTTTGATTTGCATTTCCCTGATGATTAGAGATGTTGAGCATTTTTTTATCTGTTTGCTGGCCATTAGTCTGTCTTCTTTTGAAAAGTTTCTGTTCATGTCCTTTGCCCATTTATTGATGGGGTTGTTTGATTTTTTTCATGTTAATTTTCTTAAGTTCTATATAGATTCTTGTTATCATCCCTTTATTGGATGTGTAAAATGCAAGTATTTTCTCCCATTCTGTAGGTTGTCTTTTTGCTCTAATGATAGTTTCCTGGGCTGTGCAGAAGCTTTTTAATTTGATCAGGTCCCATTTATTTATTTTTGTTGTTGCCGTGATTGCCTTTGGGGTCTCCATAAATTCTTTGCCTAGGCCAATGTCTATAAGAGTTTTCCCAACACTTTCTTCTAGAATTCTTAAGGTTTCATGCCTTAGGTTTAAGTCTGTTATCCACCGTGAGTTGATTTTTATGAGAGGTGAGAGGTGTGGATCCAGTTTCAATCTTCTCATGTGGCTATTCAGTTTCCCCAGCACCATTTCTTTTTTTTTTTTTTTTTTTTTTGAGACAGAGTCGCACTCTGTTGCCCTGGCTAGAGTGAGTGCCGTGGCGTCAGCCTAGCTCACAGCAACCTCAAACTCCTGGGCTCAAGTGATCCTACTGCCACAGCCTCCCGAGTAGCTGGGACTACAGGCATGCGCCACCATGCCCGGCTAATTTTTTCTATATATTTTTAGTTGTCCAACTAATTTCTTTCTAATTTTAGTAGAGGCGGGGTCTCGCTCTTGCTCAGGCTGGTCTCGAATTCCTGAGCTTAAACAATCTGCCCACCTCGGCCTCCCAGAGAGCTAGGATTACAGGCGTGAGCCACCGCGCCCGGCCCCCAGCACCATTTCTTAAGTCAAAGTCTTCATCAAGCTCAAAGAGAGGACTCGAATGCCCTACAATGCTACGTCCTTTTAATGCAAAGTGACACTGACAATCTTCCCTAAGATGTGAGAAGTTAGGAATTCAAAGAGAGTAACAGTAAAGAGTTGCTCAAAGCAAATGCAGGCCACCCTGGCAAAGGGGAATCTGCCCAAAGCCGACTAGCTAACAATTTAAAAGGAAAAGTCTACAGGGATCATGCTTACAAAAAGTTTCAAAATATGAATAGAATTATTTAAAAATCAGAATTTAATGTCCTCAAATATTTTTGTCAACATCAAGTCTTTTTATGATAAGACTGGATATTGGGCAGTGCTATCTTGTGATTTGGTTTTAAGAAATTACACATACATGCACACCAAAAAAAATAACATTTGATTCTTACTTTGTATGTTCCAAAAGTTAGTGCACAGTTACCATTATAACCTGAATCTCCTTACATATAAGGTACATTTTTCCCAACTAAATGGATGTGAAGGGTAATCTTGTTGAGGTCTTGATCTGAATTTCCCAGACCCTCATGCTACTGAGCAAAAAATCAGAAGTTATCTGGCTTCTTGCACTTCTTCTTCTGAGAAATATCTGTTCATGTCTTTCACCCATTTTTCTGTTTTCTTTTCTTATTGACCAATCCTTTGGTGTGTGTATTGCAAAGATCTTCTCCTGCTAAGTTCTCATTTCAATTGAATGAAGACAGCTTTTAATTTACCAAGTATCAATCAAGGGTTTTTTTGTTTGGTTTGGTTTGGTTTTTTGGTTTTTGGTTTGTGTGTTTGTTTGCATGTTTGTTTTAGATTTGATAAGAAACATTAGCCCCTATTTTAAGAGGATTTACTTTAAGGGTTCCCTGTACCAACTGTGTTTAGATAACCAGGAACTTCTGGAATTCAAAATCAACACAGTATAAGATGCTGATAAGTTTTACGCTGACTTTTTTCTGTCAGTATTCCTAATCAGTACCAGAAAATAACCCAATATGTTTTCTTGGGGTGGGCCTGATCAGATATACTTAACAGGGTTAGTGTTTCCTTCACATTATATTGCTTGTCTGAAAATTGATGCCTCTGTCAAAGACTTTCAGGCTACTTTAAGTTCCTTGTTGGAAATTAGAAAACACTCAAGTTGTATCACTGTTGCACTTAGAAAACATCAATTAGGATAGCCATTTTTTAAGAGATATCTGCAAGAAACCAATCTTTTCATATTAGTCTCCAGTGTAGAACAGAACATATTATCTTTATGAAAATTCTATGTGTGTTGGATTTCATTCACCACTATACACTTTTTAAAAAATATTATTTATACATCTGGAAGAAAAACAAAGTTAGACCCCTACCTCACACCATATAAAAAATAAATTCATGATGGAGTAAAGTTTAAATGGAAAAATAAAATAGTATAAGAAGAAAATACAAGACATTTTTATAAGGTCTACAGGAAACCTTCCTAGTAAATAAGCATAAAAGTCAGGAACCTTAAAGGAAGGAGATCCAACAACATAGCATTTTTAATTTTTTGGGGTGCAAGCATCTTAATCAGCCCTTAATCAGTCCTTAATAAGCAATAAGGACATTTACTGCCCCCCAAAAAAGTAGGATAGATCCTGAATGGTTTAATTTGTTTTTTACTGTGCCATTGAAGACCCAGGCTCTATCTTGCTACTCTGCCATCCTTAGCTCTTTGGCTTTTGGCCTTGGGCTCATCCCAAGATACTGTAAATACTCAATGATGTCCAGAGGCAAAAGAAGGACAGACAGCTCTCTTTGGCTCCCTTTTTAAGAGTGTAAAACTGTCTCATAAACTTCCCTTCTCTGAAACCTCCAGACTTTCCTTCACATCTCATTGGCCATAATTCCATCACAGCTTACGTCTAAACCACATAACTAGTAGGAGGAGAGAGACGACCCCCTTGGCTAAACTAATCAAGGTTCACCCTCTGGGGCTAGGAAGAAGCCCATCCCCCATGCCCCTGAAGCTGATGGCTGACCCTGTTAGCAAGGAAAACGGGGAAGGCTGCAGGGTAAGCAACCCCTAGTACCTACCATGGACAACAAAAACTCCCCTCCTCAACATCAACAAACAATTACTGAGTTTAGAATATGTGCCCAGCTGACCTCTCGAAGTTCAAGGCCAGTATAAGAGTCAGCAAACTTTTTCTGTGAAAGGCCAGGTGATAAATGTTTTAGGCTTTGAGGGTCATTTGTTCTCCTGTACAACTACTCAACCCTGATACTGTAGCTCAAAAGTAGCCATAGACAATATGTAAACAAATGGGCATACCCATCTTCCAATAAAACTTTATAAAAATAAGTAGCAAGCCAAATTTTGACCCAAGAGCTGCAGTCTATGCATCCCTGGTCTGGTGGAAAGATAAGCAAGTAGGCTGAGTATGGTGGCTCATGCCTGTAATCTCAGCACTTTGGGAGGCTGTGGAGAGAGGATCACTTGAGGCCAGGAGTTCAAGACCAGCCTGGACAAAAAATAAGAAAAATTAGCCAGGCGTGGTGGCACGCATCTGTGATCCCAGCTACTTGGAAGGCTGAGCAGGAGCATCACTTGAGCCCAGGAGTTCAAGGCTGCAGTGAGCTATGATAACACCACTGAACTCTACCCTGGGTGATAGAGCAAGACACTGTCTCTAAAACACAGAAATAAAAACACATACAGATCAATATCTCATATTGGCTATAAACATGTTTTGTCTGGCACACCCAGGGTTTAAACAGGACACGCGCTTTCCAATCTACCACAGTCCCTGCTATTCCCTACCTTCTTATGCCATGCTACTTTTCACATTTACTGTCATGATTTCTGGGTAAAAGTAAAGGCTATTTCACCCAGAGTTCTAGGTAACATCTACTTGCTTATTTATAGCATCTGTAGAGACAGATTTTTTTGCACATAAACTTCAGTAACAAATACCATGTAATGAAACTGTTTCCCTGTGATCCTTGGTATACTTTGGGACTACAGACACACACACACACTACATTTAGCTAAATTATTTGGGCACTGGTTTTCCAGGCATGCAGTCCAGAGGAGCCCTGTGCTCATTCTTGCTCGGGAGTGATCAACAGCAGTCCCTGTGGACCAGCTCCGTGGTAACCCAACCTCTGCATTCTGCTGACGAGCCGCACTCGGTGGTTTATGAGCTCAGTGGAATCCCTCAATAGAATTATACCCTTTTATTGAGTCCTGAACCATATATTATCATGAATACTAAACCAGTTCAAATGGGCCATCCCCTCTGCCTTAACATTAGACAAAGCCTCGAGCAATTACCCTTCTCTTCAGAGAACGCGCTTTCTTTGGCGTTGAACCGGCTGACACCGTGTGTGCCTGGGCCCTTCCGCACTCTGTCTCCAGGCTCCACTCTAGGCTGACCCTGCCTTGCATGGGTGTCTGGGGTCATTTGGACAAGGACCAAGGGGAAGTTGAATGTATCCCTTTCTATAAGGAAAGGATTAGCAAAGAAAAGTTAAAATGTGGGCTCAAGGTCAGAAGGAATGGTTACACCCTTGCAAAGCGCAGCAGCCTCAGGCAATGTCAAGTACAAAAGAAGCACAATTTCTACCCAATTTCTACCCGAAATGAGCCAAGTACTATACCTAAGGCTCTGCAGAAGACGATGCTTTTTTTTTGCTTCTTTTTTTAAGAGACAGTGTCTCACTCTCTGTTGTCTGGGCTGAAGTACAGTGGCACGATCATAGCTCACTAAAGCTTTGAACTCCTAGGCCCAAGCAAGTCTTCCACCTCAGCCTCCCAAGTAGCTAGGACTACAGGCATGCACCACCATACCCAGCTAATTTTTTAACATGTGTGTGTGTGTGTGTGTGTGTGAGAGAGAGAGAGAGAGAGACAGAGAGACAGAGAGACAGAGAGACAGAGAGACAGAGAGACAGAGAGAGAGATAGGATCTCCCTACATCATCCAGGCTGGTCGGCTGGTCTCCAACTCCTGGTCTCTCCCTTGGCCTCCCAAAGTGCTGGGATTACAGGTGTGAGCCCCCGCACCCGGCCTTTCTTAAATGATTCTAAACAAGGAGACATGCTATCTATTTTCATTCATTCAGCAAACATTCAGCATCCGCTGAGTCTGATATGCTGCGGATACACGAGGGAAGGGAAAGGACCCAGATCTGACGGTGGGATGCGATGTCGAAGGGGAGCTGCGGGCAGACAGCAAACAGGATACGAAGAATCATCATAAGTGACATGAAGGAAAAGAACAGGGCGCTGTGTGCATTAGTTTGCTGTAGCTTCTGCAACAAATTGGATGCCTTAAAACAAATGAGTCTCTCGCCGTTCTGTGGGCCAGGAGTCCAGAGCTGAGCTGTCAGCAGGGCCACGCTCCCTCCAAAGGCTCTCGGGAAGGATCCGTCCTTCTCTCTCCTGGCTTCTGGGGGCTGCAGGTGTTCCTCGGCTTGTGTCGCGTCTCTCCAGCCTCTGCCTCCAACTCCACATGGCCCTCTCTGCTCCCCTCGCGTTTCTCCTCTGTGTGTCTCTGCAAGGACTTTTGTCATTGGATTTAGAGCCCACTCGGATAATCCAGGATGATCTCATCTTGAGATCCTTAAGTTAATTAAAACTACGAAGACCCTTTCTCCTGGATAAGGTCACGTTCACAGATTCCAGGATGTGGGTATATCTTTTTGGGAGCTACCATTCGATCCTCCACACTGTAAGAGATAATAATGGGGTAACTTACTTTAGATTGGGGGGTCAGGAAAGGCCTCTGAGGAGGTGATTTAAGCCACAACTTGGAGGAGGAGGAGGATCGGCCCATGCGGAGCAGGAGAGAACTGGGCAGAGAAAGAAAGAGCATTGCTGACCCAGGGCAGTCTGTGCAATGACCCGGAACGCAGCTGAGTTTATAGTACCCCGAGACTGAAAGAAGGAAGGCCAGTGTGGTCAGCAGAGTGAGCAAACCGCCCGAGATGCGCTGGGAGGGGTGGGCAGGGGCCTGTCCTGAGAGCTTTAGAAGCCACAGTAAGAAACTGGCGTTTTACCTCAAGAGAAGGAAAAGGTACTGAAGGGTTTGAAGCATGAGAATAGCATGATTAAATTTACATTTCAAACAGCATAGCTGGCTTTGAACTGGGAGTTATTATTTTTATTGTTGTTTTAGCAATGACAAATGCCTAGTATCGTACCATTTACACTGCTGTCCTTGAAGTGGAAAGGGGGAAATTTGGACATAGCATGTGTACAGGGAGTACGCCATGTGAGTGCAAAGGAGGCCACGTGGGAGCCAAGGACAGAGGCCTGGAGCAGGTCCTTGCCTGGCACCCCTCAGAAGGAGCCAACCCTGCCAACACTGCGCTCAGCCTTCAGGCTCCAGAACTGCGAGACGATGAACCTCTGTTGCCTAAGCCACCTGGTCTGCGGTACTTTGTTATCACAGGCCCAGTAGACTCACAGAGTTTGACATGAGACTTCAGGAAGTGAGGTCTAGAGTCCAAAAATAATTAGAAGCAATCCAATCTTTACCTGCGTCTCTTCTGGAACATGGAAGGGGATCTAAGTCACAACCCACACCGACACTTAAGCTGTCTTTCTCCACTGTGCGCCCCTCTCACCTTCCCCTCCAACCCACGGGGACTCAGCAGCCCTCTCCTCGTGCCTCAGCCTGGACTAACTCCCCGCCAAAACCACTCCCCAAATCCTAGAATATGGTTCTTGACTCCCTCATCCCTCACACCCACTTCTTGGATCTGGTCTATTTTTCTCTCCAGAGGTTCTTTGCCTCTCAAGTACTCACCACCATCCCCTCACCAAGGGCTCCCCCATCAGCACGCAGAGCCCAGGAGCCCTCATCCCACAGAGAGAAGGAGGCAGAGTCTGAGAAGACAGGGACAGAAGCCCTGTCTCTGTGTCTCTCTCTCCCTCCTCCCCCTTTCTCCATCTCCTTCCCTCTCTCTCTCCCCTTGTCCCTCCCACTCTCTCCCTCTCTCTTTTTCCCTCTCTCTCCCTGTATCTTTCCCTTTCTCTCCCCTCCCTTTCTCTGTCTGAGGAGAGAGATAGGGGCAGGAGTATAAACATGATGTCATATCTTAGCCATTTCTTTTCACACACAATTTTTTAAAATTTTAACGATACCCTCCCTGAGGGCAGAAACTACATTTTGTGCACGTCTGCCTTCCCCACACTGTGGAGCAGAGCACTTTGCACAAAGGTGAGACAAAAGCTTGCCTGAGACCCTGAATCCTTGCTCTACAATCCAGCATTCTTCCTGCACCATCTACAAAGTGACGGCGCTGACACTGTCTGGTCTTAATTAAGCTTTAGTGGCAACTGCCATGAGTGACTGGTGACATTTTTCCATCCACTCATCACTCCTAAAAATGGCCTGGCTCCTGCTACCGAGGAATCAACAGCCCAAGGCGGCCAGAAGCATAGGTGAGGGAGGGCTCGGGAGGTGGGGGGAGGGGGGTAAGGGGAGGGGCGGCTGCCAGTCGGGGCCCTGCTCCCCACTGCGACTGGACTGGCTAAACTAGCCCGAACAGCAACATCCCCTTCCACTGGAGGCAGTCCTATCAGTTAGGCACAATGCCGAAGGGGAGAGGGAAGCAGAGAGAAGGGGTGTCTCCCGGAGGACCAGGGCCAGCCCAGAAGCCACGCTTCACCACAGGCTGCAGGCTCCTGGAGGAAGGGACCTGCCTAACTCAACTCTCCTTCCACCCTCCAGCCAGGCTCCAGCCCTTGCCCAGCGCGCTGCAAAGCTGAGCTGCTGCTTGGGTGGATGAATGAGCAACCAAAGTCTCTATTCCCTTCCTGAGTACTAGTCTTCAGGGACTTGGCAAATCCCATGAGGTCACATTTGTCTCTGCTGCCAACTTCCCAGTCTGAAAACGGAGGTTCAAGCTTTCTCAGAACCCCAGAGCCCCCAAAGACGTTCAGGAGCCGTCGAGAAGAGCACATCGAAGGCACACATTAGAGAACTTCGTGTACTGAAACTTTCTAACTTCAAACTTTTGTATGATCATTTTAATTTTACCCTTTCTAATGTTTTCCACACCTCTCTCTTCTAATCCAAACACTTCTAAGCACGTGCTGTGTGTGAGGTGCCGCAGGGCAGGTGGTCTGCAAACTTTCAAGCTTGCAGTATCCCACAAAGAATTTTGACACACTGTGTAGGCCCCTGCACATTTTCATCATGAATTTAAATAGTACAAAGCATGCAATTTCCACTGTATTGTAAATATTGACATTTTATAAATAAAATTGTGACATCACTCTTTTAAATGTTTCCCATGGAATCTAACTACCACAGCAATTTGATAACCACCATCAACTGTGTTAAAAAATATATGAACAAACTCTTCTTTATGAGTCATAAAATTTTACATTTTTTCTTTTTCGTCCTTAAAATCAAATTTGTTCTAATACAATTTTTATGCTGGAAATGCTTTTATAATCACCTTATTATTATAATTCTATGTGAGAAAAAAATGTATATACATTGAAATTCTAATTTCCTTTTTACTTCCTACAACCACTAGGCTCTGAGTGTTAAAGATTTTCCTCTGGATTGATCTATCACTGCAATTATTATTTGTACACAGTTGATCAAGGCAATATAAATATATTCAAATTTTTGTACATGAGATTAAATATACTCATACAATTTATCGAAAATATATGTCTTCAACAGGTTGAAGGCAACATGAAGCCATCACAGAGGGACACAACTATTTTGAACATCACTGTCTGGCATTTCAGGGGAGGGAGGGTTGGCTCTTTCCTTATAATATAAGAAAAAACATTCTGGAAAGAGTAGGAGGGAAAAGAAAATCAGCCTCCAATTGGGCACATCCTCGGGCAGAAGGGTGTTATCAAAAAGACATGTAAATGGATTCCTTTGAAACTACCTTTTCCCACATACCCCTTGGAAAGTTCTCCCACACCTCCAGGGGTATCAGTAGCTATGTCTGAAGATCGAGTGGTGGACAATTCAGGTGAAGACACAATTTCAGTCTTTCAGAAATTTACATCTGGGTAGGGCGTTGAGCTATAACCACTTCACCTGCAATTCATAACAGTAAAAGATCTAAAGAATTGCTCAGGACAACAGATGTGCTGGGAAGAACAATGGCCTCCAAAGACATCCACATCCTACTCCCTGGAACCTGTGTGTTACCTTGTGTGGCAAAGAGGGATCAAGGTTGCCAGTCGGCAGGGCTTAAAACAGGAAGGCTATCCTGGCGTATCCAGGTGGGCCTGGTAGAATCACAAGGATCCTTAACACATTAACTGCCATGTGAGTTGTATTTAACTCACGCTAGTTTTGAACCCGGGGCCTCTTGAAGCATATGTAACTCACACGTCTCTTCACCTTGGGAGCCACGTGAACAATTTTTCAAGGGTGCATATAACTCACACAGAAAACAATAAAAAACAAATTTTTCATTAAATTAGAAAGGATCATTTTGTTTTCGAAGTTTTTATTCATTTTCATCATAAAACACTGTGGCCCCAAGGAAAAAAATCATTTTAAAACATCACAGACTGATAGACATTATGAAACGAGAGGAAACTGTTTGCAAAAGGGATGTGTAGAACAGTTCCCATTTTATACAAATATATATGAATATACATTTTTAAAATGGGAAGAATTTATACCAAGATCCTAACAGAAGGCTGGCTTTTATTCTTTCTGATTATCTGGAGATTCCAAATATTTTACAATGAATTTGCAATTTATTCCTGAAATAAAGAAGGGGGAAATAAAAGTAATTTTTTAAAGCAATGGTCTATAATAAATTAAGATGTTTGAAATTCTAACTGAAAGTATTTTTGTACCTAATCTTATATTAGTGAGGGTTGCTAAGGAACCATGTGCTGCAAATTAGGAATAATCCCAACTATAGCTTAAAAGGGTAAAAACTAAAGCCGACAGTCAGGTAGACAGAAGTCTATGGACAGGGGAAGAGAACTGTGGGGCCTGTGTCTGACCTTGCTGGCCCCTTTCTCCCCAGCTCATTTGGAATAGAAAGATGGTTCCTTTCCCAAACATGAACAGTGGCGAGGATGAGTATGAAGGATGAAGGCCCACGACGGCCAGAAAAGTCCCCCAGAGATTGGTCGGAGCCAGAGGGAAGCTATTCATAATAATCATCAGTATGTATCCAATACCATGTGCCAAGCACTGGGCTCAGCATTTATTCAGTTCTCACGGCACCCCCGAAAAGGCAGTGCTTTTATTATCCCCATTTTACAGAGAAGGAAGCTGAGGTACAAAGAGTTTGGTGACTTGCCCCAGGTCACACTGCTAATAAGTGTCAGAGGTGACCTATGAACCCAGACAGCCCGATTCCAGATGCCAAGAGCTTACCCACTAAGCAACACTGCCCCATACGAATAGAGACGGAGAAAGATGAAGAGGTGGCAATAGTTAAGGAGTAGAGAGAAGTATAAGATTTTATGTTGGCATTTATTTTATGAATTTCTGGTAGGCTTATTGTTTCTATAATTAGGGTATTGTCTGATGTTTATATTTCCCTGCTTAATAAAGGAGACATGTGGTGAGTATGTGTGTCCATGTGTGTGTGTGTGTATGTGCGTGTGCACATGAGCATTTGTGCATGTGTGCACAATTTTATGTAGGTGCACGTGTATGCACATGAGTATGTGCATGCAGAGGGTTTGGGTACATGCGTGTGTGTCCACGCATGTGAGTATGTGTATGGGTGTGCAAGTGTGATCAGTGGCCACACCCATGAGCAGCCTGACTGTCCAGGCCATCACCAATATACCTGTGTTTTCCCAGAGGCAACTGGCCTAACTGCCAGCAAAATTCCTCTGCAGAAATAAACAGCCTCCCGGAAGCTGGCCCGCAACCCCCTGCTGGAAGCAACAGCAGATGTCTCCTCCTCTGTCTCCCCATGTGCCCACAGGGCCCCATGGACAGAGGGGCTCAGTCCGAGCTGTTGACTAACTGACAGCAAGCAGGGCTGTGGTCAGGGCAAGCTGGATGCATTTCCCAGAGGTGGAGTTAGCGGCCACTCTTTCCTGGTCTGACGACTCGCCTTTCACACATTTCTCAGGGATTTAAAAGAAGAAAGCATGCTTATTCCCTCACCCCGCAGATGCATAGTGCGTAAATGACCGTCTGCTGTCAAGAACTGGCCCAGGCAGGACAGCAGCAAAGGCAGCCCCGCAGGGCGTACTGTCACCAGGTGCCGAGAGGGAGGCCACATCTCCAACTCCTCCTTCTGATCAGGCATCAAATTTGACCCGCACATTCTTGAGCTGGCCTCTCTCTGCTATGGTGATGGCCACATGCTCAAGTCTGTCCCTCACTAGGTACGGTTCATGACCCCACGGGAAGGCATCCCTCTTTCTGCAGTTTTCTTGGATCCAGGCAAACAGCAGAAAGATGAAATCTGATAGAAACGTCTTCAGCAAACAGGGATCTCCCCTGTCTAATCCTAATAGACATTGGCTGCTCCTCAATGTGGCAATGGAATCACCCAGAAAGGGCAACAGCCCTGAAGAGCAGCCTCTCCGCAAATGGGGGTAGAGGGAGCTGTGCAGAAGTTCCGTCTCCTCAGGGGAGATCCTTGCACAAGCCAGAAAACCCTGGGATCATTTCCAAAGCGACAGCGCCAAGTATAAGAAATGGAGAGCACATTGCAGGAATGCAGCCTACTGAGTATTTCCGTTATTTTGTTTGAGCATCCAGAAGAAAGGTGTCCATTCCCCAAGAGGGTGAACTGCAGAGTAAGAACAGACTGTGGATGGCTCATGCAAGGCTCGTGGGCTGAGGGAGGCAGGCGTCGGGGGAATGATCGCTAGAGCCCAAGGAAAGAGGGTGTCGCTCACAAGTGAATGACTGTGGAAAGCCTCCCTGAGGACCAAAATCATTCCTTCACCCCACAGATACTTCATTGACATCTGCTCTGGCCCAGGCCCTGGCTGCACGTTTTCTGAATGTGGGCAGGTGACACGAGCCAATTAGCTCACACAGCAAAGTGGTGAATAAGGGTTCAGCTCCTTCTGCCTCCGGCCATCTCTCTCCATCCTTCTGAGGGAGGCCAGCACCCCTCAGCCTCCCAGGCTTCATCCAATCCTGCAGAAACCAGCGCAGCCCAACCTCATTTCAGGGATGAGGGACAAAGGCCCAGTAAGGTCAAGTCCCACCACAAACCAGGCCAGAGGCAAGACTAGAACCCAGATCTCCTACAGCCCAACTCAGCTATGGCACCATTTCCCGTGCAAGGATTGACCCCAAGCAGGTATTTGGAAGCAGGGGACACTTCCTGGCACTTGGTATTCCTGAAATTATGCACAGTGAGGCTGACCCTAAAAAATACCCAGTCATAAGTGGGGTGGCATCCTAGCCTAGCATTGTCACCATTTCTCATCTGTAAAATGGGCACAATTCCTGGATCCCTTACCCCTCAGGCAGTGCATATTCAGAGAC
This sequence comes from Propithecus coquereli, assembly GCF_000956105.1. Classification (NCBI taxonomy): domain Eukaryota; kingdom Metazoa; phylum Chordata; class Mammalia; order Primates; family Indriidae; genus Propithecus; species Propithecus coquereli. Next base: position 4,417,702 of record NW_012148631.1, on the reverse strand, counting down.
CCCAAACACTTCCTGAGGCCTGGATGCTAAGACCCAAAGTTTTAAATGCCTTAAATGCCATGCTAATGAGGCCAGGCTTTAGTCTATAGGGAAACCATACAATGTAGATACTGTTAATATACCCACTTTACAGATGAGAAAACTAAGCACAGAGAACTTAAATAACCACCTTGATGTCACACAGCTAGTATGTGGCAAAGGCAGGGTTTGAACCCAGGTGGTCTGACTTCAGCGCCTACACTATGCACCCAAGTTGCCGCTACCTAGTTAGATGCTAAACATCTAAATAAGAATAAGAAAATGTTGTCTACTGAGCGGATAACTCTACTTTTCGATTATCTGGCTTCATAGAGAACAGAAATCCTGACAGCTGACTGAATCTCTTTCCATTTTTATCCAGATGTTTGGCATCCCACAAACAAGAGAACGAGTGAGAGACACTTAGGAATTAGAACTCTTGTCACCAGTAGAAACACTGCCTTGATACAAGGTTGTCATTTCATGAATTAACATCCTACTCAACAATGTTTGCTCAGCCCCATCGGGTATTTTACTAAACACTTTTTCAGGCTCTGTTCTGACAGCCTTTGGGTTAACTCAGTGCACATCCGAGCTGTAGTTAACAGACATCCTGACCATTTCTCACTCTCCATCCAGTGTTGGCTGAAGTCACATCAAGATTTTGGTTTTTTTTTTGCATCACAAATAACACAGACCATGCATATTTTAACTTCATCTCTGAGATTAAAGTAAATACATAATTTTGGCAAATGACTTGGAATTACGGGCTAGCAGCATCTGGTTCCGATATTCTCAAGTAAATTACTGGCACGGTCTCTGACACATTTTTAATTTTAACCGAAATGTTCTTGGAAACATGTGTTTTCCGTCCTGTTTGCATGTAATCAGTTTGAGAGGGCCTCGGAGTTTTAAACAGGGGTTTCAGAAATTAGTTGCAATACCTGGGCGCTGCCTGCAGGCCTTGAAGAGCCACCCCCCCTTCCGACATGGGGGAGGCCACGGCCTGGGGCAGCCGCCCACGGCTTTCTGTGCCTGCCTCCGGCGCTGCAGGCCAGGAGAGGCCCCCAGGTACTGTGTGTACACGTTCCTCACCCTCCACTCTGCTCCCAAATTACATCCCTCGCTTTAATGTCAAGTCCAATATAGCTTCCTTAGCAGTTCTTTCCCCCTCCTTATTCCACATCAAGAGGACCCAATTACTTTTATAAATACTTATTTTAAAAATATCACAGTGGTTTCCTGCTGCTTCGAATTCTGAAGGGCTATGCAGGATTTTAGACTCTTATAAATCTTTCAAACAGTTCATATTTTATCAACAAAGTGTGCTTTTTTGTCAACCCTAAGTATAACTCCTCATCAAGGATTTTTTTTCAATTATTTGACCTTTCCATAAAAACGACAAAATAAAAGGAATTTTTGCCATTTCAAAAGTCATTTGCAATGCCCTACTTGTGTTCATTAATTCTGTTCCCTGTTCTCGCCCACCAACAAGGGTGGTGTTTTTGGTTAAAAGAGAAAGCACGAGGGTTGTCAATTCCAAAACATCTCAACAAAGGTAAAACGGGGTTATGGACTGGGTCTTTAAACGAAAATTCCAGGAAGGCCTTGGCTTTTGTTGAAACTGAAAAGTTCCCAGCCTGAGGCAGAGACTTCTTAAGTGGATGTTCACTGTGGTCACGGGACCGTGTGGTGGAACATCACCAGGGACACGGAAGGGGTCAGCCGGTGCTGTGGAAGTAGCCTCCAGGTCCTCAGGGTGCCACTGTCCTGCACAGGCTACGGAGCTGTTTGGATTTACACAGGCTCGTCCATGGTTTTCCACTTGGAACTACATGGAGATACCCAAGGGATGGCCACTTAGAAGGCAAACCCAGGCATAATATGCAACCATGAGCAAGACATGTTCTAAGCATGACAACAATCAAGTTGTAGCTACCATCCAAATGAATGTCTGAACAATCAGGAGCATGATGTCTGCCTCAATCTCTTCCTGCTACTGTAACAAAATACCTTAGACTGGGTCGTTTATAAAAAACAAAACCTTATAGGCATATCCCGGAGATATTGCAGGTTTGGTTCCATACCACAGCGACAAGGCAAATACCACAATAAAGAGAGTCACACAACTGTTTGGTTTCCCAGTGCATATGAAAGTTATGTTTATACTATACTGTAGTCTATTAAGTGTACAATGGCATTATGTCTGGAAAAAAGTACATACTTTAATTTTAAAATATTTTCTTGCTAAAAAATGGTAACAATCATCAGAGTCTTCAGCAATTCATAATCTTTTTGCTGGCGGAAGGTCTTGCTGGCAGCCTACTGATCGGGGTGGTGGTTGCCGAAGGTTGGGTTGGTGTGGCGACGTCGTAAAATAGGACAACAGTGACGTTTGCTGCATGGATTGCCTCTTCCTTTGACTAAAGATTTTTCTGTAGCATATGATGCTGTTTGAAAGCATCTTACCCTCAGCAGGACTTCTTAGAGGAGTAGTCAGTCCTCTCAAGCCCCGCCGCTGCTTTATCAACTACGTTTATGGAATATTCTAAATCCTTTGCTGCCACTTCAACAATGTTCACGGCATCTTCACCGGCAGATTCCATCTAAAGAAATCATTTTCCTTGCTCATCCATAGGGAGCAACTCCTCATCTGTTCCGGTTTTATCATGAGATTGCAGTAATCACATCTTCAGACTGCATTTCAAATTCTCGTTCTCTTGCTATTTCTACTACGCCTGCCGTTATTTCTTTCACTGCAGTCTTGAACCCCTCAAAGTCATCCATGAGGGTTGGAATCAACTTCTTCTAAACTCCTGCTAATGTTGATATTTTGACCTCCGCCTATGAATCATGACCGTTCTTAATGGCATCAAGAATGGTGAATCCTTTCTAGGAGGTTTTCAATTTACTTTGCCCAGATCCACCAGAGGAATCACTATCCAAGGCAGATACAGCCTGACAAAATGTATTTCTCAAATAGTAAGACTTGAAAGCCAAAGGTACTCCTCCATCCATGGGCCGCAGAATGGATGCTGTGTGAGCAGGCATGAACACGCTGTCTCTTTGTACATCTCCATCGGAGCTCTAGGAAGACTAGGCACGCTGTCAGTGAGCACCGATATTTTGAAAAGAATTTTTTTTTCTGAGCAGTGGTCATGGAAGATGATTTTTCCACGCACGGGGAGGTGGGGAGGAGGTGGAGCTCAGGCAGTGATGCAAGCGAAGAGGAGTGGCTGTAAATACAGATGAAGCTTCGCTTGCTCACCTACCACTCACCTCCTGCTCCATGGCCCGGTTCCTAAGTTTCATGGAAGACTGTTTTTCCACAGATGGGGGGTGGGGTGCAGAGCTCAGGCAGTGATGCCCGGCCCAGTTCCTAATAAACCACAGACCAGTACTGGGCCTCTGCCCAGGGTTTGGGGACCACAGTCGTAAAACATGCTATAAACACGTGTGCTGTCATCTAAGCTTTATTGTTCAATTTCTAGAGCACAGGTTAGAGTAGATTTAGCATAATTTTAATGGTCCCAGGATTTTCAGCATGCTAAATGAAAACTGGCTTCAACTTAAAGTCACCAGCTGCATGAGCCCCTAACAAGACAGTCAGCCTGTCCTTCGAAGCTTTGAAGCCAGGCCTTGACTTTTCCTCTCTAGCTATGAAAGTCCTAGATGGCCTCTACTTCCAATAGAAGGCTGTTTCATCCACGTTGAAGATGTGTTGTTCAGTGTAGCCTCCTTCATCAGTTATCTTCGCTAGGTCTTCTGGATAACTTGTTACAGTTCCTATATCAGCACTTGCTGCTTCACCTTGCACTTTCATGTTATGACGACAGCTTTCCCTTAAACCTCACGAGCCAATCTCTGCTAGCTTCGGACTTTTCTTCTGCAGTTTCCTCATCTCTCTCAGCCTTCACAGAACTGAAGAGAGTTAGGGCCTTGCTCTACATTAGGCTTTGGCTTAAGGGAATATGACTGGTTTGATCTTCTATCCACACCACTGAAACTTCCTCAATAGCGGCAATAAGCTGTCTCACTTTCTAATCATTCATGTGTTCACTGGAGTAGCACTTTTAATTTCCTTCTAGAACTTTTCCTTTGCATTCACAGTTTGGCTAATTGTTTGGTGCAAGGGGCCTCGCTTTCAGCCTGTCTTGGCTTTTGGCAGGCCCTCCTCACTAGGATGTTGATTTAAAGTGAGAGATGTGTGACTCTTTCTTCCACTTGAACACTTACAGGCCATCGCAGGGTTTTAACTGGCCTAATTTTGATGTTATTGTTTCTCAGGAAATAGGGAGGCGCAAGGAGAGGGAGAGACCGGGGAACGCCTGGTTGGTGGAGCAGTCAGAACATTCACGAAATTTATTGATTAAGTTCACCATCTTATATGGGTGTGGTTTGTGGTGCCTCAAAATAATTACAATATAACATCAAAGATCCCTGGTCACAGCTCAGCATGACAGATACAACAATAACGAAAAAGTTCAAACTATTACAAGAATTACCAAAATATGACACAGAGACACAAAGTGAGCACATGCTGTTGGAAAATGGTGCCAATAGACTTGCTCAGCTCAGGGTTGCTACAAACCTTCAATTTGTTAAAAAAAAAAAAAAAGCATTATCTCAAAGCACAATGAAACAGGGTACAATAAAAGGAGATATGCTTGTATTTCTTACAGTTCTGGTGGCTAAGAAACCCAAAATCAAGGCACCAGCAGACTCAGTGTCTGGTGAGGGTTGCTCTCTGCGTCCAAGTGGGTCCTGTGCTGCTGTGTCCTCACAAGGCAGAGGGGCAAAAAGGACAAATGCGGTGTCCTCGCACGTGGCAGAAGAGAAAAGGGCGTGAGGCAAACTCTCCCTTAGCCCTTTATAAGAGCACCAACCCCAGCCATGACGGCAGAGCCCTCAGGGCCGAATCGCCTCCCAGGGCCCCACCTCTTCATTTATCATCTTGAGGGTTAAGTTCTAACATAAGAATTTTGGAGGGACACACACATTCAAACCACAGCAGTGTCCTGATCTCTGAGATGTCTATTTTATGTCTGGAAACCATGCTGGGCAGGGAGGTAGGAAGAGGAAGAACAAGGGGAAAGAAACAAGGGATATTTTAGAGCCTTAGGCCTCAAACACCAAAAGAATAAGCCAACTCTCTGAATTAGTAGACTTTGAAGTCTGACCTCCTATCGCATACTCTTGATTTTCCCCCTGAAAATCCAGGAAAGTTTTTTTAATCAGCCTAGAGTCATCACCACCCCCAATTTGCCCCCCACTCCCACCACACACATTCATTCAACACGTATTTGGTGACCACCTACCATGTGTTCAGTGCTCTTGGGAGTTGAGGAAGATCCAAAGAAGAACAAAACGGGTACCTGTTCTCAAGGACCGTGTTGGGTGTACAACCCGAAAGCTGCATAACCCCCAAGGCACTGCATGAACAAAGTCTTAAGGAGACATCAAGGCAACCTGTACAATAGGAATAGGCTGGAAGGCGCAGCACCTGGAGGCTAGAGATTTCCAAAGATTGAGGGTTGAGACAAGCATCAGAGGAAGTGTGTGAGTGAGAGTTTCCTAGAGAAACAGAAGCAGTAATACAGTTTACCCTTGAACAACATGGATTTGAACTGCATGGGTCCACTTATACATGGATTTTTGCCATAAATACATTGGAAAACTTTTTGGAGACTTGCAACAATTTGAAAAAATTCACAGATGAACTGCAGACGAACTACATAGCCTAGAAATACTGAAAAAAAAAAATAAGAAAAAGTTTGGTATGTCATGAATGCACAAAATACATGTAGATACTAGTCTATGTTATCATTTACTACCATAAAATATACACACATCTATCATAAAAAGTTAAAATGTATCAAAACCTACGTGCACACAAACACTTGTAGACCACACATGGCGCCATTCACAGTGCAGAGAAATGTAAACAAACATAAAGATGAACTATTAAGTCATAACTGCATAAAATTGACTGCAATACATCTTGTACTGCTGTTATAATTCCGTAGACATCTCCTGTTCTACTGCGGTGAGCTCAAGCGTTGCGAGTATCCACTTAAAATGCTGCGTGACGCTAATCATCTCTGCGTGAGCAGTTTACCTCTCCAGTAAATTGTGACCGCAGTAAAAAGTGATCTCCTTGGCCTCTATCAAAAAAATCCCAAAACAACAAATGCTGGCGAGGATGTGGAGAGTCAGGAACACTCTTACACTGCTGGTGGGACTGCAAATTAGTGCAACCTCTGTGGAAAAGAATTTGGAGATACCTCAGAGAGCTAAAAATAGAAATACCATTCGATCCAGCAATAGCACTATTAGGCATCTACCCAAAAGAGCACAAAACATTCTACGATAAAGACATCTGCACCTGGATGTTTGTGGCAGCACAATTCACTATTGCAAGGATGTGGAAACAACCCAAGTGCCCGTCAATCCATGAGTGGATTATTAAAATTTGGTATATGTTTACAATGGAATATTACTCAATCATAAGAAACGACAGTGATCTAGTAGCACCTCTTATACTTTCCTGTATTAAACTTAAGCCCATTATCCAAAGTGAGGCACCACAAGAGCAGAAGAACAGGATCCATTTGTACTCACCATCAAATTGGTATTAACTGATCAACACTAGGGTGATCACATGGCAGAAATACTTTCTAGGGATTAGGGGGATGGGGGGCAAATCTACAATTAAAGGACATGGGGAGCACTAAAGGGAGGGAAGGGCATGCCTTTAACCCACACTTGGGTGAGGCAAAGACATAAAGTGTAACTACAATGTTTGTACCCTCACAATACCCAGGAATAATAAAAAAAAAAGTGACCTCCTACAGTTCTCGTGCATTTTTCATCGTGTGTAGTGCGATACTGTAAACCTTGAATAACACCTTGGAACCCATACGAAGTACCACTTGTGACACTGGACGTTCTCCTAATAAGCGGAGAAAAGTCAGGACATCACAAGGAAAAGTTGAATTGCTTGCTCTGTACCGTACATCGAGGTCTGCAGCCGCAGCTGCTGCCATTTAAGATGGACGATCCATCTTGTAAACAGACAATGTAAATTTACAGTATCGATAAATACAGGACAGTACTGTAAATGTATTCTCTCTTTCTTATGATTTTCTTAATAACATTTTCTTTTCTCTAGCTTCCTTTATTGTAAAAATACAGTATATTATACAGTATACTATGCAGTCTATAATGTTGTAAGAATACAGTATGTAACATGCAAGTATGTGTTAATTAATCATTTATGTTATTGGTAAGGCTTCAGGTCAGCAGTTGGCTATTAGTGGTTAAGTTTTGGGGGAGTTTAAAGTTATACTCAGAATTTCAACTGCACGGGGATCGGCAGCCCAACCCCAAGTTGTTCAAGCATCCACTGTTCAGGGGTGTGGTGTGTGTGTGCAGGTGTTCGGAGGAAGAGGGAGCGACATTTCTTGCAAGGAAACAGCTGCCGTGATCATACGGACTGGTAAGTCTGAACTCTGGGACAAGATTGCAGGCCAGAAACTCGGGCAGGAGTTGACGTTACCGTCACGAGGCAGAATTTCCTCTCCAAGAGACCTCGCTTTTGTTCTTAAGGCCTTCAGTTGGATGGATGGCCCAGTGCTCTTCTCTACTTAAAGATGTAGCTGTTAACCACATCGATAAAATACCCTTGCAGCAACACCCAGGTTAGCGTCTGGTGGAATGACTGGGAAAACACCCTGGCCAAGGTGGCACGTGAAGCTCGCCATCACAGGAGGCCTCCCAGCAAGGCGCAGGAAGGCAGGAGGGGGGTGCGCAGGCCGGGCCTAGGAGAGAATGAGGGGCTGAGTGCTGGCCGTGTGCGGTGGAAACACAGCCCATGAGGTGGGACCTGCCATTTGGGAGTCAACGTTGGGGGGACTCTGAACATGCCCCGGCCTCTGGGAGCTGTTAAAGCTTCCCCAGGACAGGATACAGGCAATACCACAGTCTGGCAACAGTCTGAGGATGGGCTAGAAAGAGCAGGCCACTGAGAACTCCGCTGTGCAAGACCAGAACTTGCCGGGGAGGTGACAGGGGGCGGACGTGAGAGGCTGAATGTCTGGAGGAGGCAGGGGCTGCTCCGAAGGACAGAGCAGGGAAGGACGGCCCCCTAGGCAGGACGAGGAGTCTGGTCCTCGATGTTAACCGAGACCACTGGGGACACATAGCCAGACTCAGCACAGAGGCGGGGGCCAGGTAGACGACTTGGGAATCAGATAGAAAACTGCTGACACCATGGAAATCAACAGAGTCTCCAAGGCAGAGGGTGAAAAAGAAGAGGTCAGAGAGTTGACCAAGTGGTTATAGTGACCCCAGGAATGAGAAAGGCTGGTCCCTTGGGGCTTCTCCCATGTGTACAGCCACGAGGAGACATGGGCTAGGAGAAGGGCTGAAGCAGAGACCGGCCTACAGGAGGGTTTCTCTGCGTGTGATGGGCCTAAGGCTGCTGGCAGAGGCCCCAAGGGAGGTGGGGGTCTGAGCCAGACTTAAATGGAAGTCCCAGGACACCCAGTAGGAGGGGGGCAGGGCTCGGAGTGGGAGGACTTGGGGAGCAGGGCCTGGTCCTCCAGGGAGCTGAAGGGAGTGGGAGCAGCAGATGCAAATTGTGGTTCTCACACAGCCAGGACACAGGAGACCAGGCTCCAGGCAGAAGCAAGCAGAAGGCTGGTGTGGCAGTAGTCTCGGGAGGGGCAAATGCTGCCCGCAGAGTTCTCAACTTCAGACACCTCCTGAGTGCAAAAGGGGTAGCAGAGGCAGCAGCCCCGGAGGATGTCTGTAGCGTACACTTCCATGTAGTGTGTACACCAGCCACAGCTTGGGGACTCTACGCACTAACATACATTAAATCTCTTAATTACCACACCAACCCTAAGGGTTAGGACTAGAATTATCACCATTTTACAGATGGGGAAACTGAGGCACAGAGAGGTTAATAACTTGCCCAAGGTCAGACAGCTAGCAAGTAGCAGAGCCGGTATTCCAATTACACAGTCAACTCAGGTGTGAGAGGTTAAGTGACTTGTCTGAAATCATAAAGCAAGGAGATGAATTCAGGACTCAAGCCCAGGCCCCGAGCATATATGTGGCAGTCAGTTTGCCCGCCCAGAAGCAAACCAGTCTGGGTCACCCTGTGAGCAGGAGCTTATGATGCCCTCTCCAGACCCTCAGCAGGTATCCCGGATCCCAACATCCTTGCAAAGACTGGCCCCAAACCAGGATGATATCATCACAGGAGCCCAAGGCCTGGTGTCCAGAGGGCAAGGGTTGCAGCTTCATGCATCAGCAGCCCAAGCAGAGCTACAGGTGCCCTGAGGAGCTAGCAGGTCACCTGCCGGCAAGATCCTCCCCCAGGTTTATGTTCAGATTCGGGGGACGACAGATATGCTAGAAGTGGCTCAGCTGAGGGGCTTTGAGATGCTTCCCAGCAAGGTCCCTGCCAGCTCTCCAAGACTGCATCTTCACTGAGCCATGACACAATACATTTGTAATTTGGAGGTTTATTGATGATCCACTGTGCCATTTGATCTCTTAACCTACTGAAATCCCAAATGGTACTTAAGTCAAGTCCAAATAGCCAACAGAGAGAGAGAGACTCTACCTGAATAAGAATCACATTGCTTTTACTTGTGTACCTTGTCTTCTACTCCTAAACTCCTTCAGCACACACCCACTGCAGTCTAAGAACCAAAATACTAATTTGGTCCTTATCCACCCAGTCAGCACCAAATATACCCTATCCACAGATAAATAGACCTATGGGGACCTCTCGTTCTCCACCAAAACCATTTTCTTTGCTGCAAGGTATTATGGCCAACTCTCAGCACCTTGCAGCCCCCTCCCCTCCACCTTCCGGCCCCTCTTCTGCTCCTTGTTCTCCTCTCTCTTCCTCCACCAACGAGCCAGGGGCCAACGTCTCAGCCTTTGTTCCACAGGCCTAGTTCCTCTCCCTGTGTGCTCCGCCTGGCCTCCTCCTCCGCGGCTGTTCGCAGGATGAGCAACAAACGGGGAGGAGAGGAGTGAGCTCCACCTCCAGCAGGAGCCTGGGGCGGGGCAGGAGGCAAGAGGTTTTCCTTTGGCCCCCACACTGGTCACTTGCACTCCTCCTCAGAGCAAGCCATGGCAAGTGGCTGCCCCTGGCTACCATGTCCACAGTTCCCAGAATGGGAAGTTGCCCAAGATCCAGAAGTTTTCCAGGGACCAGTGAAATTTGCCTAAACACATCCTCACCCATGATACAAACCAGAGCTGCCCATGGTGTGAGGTGGACCCTCAAGATGATTCAGAGGGCAATGGATATATGCTTCCTATTTGAGAGTTTTGTATTTAATTTTACAGTCACCTTCTATTTATGGAAAAGGATACTGGATTTCATGTGTGGTATGATATAAAGTTTCCTGCTAAAATAAATTTTCTAAGTGAAAAAAAAAGGAGCCAATGTAAAGTAGAAAGTAAGTCGCCGCACTGGTGGAATGCAGGTACGGCCCCAACCGCACAGCTGGTTAGCAAACGCCTGGTGATGGACACTTCCGACACCAGCTGCGCAGGCGCAGACCCGCCCCACAGACCTGCCTTGTCCTTTGTGAATTGGGAACAGATCAGAATCTCAAGCAAATTCCAGTCAAGGGACAAATGTTGGCGAGAGTCTCTGCTGCATCCAGAACTGTGACAGCCACCCAGCGGGGCGCTCCCGCGGCAAGCCCTGACTCGGGACGTGCACGGCTTACTTGTTGGAAAGAACAGGTGGAAACTCGTGGAAACCGCAGGGGAATGGAGCAAATCAGTACGTAAGAGGAGAGTGAGGCAGACACGCAGCGGCGAGGGGCTCGAGAACAGGGGGCCCAGGAGATCTGGATTGGTGCGGAAGAGCCCAGAAACCTCCCTTCCACTCCCACCTCACCACCTGGATCCTAAGAAGTGTCTTTGGGACCCTGGAGACCGTTTTGTGGCAGCTAAAGCCAGCCCAGGGCTGCGCTTCTAAAGGTGTGAAAGCCTCATGCCAGACGACAGCCACCACAGCCACCTCCTGCGCTGGCCTGGAGCTCGCAAGAGGCCTCTGCGGAGGGGGCGCCAAGGCTCCGCTTACTCTGATCAGGTGCCACTGAGTGTCACTCTCCAGCCAGACTTTCGCCCCCTCTCTGCTTTCCTGGTCCTGTTCTCTGCCTGCGGTGGCTGTGCCTTGCGTACGGAAGTCGGCCTAGGACGCCCAGACCTGGGAATGCCTCAGTGGCAACAGACGCAGGCACACAGAGCTGCCGCGGGTTCCTCCCAGGCTGGAGTCTGGACACCTGTGGGGCCTGCTGGCGGCCTGCTTACCACGAGGGTCCATCGCCCTCCCCACCCCACCCGCAGGGTCCCAGTGTGGGAGCCAGCCAATTTGCCCCTGGACCTCGGCCCGGGGCAGGGATCTGAGCCAATCAGATTCTCCCTCTGGAATTAGGAACTGTCGGGATTTGGAATTAGAACCCAAAAACTCCATCTCGCTCTGGGCTGCTCCCTGTACAGCAGAGGTGCGAAATCGCAGAGTTAGGGGAGGCCATTCTCTGTGGGTGGCCCAGAGACACAGAGAAGGCGCAGCTGCAGAGAGGTGACAGCAATCGGTTTGAGGGCGCCAAGCCACACTTGTGCTCAGCCTGTGACCGGGTTCCCTCTGCTTCCCCAAGATGACTCCCACAGGGCTCCAGAGCTCCATCACACTCAGCAACAAAATCCACACTCCTTCCCCTGGCCCTGACCTGAACCACACATCTCCTGCCGCTCTCCTAGCACTCACCAGCTCCGGCCCCACCATCTGTCTTAGTCTATTTTCTGTCGCTTATAACAGAACACCTGAAACTGGGTAATTTATAAAGAAAAGAAATTTATTCCTTATAGTTATGGAGGCTGAGAAGTCCAAGGTCGGGGGGTCACATCTGGTGAGGGTCTTCTTGCTGGTGGGGACTCTCTGCAGAGTCCCAGTGCAGTGCAGGGCATCGAGTGGCAAGGGGCCTGCGCATGCTAATGCACTGTCTCAAGTCTCTCTTCCTCTACTTATAAAGTCACCAGTTCCCCTCCCATGATAACCCCTTAATCCATTAACCCATTAACCCATTAATCTATTAATTCACTCCTGAGGGCAAAGCCCTCATGACCCAATCACCTCTTAAAGGCCTCACCTCTCAATACTGCGACATTGGAGATTAAATTTCAACATGAGTTTTGAGGGGACAAACCATAGCACTAGCCATCATTTCTCAGCTCTTTGAACAAGCCAGGCTCATTCCAACCCCAGGGCCTTTGCACTTGTAATGCTTCTGCCAGGCTGGCTTTTTTTTGCATCATCCAGGTTTCTGGAGAAATGACCCCAGTTTAGGGAAGGCTTCTATGACCACCCTAGCTAGCATAGGTGCTTAGTCACTGTTCCTTTTTCCGTTACTTGATTTGTTGCATGAGACCAGCTGCCTTGTCCATCTCACTCAGCACCATGTCCTCAAAGCCCAACACAGCACCTGGCACATCAAAGGCGCTCATCAGACGTTTGCTGAATAAATGACTGAGCTCTGAGGCTCTGGCCGCCACCAGTCCAGCTAGAGAGTCAGGCTGCTGCAAGTAAAGGAGGAGGGGTTGCACCCATCACGGGGGCACTGCCATTACTTGACCCACGTGCAGAAGTGTCTTTGCCAGCCAGCCAGCTCGAGCAAGTCCTCCTAAGGAAACACAAGTCAGTAAAGAACTTGGCAAATGGATCCCAAGGCTGGTCAAAAGACGGTCACACTCTAAAATATGTATGACCAGATTTTGTGCACTGCACAAGTTTTATCTTTGACCGTACTTATGGAAACATTATTCAAGAACATCATGAACACACAAAAATAAATCTTTAAAAATACCATTTGGAAGACATACACATACCAATGAAAGATTTTCTCTTTCTACTATAGCAGCCCCATTAAGGCATTTTCAAAAAGCAAATGTGGTATGTTACTGCACACAGTAACCTGCAAATAAAAACGCACCCAGTTACTACCCACACAACTTCCCCAAGAATGAAAGCCACCCCAATCTCGCCATCTAGAAAGAGCCACAAGATCAGGGTAGGAGGAGGGGGCAGCTCACTAACTCTGCTTCTTGCCTTCTGAGGACTTGACGACAGTGCCCAAAGCAACAGAAGGTCACCGTCCTGACTCAGACTCAGATGCCAGTCAGAGAACGGCCACAGCCACCGCCCCCTGCTTTGATAGCTATTCAGTGCCTGCCAGGTGCCAAACACTGGGCAAGACATTTTGACACATTGTCACATTTAAACCTACAACAACCCTATGAAGGATATAGTATGATTCCTGCGCCTGTGTTAAGCAGACTGAAGCTCAGAGGGGCTAAGTAACCTGGCCATGGTCATGCAGCTAATCAGTGTCAAGACTGGGACTTTAACCCTGTGGCCTCTAGCTTGAAGCCCTCTCCTCCCCACTCACACTGAGGCTGGCCCCCACCTCAGTATGCTGCACAGATTGTCTCTTCTTGTCCTCAAACACTCCCCTAAGTGGCTATCATCAGCAAACTGAGGCCAAAAGCCCAATGCCTCCCTCTTTTCCGTCTCCCCTAAACTCTCACTGCACGCTGGGCCTCCTCTGCTCATCACACGGTGAACGTCACTGGGCCGCTCGTGCCTCGCTCCCTCCATCCAGCCCCCTGTTCTTCTGCCTTCCCCAGGGAGCTGTTTCTTCCTCTTTTTCTTTTTCTTCATCAATTATCAGCCTTCTTGCCTTAGTTTTATGTACTTAATTTATATTGTTACTCACTTATTTTTTTGGTAGCCTTGCCAAAAAGCAAAAAGACTCTAAACATGTTCTTTGGCTTTCTTTTAGATTATAATCTTACCTTTGTTCCTTTCCATTTGTTTCCTCTGAGGCCTTTCTTGCAGTTATACTTTTCTCTCTCCCCAGTTCTTCTGCATTTCTCAAGGTTTTAGGATCATAGGGAGAAATAAATTTTTATATACATATATATGGCTTAGTTTATATATATATTAACTAAGCTCACTTTGATCACCATCAAAATGAAAGTGTTTTGCGACATGATCTGTAATCCTTATTGTTCACTGGTAAAGATGGAGAAATGGGTTATGACTTCTGGAACTGTAATAAAATACAAAGATCCGGGGATTTGAAAACTCAGGTTCAAACGTGGACTTAGAGCCTTCCAGCTGTATGAGCCTCAGACAAGAATCTCTGAGCTTGAGGTTTTCATCTGTAAGATGGGAATAATTTTAGGTTGTAGAGAGATCTAAATGGGCAACATATATAAAAGCAGGAAATGCTGCTAGAGGTGGGAAGATGCCTATTGAATTGTCCACCGGACATCCCACCCAGATGGCCACTAACCCGCTACATTCAACACCTTCTTCTCCAAACGGGGCTGCCCCTCTGTAAGTCCCAGTTCGGCAGCTGAAACTAGGAGGTGTTTTGTCATGCAACATCCAATACACACACACACACACACACACACACACACACACACACACACACACTCTTAATCTGCCCTGTGCCAGGGACGGTAGCAGGTGCTGAGGATTGGACGTTGGACGTGGCAGGCAATGTCCTCTCCATCAGGGAGCTTACAATTCATTTTAGGTAGGAGAAGGAAAAAGACAACAAACAATTAAAACAAATAAATAAACAAGGTAATAGCTGAGAAAGGCCCCTGATTTTGCAGGAAAAGCCTGCACAAAGGCCGGCAGGCAGAAAAGAGGTTGGCCGAATTGCAGTGTAGGAAAAGGCACCAGAAGGGAACCAGTGAATGAGGGTGGTTTCCCTGAGACCTGCGATGCCAGCAGGGCCAGATCTTGCAGGGCCTTGCGTGTGGACGGGAGTGTGGATTTTATTCTAGAAGGCCTCTAGAATTATAAGCAAGTGGGTGGTATGATTTGGTTTGGGTTTGTTGTGTTTTTTTTTTTTTTTAATTTGGTGTGGGGTTTTTTTGGGTTTTTGGTTTTTTGCTTTTAATCAATCTGGTTATGAACAGGGCGGAGAATCTGCACTGGAGGGCGTGCTGGTGGACAAACGTGGAAGCAGCTGGTGAACTCTGCGACAGTTCACGACAGAGATGACTGAGGCTTGGAGAGTGGGAATGGAGAGGGGAAACGGAATCAGCGTATGTTTTGGAGTCAGAAACAACAAGAATTGGTGATGAGTTTCACACAGAGGCAGGAAGGAAAGGAGAATATCAGTGACTCCTGGGGGGTTTGCTGGAGCAACCAAGTGATAGCATTTATGGAGATCGTGCGTGGTAAAGGAGTGGGGTGGAAAAGGTGTTACAGGAGGGGAGGAAGAAGCAGGTGAAGAGAGGCTTCCCTTTAATGTGCAGAACTCAGGTATCTTGCCAGTTCGTCCCCACAAGCTTCCTTCCCATCTTCAATTTGCCACCTGATTTCTCAGTGGATCCCTGCCTAGGGGGTCTCCCCCTGCAACACATCTGCTGTGCCTACATCCTCAGGACTTCCAGGAATGGGGGAATGATGCACTGTCCTCTATTGTTCAAGACTTTTGTGTTGGGATTTCTGTTATGTGCAGATGCGGGCAGACACACCAGGCTCTGGGGTCTAAGCTCAGTCAACATCCCAACCATGAGTCCTCTCCTCCCCCAACACAGTCTTTCCCAGCCACACTAAATCAGCCCGCTCTAAGCAGAGCTCGGTGGCGTGCACCTGTAGTCCCAGCTACTCAGGAGACTGAGGCAGGAGGATGACTTGAGCCCAGGAGTTCAAGGCTGCAGTGAGCTGTAATAGGCCACTGCACTCCAGTAAATCCTATAAACCACCCATCAAGATGTGGGATCCGTGTGATGTATAGTACTTCTTGTCCCCACTGGAGTTTGAGAAGCACTGAGTTACACTAAAGGGGAGAGTAAACAGAGAGGCTATGTGACCATGTCTCACATTCAAACCACCTGTCTTTAAAATAATCCTCAGTTGACGATGGGCACATGTGGAAGAGGGCTGGGACTGGAGGGAGACCTCTTCAGTGACTGCCACCTGCTGAAGGAGTTTACTCATTTTTGTTTTAATATTTCACCTCTGTAACCTTAACCCCCAATGTAGCAGGAAAAAGTTGTCATCTTCCTTCACCATTGGGGTCCAATGAATCCTTTTTATTTTTATGAATAATCTACGGAAGTAGGACTAGAGGGACAGTTTGAAAAAAACTTTATTGGAGAATTCAATAACAGCAAATTTTCACTTCACATTTTCCTGGTTTTGTATATAAACCCAAAATGAGCAACATGTTCTGAATGTGACTGCTCACCAGCTGTCATGTGCAAACCTGGGACAGACCCACCTCATACACACCAATTCCAGGTTCCATGTAAATCTCTGACAAGTGCTAGCTCATCATTACTTCCAGTTCTTCTTACACTTGTATTATACAATGTATTACTTTTGAAAACTTTGACAGGTCATAGTTTTGTTCAGGAGAAGTTGGTCACCTTCTTTTCTCCAAAATTGGAAAGAATTTTTATTTTTAAACTTATAAACACCAATTAGAATGATTAATCCAATGATTATTTTTCTTTTGTGTGTATATCACCTATTTCTTTTTGATCACCTTTGTAATCACCTTTGTTCTGACTTCATTATTGGTCCCCTTCAAACTGTATCAAGTAAATTTTGGTAAGCAAACATCATAAAAAGTAAAAGAACATTGGCCCCAATTCTTTCAGCAAAGAGGATGGTCCAGGTTCATGTTGCAAATATTGCATGATGAAATAATTCCTGTTGAATTATTAACTGGAGGAGAATATAATATTTTCTTTTTTCCCTCAGAAATATAGTTTACTCTTAGATCCTTAAATTTGGGAAAGTTCATCTAAAGTATTGTCATATACAACTCATCTAAGACTTTGCTTATTCAGTACGACCTGTGTTACCACTACCATTGGAGTCTACGATGCTGCTCTGTTTGCATTGATCTTCTGATTTGTCCAATAATTGTAAATGTTTTCCTCTGTTAATTTTCTTCTTTTACCATTTTGTGCAGAAAAATGAAAAGTTCTGTATTCACAACTGTATTCAATGAAAGCAATAATAAGACTACAAAGATGGTGTCCTCTGTCTTCCTTTATGTTTTCTTCAGAGATGATGTAACACTTCAGGCAATGTAATAAAAAAAACTGAATGATGATTTGTTTCACTGTTGCATCATCCTTCTGGGTGATTCCATCATTCTTCCATTTTCTTATTATTTTAGTGGGTTTTTTTTTTACCATAATTGGCAATAATTGACAAGTAATGAAATAATTTATAGGATAATAAAATGGAAGATGTTTAAAATATAAGAAAATTAATATTATTTAATATCCTATGATGTAGTGTAGATTTATAAATGGTTTCAATGATCTTATTTGATAACTTCATGACAGAATGAGTTTCATTCTATTTTTATTAAAAAGTAAAAGTTCTCTTTGATCCTTGGAAGTCTTCTAAAAACAAACAAAAGTCATGAAATATCAATTCTTACAAATAGTTAGAACTGCTTAGGGAAAAAAAAACCCTCCAAATCTAAAATGAGGTCCAATGGGAAATATGGCAGACTGAAGGTTAAATCACATTAATAGATTTGTTCATTTCCTGAAGACTTTCAAAATCTGGTTCACTGGAAAACTGCCCCATAAAAAGACTCTTCCTTCACCCACTGGAAATCCAACAGTTCTCAGACCAACGTTGAAACTCAGCCAGGGAGAGCTTGATAGTATTTCAATACCATGATGCCTGCCCTCTCCATGGGAGCCAGGAACCCCCTGGCCTGGGATATCCTCTCCTGGAGTTTGTCTCAGCACACAATGAGGAAGCAAAAATTATGACCCAAGGAAAACAGGGAGGGCTTCTGGGATACTACTCAGACTTCCTAGCAAGGCACTAATAAAACTCAGACCACAATCAGGTGCTCCATGTTTACTGCTTTATATTCTTTCCGGTAAATGGATTTATTGTGAAGGATACAGTGTTCCTATTCTCTACGGTTTTTAAAAATTCTTTTTTATCTTTTATATTTCCAGTCAATTTGACTATTGATCTATGACATAGAGGAAATGCCTAATTCACAAAAATGTTGTGTTCCAACACTTTGAGAGTTGGTACTTTGGTACTTTGAGAGATGACGTAACACTGTAGGCAATGTATTTTCTCAGAATATATTTTCCTCCAATAAACAATATTATACATGACAGTGAGATTGCCAGGTCAGCCCCACAAAATCCCTCTTAACTCATAATGTTGTTGAAACACTGAACTTTTACAATATAAGTTAGTAGAAAGCAATGTGGTTGTAGCACTAATAAACAAACTTAAATATTGAAGACATAGTCTCCTTTATCCTGAATTGTACTTAATGAAACAACTGGTTTAATGGAAGGAAAGAAGAGGAAAGATGGAGACTTTTTAGGGAGAGACCTCTGCTTCCAAGAATTTGGGAGACTCGACAGCAGCAATTTGTTATCCTGCCTGTCCAGTTTCACCTTGATACCTTTTTTCATTTTCCTTCATAGAGGCATGAGGCACAGGAGCCGTGATTAGGGTAGACTTGAGGCTCACAAAGGAAGACAGCAAAGGATCGGGGAGGAAGAGAGAAGAGAAAATAAAAAGTTGGAGATTTCCTTGATGGGGGGACTAAAGCATTTGCTAAGTAAAAGGTAAGGAAATCGGAGAGAAGGGAGGAGACCCAATGTTAGTAGGGCCCCAGGCCCTTGAGGCAGGTAAAGGTAAGGAAAGGGTCGGACAGTTCCCTCTCTAACCATAAGGTGGCGCCATGAGCCCAGACAGTCTGCTCCAAGGGGGCGGCCATGCAGTGGGCGGAGCTCCCCACGTATAAGCCATGTTCTCTCAGGCTCCGGGGCTCACAGAACGCCTGGACTGGACAGCATGTGTCAACGTACTCCCTCAGTGCCTCAGCACCCAAGCACTGTGCCCATCCTCTAAGGCCACACCTGTCCTCACCTGAGCAACAACACCTCTGTCCTCCTGGGCACTGCAGCTTACTGAAGATACCAGCCAATTCCTTCCCACTCTTCTCCTCCATCTCCACAATGGCAGCACAGGCAAGCCCCCGAGCTCTTTCTAATTCCTAAAGAGAATCTAGTCTAGGAGCCTCCTACAGTCTCATCCTTCAATACTGTCAGGATGAATGAGCACGGATCTGTCACCATGGCCCAGCCTTGACAACACGCCCTGGCCGATCTCTCCCACTTTCACACCCAACTGGGCCACTCCTGCTCCTGATGCAAACCCTACCGTATCCAGCCACCCATCTACCACTGCTGGTCCTGTGACCTGCCATGCTCCCTCTCTTTCCCTTGCTCGTACTTGTCAGCATCCTCCCCCATCTTTGGGGAAGGGGGCATTCTAACCTGCCACTAAGTGTTGACCACATGTAACTGGTGACGTGGATTTAGGGAGGAAAACATGGGCCCCGTGCATCAACTACGGAAGCCTCTGGATGCCACAAGGCAGGCCACGCCTGCCTCTCCACAGCTGCAGTGGGACTCTGCTAAACCTCAGGGCAGCACCTGCTGATCTTTCCAAGAGACCGCCTAAGTCTCAATTCTCATCTCGGGTCCAGGGGAACACCAGAGCTGTGAGCTTGATGTGTGGCATGGTTCTGTTCTCAATTCGTGTTAGCTCTATAATAGTAATCATAATTATTATTACTGTTCTTTCACTCCCACTCTCACCAGCCACAGTCTGCCAAACCAGGCCTAAGTTACAGAGCTAAGGGAATCAGCAGGAGGGAGGGAGGATCACAACAAAGTCACCAGTCTGAGCCCCCATGCCCACTTCTACCCCAGGCCTGTGGCCTAGACTGGTAGTCCCAGCAAACTGCCCGGTGATACTGCTGGAGAATCCTCACAGCCTGGGGGAAACTGACCAGGATGTGCAGCCTTGGCTAAGTGGCCCAGATATAAACCTTTAAGAACTAGTGCCTCTGCTTACGACACCTCAAATTTTAGCTACTGCATGTTCTTTTAGTTCTAAAGGGACAGTTGGCTCAGATGCGAACTAGGAATATCTCTTGTAAGGCTGGAGCAAATGGCCTCATGACGAACTTTTAAATCATGTAGGTCCTCGGAGGGCAGCCCGAAGGCCCCACAGTAGCAAAAGACAGTGCTAGCCAAAAGCAGTGGGGAGGCAGGAACCAGGAGACCCCCCCTTCCTGCCTGGCTGCTGTTCCAGATGCACTCGAAGTCTGCATCTACCAAAGGTGGGCTTGTTCCCGCCCCCTGAAGCTCTCTCCTATTTGTTTCTCAAAAAAACAACAACAAAAAAGAAAAACCCAGGTGACCAGGTACCTTTTTAATGTCAATATTGCTCGCGTTCCACAAAGAAGGAAAGAAAGTCTACCCAGCTATACCTACAAGCAATACTGGGGCCAAATAGCCACTGAGCTCCAGAAAACTCAAGGGCCTTAAGGAATTAGTTAGGAGAGCCCAGAAAGATGCTGTGTTGTTTGTTTTGTTTTGTTTTGTTTTTAAGGATCTACAGGAGGTGGATTTTCATAAACTAATAAAGGAAGCTCAGTTAACTATGCAAACAAAAGCTGGGTGGGCAACGTGAACCTTCCATGTTAATGTACTTGCACCCCCAACTCCCTCCACCAAAGACCTGAAGCTGCGGGGAGGAATAGCTACTGGAATCAGGGCGTGAGCCGTCAGTTTCTCGCTGCAGCTGCAGACTCAGACTTTCTAAGTGACCATTTATAGGGGTTCTGAAAGTCGGGCAGGGATGGTGGGGCACCTCCCTGGCGCTCCAGAGCAGGGAAAGCCGACTCCCAAGGCGCGCTCCCCAAGCCCTCCTCTTCTTCCTCCCGACTCAGGACAGCTCGACAAGCCGGACAGCTGCGGCCAGCGGCGGTCACCCTGGTCCCCCGCCTCCGCCTTCCCCACACCCGAGTGCCGCCCGGGACCCGAGGCAGGGAAGCTGTAGGAGCTGAGCAGCGGCCAAAGGAAGACCTGCCGCGTGTCTCCGCACCCCCTCCCCCAGCCGTGTCACATGGCGGCCCCAACCAGGCGAGCAGTGCGCCCCGCTGCGGAGACCCGGGGCCGCGTTGCCGCGGGCAGTGGGTGATGAAACTTCCCAGGCGCATTACCGCAGAGGGCGCGGGCGGGAGCGGGGCGGGGGCAGGGGGTTGAGAGCTGGTACCCGGGCTCACCTGTTCTCCAGGAGGAGGGTGGGGACTTGGGGGAGGGGCGAGGGCGAGCCAACACCGGCTCCATGCCCGGGGCACTGGTGGCAGCGCTCGAGTCCCCGCCCTCCCCCAGCCCTCCGAGACCACCAAGCTGCGCCGTCGGGTTGACAAGGCCGGGAGCAGTTCCTGTCCCCGGCCCGGCGCGGGGGAGACGTGAGCGTGCACACGTACACACACAGCAGGGGGAGAGGCGCTCCAAGCAGCGCCCAACTTTCTCCTTGCTTCTGCAGGCCGGGGGAGAAAGCAGCTGGGGGCAGTCCAATCTTGGCCGTGCTTGGGGAGGGGGTCGAACAAGAAGGGAAAAAAGACGGAGAGAATTTCCCCTCTTTTTTTTTTCTTTTTTGTTTTTGTTTGCACCACTTCCAACCGATGACTGTAGAGTAAAGGGAACCTGGAGCGGGGCGGCAAGTAGCGCTTTGGGAAAATGCAAGAGTGTGTTTGGAGACGCGAAGTTGCCTTTCAAGCTCTGGCCTCCGGGGCACGCGATGCTCCGCGGCGGGCTGACTCAGGGCTGCTTGGGCCTCCCTGCCACCCTCCTGGAAATGATGCAAGTCTGACTGTCACCTGGATCCCTGCAGCCCAGCCCGGAATCCGTCTGGGTTGGGAGAGGGATGAGAAACGACACCCCAGGTGTTGCACGGCCCACCAAAGCAGAAGGGGCCGTTGCTCAGGCCAAGTACTGTACCTAGTGCTTCTGTTTCTATCTTCAATAGTGCTTTATTTTTTTAATGCAAAGCGTCACAACGCTAGGAGTTCCCATACGTGCTCAGTTGGCCCAGAGCATCTCTGTGCCCAGGAAACTGCTCCAATCAAGGCCTCGGAGCTGGGAATCTCACTAAATTCCAAATGGTGGAAAGAAACTTTTCCAGCCCGATGCAGTGTGATGCGAGCCAGGGATCCGGAGGACGCTGTCCCAGAGCAGTCCGACCCTCTTGCCCTTCTTTAGCTGTAACTAGCGCCGGGATTCGCTTCTATAATAATGTGCTGAAGTCGGTGCGGCCATTGCCCGGGAGCCCCCGCACACGCGCGCTTATCTCCGGCCGCGCTCGCACTCACACGCACGCGAACGCCCGGCGGCCGCCAGGTCGGCAACTTTGTCGGGCGCTCCCAGCGGCGCTCGGCTTCCTCTCGTAGTAGTTGGGCGCAGGCCCCGCCTCCCGGCCGTGTTGTCAAACGGGCCGGGGTCTCGGATTGGTCCAGCCGCCGGGACAACACCTGCTCGACTCCTTCATTCAAGTGACACCAGAGCTTCCAGGGATATTTGAGGCACCATCCCTGCCATTGCCGGGCATTCGCGGCGCTGCTAACGGCCTGGTCACATGCTCTCTGGAGAGCTACGGGAGGGCGCTGGGTAACCTCTATCGGAGCCGCGGCCGCGAGGAAGAGGGAAAAGGCAAGCTAGGAGGAAGAGTGGGAGGAGGAAGGGAAGCGGCGGAGGAGGAAGAGGAGGAGGAGTAGGAGGAAGCGAGCACAAAGAATCCAGGTCTCCCGGCGAGAGGTTTATACCAAGAACCATGTGTGCCGAGAGGCTGGGCCAGTTCGTGACCCTGGCTTTGGTGTTGGCCACCTTCGACCCGGCGCGAGGGACCGACGCCACCAACCCTCCCGAGGGTCCCCAAGACAGGGGCTCCCAGCAGAAAGGTCGCCTATCCCTGCAGAACACAGGTAAGTGCGTGCGCCCCCGTGGCCGGGAGCTGCTGGGAGAGGATACCGTGCACCCACGCAGCGCACCCCGGGCATTTCGCCCAGAGCCGGACGCCCACTCTGGGCCACGCAAACTCTTGGTGTGGCGCGGGACGTGCAAAGGGAAGCGCGAGGCTAAGCGAGGTCCGCGCCGGGCTCCGAGCGCCCGGAATCTGCACGTGCTAGCAGGGTGATGAAATGGCTGTGGCAGGACTTGTTGCTGCCCTCCCCAGGGTCGAGGGGAAATGAGGCAGCGCCTGACGCTGCCAGCGCCAACCCCCGCCCACGAGTCCCGGGTCCGGTGCAAAGCGCACTTCATCCCCGGCGGCCCGCGGGAGGCACTAAGGGTCCCCGAAGCTGGGCTGCGCCCTGCACCCGGAGAACTTCCCAGCCGGCCGGCCTCGGCAGGACTGCTTCTCCCCCTCCTCAAAAGATGCCCAACATCCCAGAACTTTACGGGAAATTGCATGGCGAACTTTCCCCGGGGGCACTGCTTTCGGAAGGGAGGGTGGGGGCGGCGCAAAGCGTACCTCCGCGGTGCTGCCGCCATCCCCTGCTCCTGGCCAGGTCGGCAAGCGAAGAAATGGTGGCACGACCCGAACCGTGCGCCGCCTCTGCTCGACCGGCTCTTGGCTCACGGACAAGCTGCAGAGCAGAGCCAGGCGTGCAGGGCACGGGGTTGGCCCTTTTCCCAGCTTTGGGGGAGAGAAAGAAAATCTGCCTACAGCTCCTCCGCTCCGCGCCCCACCCCCCAGTATTTTGGGGGCCGAGCAAATGCTGCGGCGGCGGCGTGCGTGCGCTCACCGCACGAGCAGGAATGCACGAGTGCCCATTAGGACGCCCCGAGTGAGTGAGTCGCGGTCCTCACGGCGCGCCCGTGCCGCGCGTGGGGTCATCTGGAGCCTCTCACCTCCACACACCCGGGCCAGCACCCCGGGCCGGCGTCCCCCACACCCTAGGACCCTCGCCCACCCTTCCCCCTCTCTGGCGCTTTCTTTGAGAACTGAACGTGATTCTCGATAGTTGGTGACCCTCAACAGTGCACGCCCCTCATTCTCTCGCTAGATTTGATCTGAATGCAGATTATCTGCTCCGACCCCGCCCTTCTTCCAAAATATACTTTTCTGATGTAATTTTGTGGTTGGTTTAAATCAGAGACTTGGGGAGGAGGAGGGGGGAAAGAGAGGCTTTGCACGCGGCAGCCTGACAGTTAACTCCCTCAGTCTGTCCTTTCAGAGAGACGAATTAGGGCCACATTCTGCGACGAAGGGCAGCAAGCTCCCGGGCCGCGGGAATTCTAGGGGATTAAGTGACATCTCACACTGGATCCCTAATTAAAAGGAGCCTCTAACTGCGGATGGTCACGGTTCTGAAGGCGAGCCCCCTTCCGACTCGACTCCGGAGCCTGCTTGCAAGCCTGCTCGCAAACTGCAGCTCCCCTACCCTGGTATTTTAATGCGAATGGTTTGGAGGCGCTGCCTTAATAGGAATTTTGTTTTGATTTTTAGGTGTTGAATCATAAAGCTGAATTGAAACTGCTTTTTGGACGCTGTCATTTGGGGGTCAGGAAGGAAATGGCTGTGATTTAATAGCAGCCGCTTCTACAGATCCAAGTAGAGAGGGTATTTCATTGATGAAATATAGTCTTCATCTTAAAGTCTTATTTTTGTCTGTGGGTTCAGAAAGCTGAAATATTTTCTGCTCTCAAACTAAGTATTGCCACAAATACAGCAATAATATGGAAAGGATGAAAAGAAGGACTGCTCTGATCTAATGGCTGGTTTTGATTTTTGTAAATTTTTTGGCTAATTTTTACAAATATAGATATTTTTCATGGGTAGATTAAATGATGTAATTTTGTTTCCCACGCTTTTTTAGGTCCTGAAATAGTCATTACTAACTTTTTTTTAAATTTTCTTTTAGTCGTTACTAACTTTCGCTTCAAATGACCTCTGTGCATTCTTTGGCATGGGTTAGAGTTTAGTATATATTTGTATGTAATTTTCCTTTTAGCGGAGATCCAGCACTGTTTGGTCAACGCTGGCGATGTGGGGTGTGGCGTGTTTGAATGTTTCGAGAACAACTCTTGTGAGATTCGGGGCTTACATGGGATTTGCATGACTTTTCTGCACAACGCTGGAAAATTTGATGCCCAGGTAAAAACCATCTAGATAGAGCATGAAGAATGTTTTGGGTGAGCATAGCATGATGAAAATATTCAATCACTGGAAAGCCTTGTTAACAGATCGCCTGAGCTGTTCTTTGTGTTGTGATGTTTTAGTGCTTGCAAGAGACATGCTAGGTGTACAGTGAGACGCCGGTATCTCCCCACTGCACTCATGTTCAGAGAGCACTGGAGCTGTCATGTAGGCTAAATCCTTCTACACTCTTAAGCTGTGTCTACACAGGCAGAGTGGACTGGAGACCAATGTCATAATAAATGATAAACACCTGGTAAGGAGATACACCCCATCTGGCACCCAGAACCCAGTCCTCAAAGCCCATTGCATTAGGAACAATGGAGGGCAGAACAGGGGCCCCTGTTATATATTGCAAAAGCTATTTTCACCTAATAGAGACGACCAAATGAGACACAAAATTTGTAGTAATTAATAATCGTGTGTGTGTGTGTACAGGCAACCTGAATAATGCAGGGCCTCCCAGAGAGCAGATTTTTATTCCTCCTATGTAGCAGACCCTTCTCTCCCAAGCTGAAAAGTCAAAACCCTGAATGAGTCCCGCAATTCCACACTTTTCTTTTGCTCTATATAATAAATATAGTCAGGGCCTGACCCACTTCAGTGGTGCCAGGGTCCCACGGGCAACACCAAGTTGCTGCTCAGGGCAGGGCAAGAACACAACAAGCAACCTTATGGCTCCAGTACTGACAACCTAGATACATTTTTAGGTGGCATGTGGCATTAGGCTCACCTTCTGCATTTTCTCCCCGGCCCCTATATACCCTGCTGAAACATCCTGTTGTTGTATCTCATGAACTTCCTCTCCCATTTCATTGGAGAGCAATGACAACATTTGGAGGACGCCAACAGTGTAGGTGTAATTATGAAGATCACCCGCCACCATCCTCTGACATCCTGTAGTGAGCCTGACAAAGCAACGCCTGGGAACCAGAAGGGGACGCAACGGCCGGCAGCCTAGACTGCAGAGGATGTGAGGTGGCAGGAGGGGAAACAGAAACCAGGGAAGGAAAGAAGTAGAACTTTGAACTCCTCAAGGCTCCCTTATAAAGCATCACTTCTGGATTAACTGGAATTAGGAAACGTAATAGGAAATCCGGAGGAAAGATGTGTATTTAAGGGCAATCCCACAGGATGTCAGGGAAGAATACCAAGAACAGATTGCTGCAGCCCTCGCATAAATTCATCTTCCTTTTTTCCTCAACCAACAAGAATATGTTCTCAAGTTAGAGGCATCCCTCTCAAGTCGATTCTCAGCACAGAACTACTTAATAAACTGGCACAGCCTGCCCTCCACTCCGTTTGGCTCTCGCTGAAAAGTCAACGGAGAGGGGGCCACAGGGACGGTGGTTGGCCCACATGGCTTTTCAGAGATCAGACACGATCTGTGGACATTTCACTTGCTTCTGAAGAGAGAACCAAAATAAATGTGCCGGCTGGCTTTCTGCTTCCAACCTAAACCCATTTACTTTCTCAACTCAGTGACTTCCGGGCCTGTCTAAAAACAGAGGGGTGACCTCTCGACGACAGCTCGTTTCTATAGTAATGGAGGGAGCCGGGAGCCCTGGGTAGGCATCCCACAGTGCCTCTCGGCCACGGGAGGTTGATAAGGGAGCTAACACCCAGCTCGCCTCCACACCCCCAACAGCTGTCTCCTTTCTAGGATAAGCGCAGTCCAATGGGGTTGCCAGGAAAGAGAGCTGCAGGCCAGATGTATGCCTGGCTGCCTGAGCCACTGAGACGCAGGGAGCGTGGGGGAGGGGCCGTCCGTTGGGCAGTTCAGACTCCAGATGCTGCCAGGCAGTGTGCCAGGCGGGCCTTTTAGAGGCAGTAATCCTCACAGTTTAAAGGAGTAGAATCGTTTTCAAAAAGGAAAAGAATGCTCCTCCTTGAAACATAGGAGGAGACAAGGGTTTGAATTTGGGGCGGTGGGAGATACTGAGGCAGAAAGGGGACGCACGATTAGCAACTGATCTTGATGCCGCTCCTGGAATGGAAGGAAAAAGGGAAAGTGTGAGATTTGGACAAACGGGCATCTTCCACTTGGGAAGAATGCTTGCTGAGAACCACAAAGGAGTTATGGACTTGTGTCTGGCCAAATTCCCCTTGTGTTCCAGAAAAGTTGCTACCCAACAGCCAACACTGAGCCACCCTGAGGACAGACAGCCGTGGAAGCCGCAATTGGAGGGAAAACTAAATGAGTAGCTGGGGAGGAAGGAGGGAGATGTGTGAGTCTATGGACTGAACATCTCACGTGACCAAGTGTGGGAGGTGTCGTGTCACTCTGGACATGCCTCCTGATGCAGCAGCGCCCATCACCGGGGAGGACATCTGTTTGAGGGAGGGGTCTCAGCACTCGGTCGCCGGAAAAATCCTAGGTAAGCCCAGGAATGGTAAATGCCTGAGCGAGTAACAAGGGCTCCTGTTTTCTGCTCCTGTCTCCTCCGTCCTCTCTGTTCTCAGGGCAAGTCATTCATCAAAGACGCCTTGAGGTGTAAGGCCCACGCTCTGCGGCACAGGTTCGGCTGCATAAGCCGGAAGTGCCCGGCCATCAAGGAGATGGTGTTCCAGTTGCAGCGGGAATGCTACCTCAAGCACGACCTGTGCGCGGCTGCCCAGGAGAACACGCGGGTGATAGTGGAGATGATACATTTCAAGGACTTGCTGCTGCACGAGTGAGTACCGCCCCGCGGGGCCTGGCGGGGAGGGGCCGCCCCCCGAGGGCAGTGGAGGGGGGAGCAGACTGCGTGCACTTCGGGAGGCTGAACTCCTGTCAAAGCCAGAAGGTTGCGGTTTACCTCAGAAAACTACATTGACTCCCCAACGAGGCCCCTTTCCTGCTGGCTTTCAGGAAAAGGAAAAGATTTCCATCATCAGTTTCAAAATCACAAGCAATAGAAATGGGAATTTTTTTTTACTAAGCGTGAAGTGTGTAGATTCAGAAAGACTTTCATCTTTTCCTTGGCGAGGAACCCAAGAGTTCTCTGAATATTCCGAGTAGGGGTGGAGGTGTCCTTATAGACAGCAGTAGCTGAGAACATTTGTTGAACATTTACTAAGTGCCAGTCCCGGGGCTAAATGCTTCCTGTGAGCTTTTCACTTAATCCTCACAACAGCCTGCGAGCCTAGTCCTCTCCATTCCACAGACCGGAAGGCCGAGACTCGCCGAGGCGAGGGGCACACAGCTAGCGACAGGCAAAGCCAGGCTTGGGACCCAAGCAGTCTGGCTCCAGAACCTACACTCTTAAATGCCAAAAACTGAGAGCATTCGATGTTTTTCCTGCCTCCATAAGCTTTCCTTTCCCTTAGAAGGTCCAGTTTACTTGCTCTAATATATTAATGCCCTCCCAGAAAAAATGCAAAACAAATGTCAAAAACTTTAATCAGCTAAATACTTTTATGCCAAAGGAGACGTGAACTAACTTACTCAAAGGCTTGAAATTCGGTGATAAACCCAGGATAACTTCATTCCTTAAAACGTATCCCAGCTATAGGATCCTCAGTTTTGCAGCACAGTAAACCACGTTGGTACATAATTTCTTCTAACCTGAGGTATGGTCAGTAGTCCCTGGAGATTACGAGGGCAGGGCAGAAAGAAAGCCACCAGCTAAACAGTCCAGTGCAAGTCACTGCCAGCTTGATGGCACCCTTGGTCTTTCCACAGGGACTCACTGGGCCAAACCACAGTTTTATGAACTCTTGCTTCTTAGCTTGTGCCACAACCTTCTTCCAGCTATGTCACTAAACAGGCTACCCCCACCACTCCCAACACCACTTAGATCATGAAGGACAACAACCAGCTCCTGTCACTTTCCAGGTGGTTATAAGGTTCTAGGTATCTTGCAACACCTCTGGGACAGTGTTAGGATTATATGATTCATGGTAAAACTCTGCAGGCAGCTCTTGCAAAAAGCAAGATAACATTGCATTTTCCTTGAGTTATGCTAATGCCTCATAAAATATTTTTTATTCTTCCAAATACCTGTAAAAAAACAGTAACAACAACACTAGCAATAATTTTTATCTTTTTTAATGTTACACCCCCTCTGCCAGGGCTTTACAGGGATTATCTCATTTATCTTTTGTAAAGATGCTACCAGATAGAAATTACTATCTCCTTTCAACAGAGGAGGAAAGCGAAGCTAAGAGGTTAAAGAACTTGCACTCAGGTTTGGTTCCTACTTTCAGCTCTGGAATTGCTGATATAGATGCCTGAAACCAGCCGTAGACTTGAAACCTCCCTGCTCCTGGCCTTTCCTGTCCCCACTAGACCTGCAAAGGGCTCACTGGTCACCAAATGTGGCAGGATTTTTATCCTTTTCTCAAATATATCCCGTCACACAAGGAGAGTTCTGTGAAATCCTCTTCCTTCAAGTACCCCTGGAAGAGGCAAATGCCCTGTGGCTGAGACCTTGTGACGTTCATGTGTCTCATCCACTGTCACCCATTAGAGATAGCTTGTTGGCCTCAAGAATGGGTGATGGGGTGCTAGTGTATAAGTCCATAATACCTGCCTGGAGCACTAGATGATTGTCTTTTTGGAGAAAAATTTTCTTTGGGAAACCTGAAGGTTTTAAAGGTTTCTTCCTCCTCCACCTTGACTTTAAGATAAAGTAGATAGTAGCTTTCTAGTGTCTCCTTCTTGGGGACATGGCCCTTGGAGCCCAGGGACCCGTACTTCCAAAGGGCTCCTCACACCATTAGAATGAGCATGTGGCTCCCGTCCCAGCCTGCTTTGGAAGTGCAGGTGGCCCACCCCGCCGAGAATCCTGGGCCTCTGTTAAGGACACTCACTGTGGTCACAGGCAGGTCCTCCTGCTTCCTGCCAGCCAGTACCTCCAGGCAGTGGGTGTCCCCTAACTCCAGCCCCCTGAAAACCCCCATCACCTTCCCTTCTGAAGCCACAACTATGCAATGCATCAACTTGTACTTCAAGCTGAATTGCCTGAGTTTTTTGGTTTTTTATTTTTTAAACCATATTAACTGATGAAAGGATCTTATCCGTAAATATCAGCCGCAAATACCAAGAGGTCCATTTCAGAATGTGTGGCATTGGTCTCAAACAAGAAAATGAGACCCAAATTTGCTTTTCACTTTAGAGAAAAGGAAATCACAGTCCCCCCACCACGATCTACAGCACCCCTGTTCTTCAGCCCAATCCCCATCCAACCCTGAACACTCAGGCCCCGTGAAAGCAGCTTTTTCAGGATCTCTGTTCTGTCCCTTCTGCTCCCCTCACCTCTTGCTGTCTGCCCCCTCTCTCCATACTGCCTGCCTCCCCCTAGCTGCGGCCAGCCTGCCTTGGCCTCCGAATACCCTGTCACTGGGCGCTGGCAGCCTCCAAGCACATCCCCCTCCAAGTATTTTTTCAAATCCTTTAGCCTTGCTGACACCCAGTTGAGCGAGCTGGGCTTTGTCATTAGACACGGGCTGAGCTTGCAGCCTGAGAAGGCACCTTGCCAGCTCAGAACACGGCTTAGATTAACTTGGTTCGGCACACACACCCCTCCCTGCGGTTCACAGCTTCCTCCTCGGGAGAGAGGGCCACGGGCAGAGGAGAGTGTGGGCTCATCCAGCCTTCTCGGACCTTGGGGTTCTGAGAGCGCGTATGGCAGACGGAAGGCCCTGGCGAAGGAGGCGCAGGAGAGGCGGTCTGTATATTCCCGAGAGCCCTCCCCTTACTCTAGGGAAAGAAGCTTGAACAAGATCATCCGTTTAGTATCTTAAAAAGACAGCTCCAAAATGTGCTCATCTAGCCCCAGAGGGGCGGCAGGTACAGTCCAGCGCTAAAATCCTGCTGTTGCTTTAGCAGATACACTCAGTGAACTTGAGCTCCCTGAGGCACTTTCTAGTTTTCAAAAGATGGAAGGAAACAAACATGCACCGAGCACTTCTCTTGTGTTGCCATGGGCATGACCGCCTCAGGGTAGCCCAAGGCGACAGTGTTATCGGCCGTCAGGGGCCTGCCTTGGAGGGCTTAAGCACTTTGCCCCGCTGCGTGCACAGACTCTCTGACTCCAAAGGCATGGAGTAGGCCCTAAAAAGCAGCTAGATCTCTATCAGCCAGAACATTCTTCCTCCCTGCTCTCAGCCCAGCCCTGAAACCTTCCTAGCCCGGAAGCCTCCAAAAGCCACCTTCTCCTCTCTCTTTTCAGTTTTTACATCCGCAAAGTGAGGACAGTTCACTCAGTTACAACTGGAGGACTAATTAATAAAAATGGTAGTAAACTACTTCACAGGTCTTAAACACAATCCGCTCTTTCTGCATAGCAACAACTGCCAACGTGCAAGGAAAAGACTGCACAGGCTGCAACAGAGCCTCCCCGGTGGCCCAGACTTACAGAGGAAAAATGGGTTTGCTCCTTGTTATAAAGGATCTCACATTCCAGAGTGATTTCCCTGCTCGAGGTGACGGCACAGAGCCCCAATGCTCATGGTCAGATACATCCAGAAACTTTGCCCTCGAGGACTGCCTAGGAATGCTGGTTAGCCACAGGAAACATTCCATGCCCCCTTGGGGATTTTAAAAGGCTAAAAGCCTCCAGGAGAGGGCCATGAGAGCCCCCTGCTGGGGGTACCCCTTACCAGATGGGCCCATAAATATAAAAAGCAGGCGCAGCTGCTCTGTTGTCTGCGCACCCTGTCCGCGCCCTGGGGTAAACTCCTCCAGCAGTTTTCCTAAAGAACAACCCAAGGCAGCCGGAAGGGCTCTCTGCCTTCCAGAACTGAGCCTGTTTATTTCCCAGAGAGCTGGCTCTCAATCCAAACACGTGGCCCCTGACTGCCAGCCTTCACCCCCAGTTCTGGGGAAGCCCAGACTGAAACAAAAAGGTGCTTAGATGACCACTCCCACCCCCCAGCCTCTACTGCCAAGACAGAGAAACGCCCCATGGGAAATGACGTCCCAGGGAGGGGGTCTTCCTCCTACCCCTCCTCACCTAGTCCACACTCTTCCAGACACAGAGGGAAGTATATCCAGTAACTTGTAAAAACCCTTCTTCATCATGAGCTTGAACCGGGGCTAACACAGACATGAGGAAAATGGCCTCTTGGGCGCCTCACTTAGAGAAGGCGCTGGAAGAATGGCCCGTGGTGTGACAGGATGATGTGGGGCTCACCCAGGCCGCTCAGGAGCCTTTCTCCAGACCTTAAACGTCCATGGCGTCTCCCTCCCTACCAAAAAGACTCCTCAGTCTGGGATTTAAGGCCCCGCACCATTTGCCTAAGTCTCATTCATCCCACTGGCCCCAAGACCCGTCTCACCTGGCTGGATCAGCCTGAACATGCCCAGAGCTCTCTTGCCCTCCTTGCATTGATCACACAGATGCCGTACCTGGGGTTCTTGCCTTCCCCAGAGGTTCTTCCCTTCCCCAGAGGTTCTTCCTGTTGGTGTCCCGGCCCTAGACTCTCATCCTGTGCACCCGTGACTTGTCACTGGCACTTTTTCCTGTGGCGGGCTCTCTCTCTACCACTACCGCGAGAGCGGGAGCCTTCCCATGCGTCTGACTTCCCCAGTGCCTGGCGTGGATCTTGGTACACAGTGACCGCCCAGTAAATGTTGGTTGGGTCCAGTACTCCATAGAATACAGAATAAAGGCTTGAAGTAATTCCAGAAAGATCTTTCACCAAACCAAAACCAAACCAAGCACTAGCCGTACCTCTCTTTCCTGTCATTGTCCCGGGCCTCTGAGGCCCATCCGGGACTCGTTCCATTCTCGGCATCTGTGTCTTTGCTTTCACTCTCTAGACCCTACGTGGACCTCGTGAACTTGCTGCTGACCTGTGGGGAGGAGGTGAAGGAGGCCATCACCCACAGCGTTCAGGCTCAGTGTGAGCAGAACTGGGGAAGCCTGTGCTCCATCCTGAGCTTCTGCACCTCGGCCCTGCAGAGGCCCCCCACGGTGCCGCCCGAGCGCCAGCTCCAGGTGGACAGAGCCAGGCTCCCCAGGGCCCACCACGGGGAAGTGGGCTATCGCCTCCCGGAGCCCAGCAGCAGGGAGGCCGGCCAAGGCGCCAAGGGCGAAGGAGGTAGCAAGAGCCACCCAAACGCCCATGCTCGGGACAGAGCCGGGGGTCTGGGTGCCCAGGGACCTTCTGGAAGCAGCGAGTGGGAGGATGAACCGTCCGAGTATTCTGATATCCGGAGGTGAAATGAAAGGCCTGGCCACGAAATCTTTCCTCCACGCTGTCCATTTTCTTATCTATGGACATTCCAAAACATTTACCATTAAAGAGGGGGGATGTCACACGCAGGATTTTGTGGGGCTTGTGGACTTCATGAAGGTGTACGTTAGCGGAACGAACAGGTGAGGTGGAGACTCTGGGGCAGCGAGGTCTCGGTGGTGCCTGGCGGATTCTGCCCTTCCACGCGCTCGCGGGAGCGCACCCCACGTCCTCCTCGCCACTTGTCTTCTTTCCATCCACGGAGCCAGTGGGTGTCAGCCGCTCTGCTGTGCGGGAGGAGAGGAGGGAGCGGGCAGGGTGGGGCAGGCCCACCTGGGCTGGACCACACAGTTGGTGCCGGGCCCCACCCGGAGCTTCTGGTGCAGCAGCTCCTGGTGCTGTCTCCGTGGAGGTCAGGGCAGCAGTGAATGTGAAACTATTGCTGGGAACTCAGGAGCAGGCTGGAGAGGAGGCAGGGGCCGAGGGGTGCTTGGTGCCAAACCGAAATTCGGTTTCTTGCATGGGACCTTGCAGTTCAGAGCTGCTCGGCGGGCGGGGGGAAGAGTGTAATTTCTATGTGTAACTTCTGAGCCATTGTTCTGTCTGGGGGACACTGTCCAAGGAAGTGGCCCCTATAAGTTTATATTTTAACCACTGCTTCAAATCTCAATTTCACTATTTTATTTATCCAGTTATATCTACATATCTGTCGTCTAAATAAATGGCTTTCAAACAAAGCAACTGGGTCATTAAAACCAGCTCAAAAGAGGGGGAAAAAAAACCCCAGCCCATCCTTTGGGGCTGATTTTGGTTTTTTTGTTTTGTTTGTTTTGTGTTAAGTCCTATTTAAAAAGGAATCAAACAGCGATGTGGCTGTCCCTCTGACCTCCTGGCATGGGCCCGTACCCACCTGGGGCACACCTTCCACCCCGGGGAAAAGGCGCACAGGAAGATTTCCCTTAGAGCTCTGTCACCTCATCTGGACCCCCAGCCAAGATCGATAAGGCACCTTTCTGGGGATCCTGTGAGGCCCAGTTGGAAACCCGACTTGTCCGACTTGTCCATGCTAGAGCCTGGGAAAGGGGAGAAGAGAATGAAGACTACTTTGCAATTCCCATTAGGAAATGCCGACCTTTTGCATAAATGGAGGAGACTGCTGCAAATCTCTAAGGGACAGGATTTTCCAGATCCTAATTGGAAATTTAGCAACGAGGAGTCAAAGTGGACAAAAGAAAGGCAGAGAGAAGAGACAGAGCTTAAAATACAAGGAAAGGAGGGAGAGGATTATCGTGGAAAATGTCCGCAGTGGATTTCTTGTGGTTACGTAAAACATCTCATAGATAGGCCCTTTTTTTTTTCCTAATGGGCTATCAAATTAAAGTTTGTCCTTTCTCGAAGCCAGTACTCAAATAGGAGCCGTATTGTAAGGAGCAGGGGGACGTTCTTAGCCAGCCCTTCTGGAGCAGGGGTCGCACACTTTTTCTGTAAAGGACCAGACAGTAAACGCTGTGCTTTTCAGTTTGGCAGACCATGAGGTCTCTGTCGAAACTACTCAACTCTGCCATCGTAGCACAAAAGCAGCCATAGACAACACATAAACGAAAGGACTTGGCTCTGCTCCAGCAAGATTTTATTTAACAGGCCAGAGGCAAGAAGTTAAATGTATCTGTTCTAAAAGGACTTGTTCTAGGGAATAGCTTTACCCAAAGCTCAGCTAGGATTTATATGCCCCAAATCCAACCCCAATCGTTCATGGTCCGTGTTGGAAAAAAATCATCTGGGGGGGAGGGAACATGCCAGGAGACGCACCCAGCAAGAGCTGGGGCTGCAGCAGGCAGAGGAGCTGGTGCACTTAATCCAGCTCTGCCTCAGGGGGAGGAGGACCTGCATGTCAGGCTCTGCCATGGGAACCAGGCTGTCTCCTGCCGCGGCCACTGCAGCGCATGGACTGTTTTACTCACATCACTCAAAAGCTAAAGCAATAACAGTCTCCTCGCTGCTGAGTCAGCAGTTCATTTGTTCTCCAGCTCCTGCGCTGGATGTGTGAAAGGCATCACTTTTATATTTTCCTCAGTGTAAATGTTTTATGTGTTCGCCTACTGATGTCCCATTTGTTGCTTCTATTGTAAATATTTGTCATCTGTATTTATTATCTCTGTGTTTTTCCCCTAAGGCATAAAATTGCTTACTATGTTCATTTGAACCCATTGACTGATCTCTGTTGTGTATTTTTCATGCCACTGGTTTGTTTTTTTCTCAGAAGTCAGGTAGATATCATTTCATTCTGGTTCCTAATGTTACTGGAAGCATACAAAAGTATTTATTGCTTAGGTTCTGCTCAAAACCAAGGAAAGTCCAAATTCCTAGTAGCAATGATTTGAGGCATTTGCACACTCTAAAATGTAAGCAAAGTCATCATTAAAAATAGACCCTTTGCTTGGGTTTCATACTTCATACAGATTTACTCACAAGCCTTCCTTTGAGGAAGGATGTAGATCTCCAAATAAAGATACGATGTTTATTTTGAGCTTTGCATCTTAACAAGATGATCTGAACACCTCTCCTTTGTATCAGTAAATAGCCCTGTTATTCTGAAATCAGAGGCCAAGTATAGTAAAATGCTGACACCAAAATTAAATAAATAGAAAATACCAGCCCAGAACTGCAGTCATACTTTGAGACACACACACACACAAAGAGAGAGATTCAAACTCAAACCAAGTAAAAGCCTTTGCCAAAACAACATGGAAAAACAATGCTTCCAGTGGCCACTTCCTAAGGAAGAACAACAGCCCCGTCTGATCTCAGAGTTGGCACCGCGTGAGCTTGCTAAGTCATAGTATCTGTTTCTGTTATGGATTTAGGCAACAGGACCTGTACGTTGACACATTGCATTATTTTTCTTCAAGCATCAATAAAGGTTTTAAATAAATGGCTTCCATTTGAGCAGCGTCATTGTCTGAGAGGGCTTTCGCCACCCAGTGTGCAGTGGGATAGGTGCGAGCAAGTGGGCTTTTAAGTCCAGAGAATGCTCTGCTTCTGGTGGATGGTCAGCCTGCAGAGAGGAAACCCGCATAGAGAAGACCACCCTGGGCTTCTCCTCCGTCAGAGGGACTCTGTCCAAGACCCGGCCTGAGTCACCCAGATAAAGAGGAGAATGAATCTCATGCAGCTGGTCTGGAAGCGCCACGCCCCACACCCCGCCAGGGAGGTCCTCACAGCTCACTCTGGTCTCATCTTTGAGTCTCCCTGTGACCTGGCCAATCTTCCTCTCAGACGAGCCTGCAGCAGACACCCCTAGCTTTATGGCTCAGTCACCTGGTCCACACAGAGGAGCCCAGCACCTCCTCCCCAGTTCTTCCTCAGGACAGCAAAATGGAGCTGGAGTCCCTGGTCTCCTCGATTTACACCATGTTGGCATACCTACTATGTGCCAGACACCACAATAGGCATTTTGCATGCATTATCTCAGCCTCAACATGTTCCCCAAAAAGTAGGTATTATCCCCATTTTCCAGGCCAAGAAACTGAGGTACAGACTTGTCCCAGACTGTGTGGGGAGCGAGTGGGGGCTCTGAACTCAAACCTAGATCAGAACTCCTAAGCCCGTATGTTTTCCCTCGCTTCAAGCCTAGAATCTCCACTACCAGTTTATTTTTAATTTAAACCGATCAGTATTATTGTCATTTTACAGGAAGGTTAGAGAAAGAATAATTATACACTTACATTTATAGCCCCAGGCCTCCGAGGAATTCCGCTTCGGGATGGAAAGGAAAATTGATGTTCTCACCTTTCTTCTCTGCAAAGACTCAAATTTTGGTTCAGTTACAGGAAAACAGGAGAACCTTGAGACCTTGTCGCTTTTCTTTGCATGTGGGTAGTTTTTTCCTCAGTGTACCACTGAGGAAAGAATTTTGGGAGCCACTGGCTTTTGCGAGGATGCATTTAGAGCTTTATTCACTAAACTCACCCCGTCACCAGCGCTGTCTGAGAAGCCAGGAAGAGCCTCTGAACTCTTTACTACCATCATCATCCTCACCATGACAGTGGCAGATCCGTGCCCCGTGATTTGCCTGGTGCTTTGCAGATATTATTTCTGAACCCCATTTTACAGATAAAGAAACTGAGACTCAAAGACATCTTATTATTCCTGGAACCAGCCATGAGGCTAATGAGCTCTAGAGGTGGCGCACAAATGCACCCAGGGCTCACTCTGCTCCCCCTTACTTGCCTTCTCTCAGGTCAGGGGTGAAAACAAGGGTTTAAATACACCCAGATGAGGTCAGAAATGCAGCTGCCTCCCCCCTCAACCCTCAGGGTTGCTCCAATTCAATGACTCTGTCATCATTAGGTTGTGGGAGGAAGAAGGCAAAAGGGCTTCCAAATATACTGGTATTTAAACAAAGTTTCCAGCTGGAGCTATGCACCCCAAAATCAGGAGACAGAAACCCAAATTTGTTCTAAAGTCAACAACTAAAGCCCCCTGCTGAGAAGAGGACAGGCTCTGGCCAGAGAACAGTTTTTATGTGGATTATTTTTTGTGGGTGGAGAAGAGAAGAAAAGAAAGGAGCAATAGAAGCCTTGTACTAGGAATCCCTCACCGCTGCTTGCATAAGCACTTCGGTTTTTATCACTGCCCATAAAGAACAACAACAACACGAAAGTCACTTCCCTAAGAGAACAGAAAAAAAAAGGTCACAAAGCCAACCTACGCTTGTGCATGAAATAGACTCCACCAAGACGAATTTGGCCATTTGACAAAACCCAAATCTCACGGCACCTTAGGGTCTGCAGCCTCGCCACCGTTTTACATCAGGCCTGCCTTGGGAGAGATAAAACTTGAGGGAATCAAGGAAAGCTCCTCTAGGGGATTCTCAGAGGCAGGGCAACGTACTCAAACGGTGCAGAAGGGAGGGAATCAGCTGCTTGCACTTTCTATTCGATAGTTTCCAGGAATTTTTATGGTTCTTAAATTTAAGGGGGATGCCCATGTAAAAAGAAGTGGCATTTGAAAGAGGACGGGGACACCTGCTTGCTCTCGGAGTTATGAATCACACTCTGCAAAGGAGCAGGGACTCCAAAGAGGGCTTTGTCCAGGAAGAACATTCAGATCCTAGAATTCTTTCCCAGGTTCGTATGGCTATATAACAAAACTACCCCCAAAGCTTAGTAGATATAAAACAACTATTTTATTTTGCTCTTAATTTGGGGGGTCAGAAATTTGGAGAGGGCTCATCTGAGTGGTTAGACTCTTCACATGGCGTTGGCAGGGGCAACCGGGGCTGAGAAGTCACCTCCAAGTTGGCCTCTTCAAGATGGCATCAGGGTGCTCCCCGCCCACCCCCTGCCCCTCTGCTCCCCCATGCGCCACCTCATCCCTGGGGCCTCTCCGAGCAGGGCTGGCTCAGGCTAGTCTCGCTTCTTCCACAGTGACAGGCTCCCCCCAAGACAGGTTGGAGGATTTTATAGCATATTCTTCAAACCGGAGCTGGGGTTTCATTTTCACTCTTGGTACTGTAACAACCACAGGATCTAAAAACACCACGAAGGCAGAGACTGTGTCACTCTTTGCACACAGTGATCTATATCCCCAGCAGCCCTGCCGTTGCATGGTGTGAATGAATGAATACATGAATGGAAGAAACCTCTTGTCTAAAAGGGTAACCAAAATGTCAAATCAGAGAAGTTTCAATGCACTTTAACTTCTGAAGCAAATACATCTTTGTGAACTCATACGGGTGGCCAGCGTGTCACAGAATCAGTGAAAGGGTGTCAAAATTAAAAATCACTGGGAAGCCAGTAAGTCTGGAGTCAGGACATGGGGTACCAATCCAGCCACCCACTCACTCATCTTGCACCACGTAAATCTCTTTGGGGATAAGATAAAAATATAAACAACTGAAAAAATAAATCAAGACTGGCTCTGAGAACTTGGCAAATCAGTTCAGCTTTCTCAGCCTGCTTCCTCAGCTACAAAATAAGGAAACTAACAGCTACCCTGCTTCCCTCCTGGGGCGTGGGGGAGAGGTGAGGACAAACTTCAGCCATATGAAAAGTCGCAATGCATAGGAAATGCTTTGAAGACTGAGATGCCGTGTACGTGGTGGTTATTATTTCTCCTGCCATTTTGGAAGGCTGCGGCCTAAAGCCAAGAGCACAGACGGGAGGAGCTGCCCTATCCCGTCCACTCTGTCCTGGCGATTCCGAGGCAGGTACAAAGTCTTTAAGGGATGGGTTGGAGGGGCCAGCCCCACAGGGTGGGAATTTGCCGGAAGTCGGCAGGAAGGATGTGAGGCTAACTGTGTGGGACCCTCAGGGAGTCCCAGCCTCCTCCCTGGGGGGGCAAGTGGACCCTGAGTAGCCGCATGGTGCTGCCGCCCTCCCCGGGCTGAGTAGCGAGCTTAGCCTGGCAGCGACAGGGCCCAGGCTCGAGAGCAGGGGGCCCTTCCTGCCAGGGCTCTCTCCAAAAACCTCAAGGCAAAGGCCCCACAGAAAAAGCTAATTAATAAACCCCTTCAATGAAAAAAGCAAGCAGAGACTGACAAAGACAAGGGAGGAAGGAGATTTGGGGCCAGAGCCCACTCTGCTCTGTGCCAAGGTTCCTAGGAGTTTGACATTTGGAAAAGATTTGGCCTGGAGGAGCCAAGGATTTGGGACAGGGCTCCTTCTGGCTCCCGGGAGTGTCAAGAAGAGAAAGAGGAGGAGGAGGAGGAAAATGACTCAGCTGAAATGAAGAGAAATGTATTTTTAAAAAGCAAAACGATGAAAGGCACAAAGGAACGAAATGCAGCCCCAGGACAGGGTCCAAATGCCTTCTTGAGTAAGTGGGGCAAATTTTCAAAAAGCTAGAGAGCTCGCTAGGGTTAAGCCAAGAATAACACCATGGAAATGAAGACAGTCTCCTGGCTTGCCAGGCCCCCCCGCCCCGCTCTCGGAAGTCTCCCCACCCAGGTCCCTGCAGGGCTCGTGCCCACCTCTGCAGGAGAAATGCCGAAAGCCACCTGGCAGCAAAAGCTCCTCCACACTTTCAACCTGGAAAATGCAGCGGAGTTCTGCAACAAATGGGTTGTGGAGAAAGGCGACCCCCGGGCTCGCACTCACCTAGCAGGGCCAAGATCGGAGGAGGGGTCCCCTTGCTCCTTCCCGATGCACAGAACATCTGGGGACAGCGAGGCGAGGGAGACGGAAGGAGGCTCCCTCCCCAGAACTTGACACAGCTCCGTCCCCTTCCAACAGCCAAGGTCTGATGACCCTGATTGCCAAAGTG
Source organism: Propithecus coquereli (assembly GCF_000956105.1). Taxonomy (NCBI): domain Eukaryota; kingdom Metazoa; phylum Chordata; class Mammalia; order Primates; family Indriidae; genus Propithecus; species Propithecus coquereli. Next base: position 4,377,129 of record NW_012148631.1, on the reverse strand, counting down.
TCATTTTGAAATATTCAATGGAGAGCAAGCTGATAATGAGAAGAGATAGGAGAAGAAAGAGAAGCCACTGCCGGAGCGGCTCAGCACCTCCCTTCTCCAGGGTCATTCAGTAAATGTTCATGCTGGTCCCACCCCCTCCCTGGCATGGAACTCCATGGAAACACATTTCTAGGAGCCGCATGGCTGGGAGCACAATGGCCCACTGCAGAGGACTCAGGGAAGGGAATCAGTTGATCAAACCCAAGTGTCCCGAGGCCAGGCCAGGAGAGTGCACCCTAACCGTATTCCCCACGTGCCGACGGGAAACGGAAAGCCAGCACAGAGTTTCCGGCCCTGCAGCCTCTGGGTCATCCCAGCACCAGGGAGCAGGGAAGCCATTCCTGGGACCCCTTCAAATGACAGCCAGCACCTGGCAGGGAGGTCCCCAGCCTCCTGACGGCTGCAGCTGGTGAGCTGCGCAGAAGGCATGGGGCGGCTGCCCTCTGAGGCCCCTCCCTGCCAACCTGAAAGGGGTCCTGAGATTCCTTTCCCAGGCACTGTGTATCTGTGCAGACACCGTCAGGCAGGGGCGGAAGCAGCCTCCATGCTTCTGTTTCTCGGCCAGGGGCTCAGAAGCTGTGTTCTTAGGGTCCTCCGGAAAGCAGAGACAGAACTGAAAGTGCGAGAAGTGTGCGGCGGGAATGCTGTGAAAGACCACGCAGGCGCAGGAGCGGCGGCTGGAGACTCTGCCACGGCGCCATCCGACACTTGAGGAAGGACAGGCACGGTGGGCTCTCAGGACTGCAGGTCAGCTCTGAGAAAGCCCAGCCGGGTCCACCACAGGAGGCCTGTGCCCGGCAGGCACAGCCCCACCCTGGCACCCCTGCAGGCTCGGTCACTGCTGGGAGCAGCCTGGGAAGAGTGTGGCTCGGCGAGGCTCCGTGAAGGTGGGGCAGCTGGAAGCCATGAGTGAACTCGATTCTTCTCAGCAGGGAGGTCTGAGCAGCACACACCCATGGCAACCTAAGAGCCAATGCTTTCTTGAAAAAAACCTTTTAACAGAGTGCTGTGCTTAGTTCTTGAGACAGGTTCTACCCATGACTAGTCCTTTGGCCAGAGGTTTCTCAGAGTTGTGAGAAACAAATAAGAGAACAAATGGCATAGTCATTGGCAACTGCAGAACTCACACTAGAGGGTCACAAAGTGGTGGTTCACTGGCCAAATAGTGCGGTTGTGTGTTTTGACTCACATGTTGATATTTTAAGTGCCAAATTAGTTGCCAGCGTGTACAAGCCACAAAAATCCAGATCTCCAGCTTCTCTTCAAGAATAAAAACATCTACCAATACTGAGCCCACATTCCAGTTTGCCACAGTCCCTGCCACTCCCTATTGTCTTACTCCTTCTCCACCTCACTCATGCATCCGTAGGCCTCCTGCCTGCATCCCTGGATGCATCCAGGCCATTCATGATCATCCCATTTCTTAGGGGATATAAATAAGAACATTTGGAAAACCAAACAAGAGCACCTGGAAATTAAAATAAGAGATAAAAAAATGAAAAATACAATGAAACAGGTGGAAGATAGATTTGAGAAAATCTCTCAGAAAGAGTTGAACTATGAAAGAAGAAAGCTAAGAAAGTTAGAGTATTGGTCTAGGAGATTTAACATCCAAGTAGCGAGAATTCCAGAATGAGGGAACGGAGAAAATAGTAGGGAGAAAATTATCTAAGAAATAGTACAGAAATGGAAGATAAAAGGTTCCAGATCAAAAGGGCCAACAGAGGACCCAAGAGAGTCAATGAAAAATTCCCCCAACAAGACACATTCTTGTGAAATATGGGGGGAAATCCCAAAAGCTTCCAAAGACGGGGAAAAAACAGTCACACAAAAAGGACCAAAAATCAGTATGGAATCAGCCTTCTCAACAGCAGCTCTGGAAGCCAGCAGACAAAGGAACAACTCTCCCACTTTCTGCGGGCAAGTAATTCTAAACCCAGTCAGATCACCAATCGAGTGGGGAGCCATCGAGATATATTTTAAACACACAAGGTCTCGAAACATTTCCTTCTCAAATATCTTTTTGCAGGAAGATATGGAGCCATGCCCCCCAAAATGAAGAGGCAAACTGACAAAGACATGATCAGATCCAGGAAGCGGATCTGCAGATCTAGCCCAGGAGAGAGGGAAGGGTGCCAGGAAGGGCAGCAGTCGGGACAGCAGCCAGCCCCGTCAGGAGCTGGCGACAGAGGGCCCTGCACGTCATCATCTCATGGTTCTATCCGACGGTTTGGGAATAAGTCAGTTAGGAATAGACTAGCTATAGAAAGCTAAGGAAACCGAACATGAGCAAAAGACTTGAATGGGCATTTCACAAAAGAAGATATCCAAACGGCCAGTAAGCACATGAAGAGGTCCTCGATACCATTAGCCATCAGGAAATGCAAAGTAAGACCACAGCGATAATCACTACCCACCAGCAGAACAGATAAAATTGAGAATGACAGGCAATCCCAAGTGTTAATTAACAAGTCAGTGAAACATCCGGAACCCTCATAGCTGCCTGTGGGGGCATAAATGGTACAACCACTTTGGAAAACTCTTTGGCGGTTTCTTATAAAGTTAAACATAGACCCATTTGATGGCCCAGCAATCCGGCTCCTGGACTGTATCCAGAGAAATGGGTACATATATTTACAAAAATACTGGTACAGGAATATTCAGAGTAGCTTTATGCATCATAGCCCCAAACTGGAACCAGCCCAAATGTCCCTCAGATAGGGAACGGATAAACAGGGTGTGGCATTTCCATCCAGGGAATACTACTCAGCAATGAAGAGGAGTGAGCAACTGATTCACACAACATGGGTGAATCTCAAAACTCCATGAGTGTAAGAAGTCAGACAGAAAATAATACATGCGGTAGGAGTCTACTCATATAAGGTTCAAAAACAGGAAAACTAATCTATAGGAATAGAAGTATAAGTAGTGGTTATTTCCAGGGGGACAAAGGCAGGAAGCCATTAACTAGACAGGGATATAAGGAAACCTTCTGGGATAACAGAAATGTTCTCTATCTTGGCCTCAGTGACGGGGTCACAGGTACATGATGTGTAAAATCATTAAGCTGTGCACTTAAGATTTATACATTTCACTATATGTAGTTTGTTATTCCATAAATTACTGAAAGAAAACTAGACAAACCCAAAAAGATGCATTATTAATTCCATGAAAAATAGAATTATATTCAAAAAGCAATTGTTATCCTAAAATAGTCCCTGCAGAAGCGACTTGGCTCGGATGTGAACAATAATTACGCAGTTGTAATAAAGGGTAAATTTACTACATATGGATTCAACCAGACATCTGTATTGGCAGGATAAGCAGAAGGACAGTATTTGTGTGTAGCAGAGGCCTGGGGTGAGCAAAGAGAGCCAAATCCTAGCATTTTGTAGGAAGAAGTCAATAAATAATGTTGAAAATAAAACAAACATATAAACAAGACATAGCAGCAGAGCTATGTTGTTTAGACATCTGGACTTCTAAATACTAGAAGAAACAGCTAAAAGGCAGCAACGGGTTGTCTCTGGGAGGAAGATTCAGTAGTGGGGAGGTGCGGGGCAAGGTACAGCTACTTGTAATTTGGGTCTGCTAAAATTAGTTTTGGCAAAAAGAAACCGAAACACTAAACAAAATCCCTTAATTAAAACAGAAATGTATTTCTGTCTCAGGTTAAAGTTTAGGGGTAGGCAACTCAGGACTGCTCCACAAAGTTCTCAAAGCCTCGGGCTACTTTTTCTCACTGCTACACCATGCATGGCCTCCATTTCCAAGATCACCTTGTGGATCACTGGGGCTGCTCCAGCTCCAGCCATCAAATCCACATTCCAACCAGCAGGACAGAAGATGGAAGCAGCGACAGAGAAAGGGTGCACTCCAGCTATCTTTTTAGGATGTTTCCCCAAAGCTACTACATAATACTTCTGCTTAAATCTCACTGCCCAGAACCAAGTCCCATGGTCATTCCTAGGTGCAAGGGAAGCTGGAACACACCATCTCTATTCTGTACAGCCAAGAGCTAGCCGTAGAAGAAAGGAGTTTCTGCCATTAAGACTTGTATTTAAAGTTTTTAACTATCTATAGGTATTACTTTGATAAAAATTAAAAGTTAAAAAGAAATAGCAGGAGCTGCCAATAGACAAAGTGAAGAATACTTCTGCAGGGCGCATGGTCCTAAGCGCTTACCTGGGCAGACAGTAGAAAACACTGCTGAGAGCAGTACGGCCACCTCCGTCCTTCCCGAAGCCCAGGAACCAGGAGAGGGGAGGAAGACTGAGAAGCCGACCTCGTGGAATGAAGGTATTAGGCGCGCACCCTCCACACAGGGCCAAATTACTCCATGACAACATCCTTCACACAGCCCCAAACACTGAAACTTTTCCTAGCCTTCAACACTTAGACCAGTGGGTGAACAAATTAAGTCTCACAATGCACCCAGGAAGGTGGAAATGGATATTCCTGCTTTACAGATCGGGACACAGGCTCTCAGGGCTGGGTTACTTCCCCCAGATCGTAACTGGAGGAGCTTGCACTTGACTTCAGGAATCCAGAGACCAAGTCCAGGCTTCTCTCCTCCAAAGGGTCTGGGTGGCCTCCTGCAGCTTTTGGATTCTCTGCAGGGCCAAGTCAGGCCTATCAATAAGTCACGAGAAGCAATGACTCATTTGAAGACAAGATAAACCACAGGGAGGCCCAGCGGGATGAGAGCCGTTTCCTAGGAAGTCTGCCTTCTGCAGGCTGCAAGAGTACACAGTTAGCGGGGAGGAACCCCTTCTGCAAACACCAGCACAGCAATTTCCAGACAAAGAGAAAGTGCTGCTGGTACTCGCTGGGAGCTGCATTTATTTCAGTCCTCAAAGGGCTTTTGTCAAGACGAGGCCACGAGCCTGAGCACATAGAATTCCAAGCTTTTCCTTTCCAATTCCTCCAAAACCGGAAGGGAAAGGCATTCTGTGCTGCTGTAACAATATTTGTCCCCCGAGTCCCATCTGAGGGTGTCAGAATGCTCCACCAACGTTTCAGAATAAAACTGCAGACCCTCTAAGTGACCTTGGGTCAGTCATTTCCTCTCCCTGCCCCCCATGTCCCAGGGGAATGCTGCGTGGACACTGTGGTTCTCGGGGAGAAGGAGGCAATTTGGGGGAGGCCAGAGGGAGCTTGCTGTCCCCAGAACCCATCCTAGGCCCTTGATGCAATGGGTGCGTGGGGACTGGCCAGAGCCCAGAGCCCAGACGGTCCAGCAGACAGGGGCAGGCGGGTGAGGAGGAGCCAGGCAGACAGAAGTAGACAGAGCAGAGATGTGCGGAGGCCAGCGGCAGGGGCCCAGGTCACGGTTCAGGAACAGGGCTTGGTGCCTGCGAAGATTCAAGTCAAAGCAAGACCCCGCCATCAGATACAATCTGGTCTCAGGTAAAGAATCCCTCACCTCCTGCCAACGAAGCCCTTCTCCTAATCATTAGAGCCAGGCAGGGGACCTTTGGCACAGCCCTAGCACTCTTTGACAACACCCAAGACTAAGCCCTGCTCATCCCTGACCCCTTCCCAGGCTCCCCCAGCTTGAATGAACCTTCTCAATGCATGAGTTTTATCTCTGACCCCATTTAAATCTTCTATTCTCACCCCACCCCAGCTTCCAGCACAAGGCCATGCAACCAGAAGAGCTCAGTAAATATATTTGGTTTTTTACTTGACTTGAAAATATTTAGTTAAGGAGACATACAAAGAACAATATGACAAAGTGACAATACACCAATAAGCACACAATGATAGCATGTAAATATAAAAGTTATGAATCCTGAGGGAGCATTGAAAGGAATAAATGAATCAGCAAAAAGGGCATTGATTTGGGAAGACTGCTTGGAGGAGAGTTTTGAGCCAGCTACTGAGAGAAAATAGAGTTTGGATTAATATATTAGAATTATTTGGTTTGAATCGGAACAGCAATCTGATTCAAAGTAGTATAAACAGGCTGGGTGCAGTGGCTCACACCTGTAATCCCAGCACTTTGGGAGGCTGAGGCAGGAGGATCAATTGAGGCCAAGAGTTCCAGAGCAGCCTGAGCAATATAGCAAGACCCCATCTCTACAAAAAATAAATATATATGTATAAAACACAAGAACAAAGTAGCATAAGCCAAAGAGAAAAAGGAAGAAAGGAAAGAAAGAGGGAGGGAAGGAGGTAAAAAAGAAAAAAGAAAGAATAGATAAAGGAAAAAAATAGGGAACGCAATGTTGGCTCAGGCAATGGGAAGCAGGCATGGCTGGATCCAGGTGCTCAAATGATATCATCATGAATCCACCTTGCTCCCTTCTGCTTTCCTCTGTGATAGCTTCATTCCCCAGACTTGGATCCTACAGCTTTGCAACCCCAGCAAGAAGAGAGAGCTTCTCATTTCCAATAGTTGAGGGAGCATTTTAACAAAAACAAAAATCATTTTTGTTGTAAGGAGATACTAGGGGGTTGACTTGTTATTGCAGCTTAACCCGGCCTGCCCTGACTAATACCTGCCTCACTGGTCTAGCTTGGGACACATGCTCACCCCTGCTGGCAGAGGGTACGGTGCTCTGATTGGCCAGGCTGAGTCACAGGCCAACCCTGCAGCCAGAGAGCAGAGGCCAGCCCCACTCTAACCACGGGATCAGAGATTTCCCCAAAGGAAAACTGAGGTGCCATTGCCAAAAAAGAAAGGGGAACGGGCACCGGCGGGAAAAGTCAGCAGGGCTGCACAGCACTTGGCAGAGGCTGGAGGGAGGGTGGACACTCTTCGTACCGACAGCTTCCGGGTCTGGGGCCCGCTGTTCTGTCCAACAACCCCTCTCCCTCCACGGCACATGTGCAAAGGCACCAAGCTCTGCCTCCCGGCGGGGTTCGTCAAGAGAGCTTGGGGCTCCCAGAGCAGGAACAGGTTCTGGCCTCCCCCGCCCACCACCTGCTCTAGCCAAGACTCCCAGCTGGGACAATCTCCTGGCCCTGCAGGGGGGCCTGCAGGTGTCCAAGGTGACCTGGAGGCCAAGCATCCACACCTGCAGCCTCTGAGGGCCACCAAATCCCGCCCAGACCGTCCCAGCAGCCGCTGCACAGATGATCACGCATCCTTCCAGCAGAGCCCATTCCTCGGGGAGCTGAGCGAGGCTGTCCGCCAGCCGAGCCCCACCATTCCCCTACATATTTTTAGCCTCCTGGGCTCAAGACTCCAATCCGGCTTGTCTGCCTCTCCCACAGACCTCCAAATCCAGCCGGAGTCGGTGCGTCACACTTCCTGCAGCAGGCCCGAGGGTCAGGAGTTCATCCCATTGAGCTATGCCTGGGGGGCAGGGGTCCTAACAGGCATGACATCCTCCCCCAAAGCCCCGACAGCTGTGTCTCCCCCTCACTCGGAAGGAAAGAGACCAAATAGAGCAGCAGGAGGAATTACGTGCTGCAGAAATGCTCGTCATAGGATTCCGAGCCAAAAGGTCAGACCCTCGGTTACGATTCAGGGCAGGTCATTTTTTTGGTTTCTGCCTCAGTTTTCCTGTTGGCAAAATGGGGGTGAGAGGGGCAATTTCAGGGAAGTGAGCGAGGCTTTGATAGAATAGGAGCTTCTCCATCCCAGCTCTGCTAGGTCCAGCAACAGTCCAAAGTCAAGCCAATCCTTTTATGGGGAACTTTCTAAACTCCCAATCCCACCTTAGGAAAGAGAGCTGAGGTCTAGCTAAGCCTGCATCTTCACTTCTCTGTCTAAATTGGCCACCGAACAGAGCAGAAAGCCGACGGGCTGAGCCACCGGCTGCAGGCCTAATGGCTGCTAAGTATCTCAGAGGTGACCAGAAGCCGGCCAAGGGGCAGGACAGGCCAGTGTGTCCCCCACACTGGGGCCTGGCTTCTTACATTATACCTGGGAGCACCAAAGTGGGGGGGGGCGGTGCTCTGAGGACTCACAACTTGCCCCTCCATCACGTGCATTTATAAAGGCAAAGATGCCAGGCATGGTGGCTCACCCTGTAATCCCAGTGCGCTGGGAGACTGAGGGGGAGGATCACTTGAGACCAGGAGTTCAAGACCAGCCCGGTCAACACAGCAAGACCCCATCTCTACCAAAAATATTTTTAACCTGACACTGTACTTTTAAATTTTATTTTAAATAATCATAAGTTACTTTTTTCCCCTTAATAAATAGTACTGTTTAAAAATGAGAAAAGTTTAAAAAAATGAGAAAAACGTATACTGCATCTTTAAGTAGTGCACTTTGTTCTCTGGGTTTTTCTCCGCTCCACCTTATTTAAAGAACATTAATTAAAAATAATGAACCATTTCTTTATCATCACTGTTCAACAAGTACAAGTAATAATACCATGAAGACACTAAATCACCAATCTAGCAGATTTATTGTTGCAAATAAAGCAACATCCTGCTTTATTTTACAAAAAATTCTTAAAAATTAACCAAGCATGGTGGCATGTACTCCCAGCTACTCGGGGGGCTGAGGTCCAGGAGTTGGAGGTTGCAGCGAGCTATGATCGCTTCACTACACGCCAGCCTGCATGACAGAGCGAGATTCTGTCTTAAAAAAAAAAAGAATACACGGTAGATAATTTTAAAAACTAGTCAAAACACCTTCTATGCACTAGGCTGAGGATAATACAACTAAATATAAAGGACAAAGCCCCCGTGGAAGCAAGTTTGACTGTAAGGCCTGTGTGTAGAAGGTGCTTCAAAAAGATAGATCTAACCGAATCATTTAAACGGGAGTCGAGCCAGTCCTGGCGATTATATGAAATGATTTTCAGTGCCAATAGCAGCCACCCAAATCAAACCGGCTTAAGCCAACAAGGAGAATTTATTGGCTCACTTGACTAAAAAGGTCAGAGGTGCCAGCTTCAGGCATAGTTGGATCCAGGCTCAGACAGCTGCATAAGGACTCAGCTGCCTCTTCCCCACGTGTCGGCTCTGCTTCCCTCTGTGCCGGCTTCATTCTAGGATGCCACGTGCCATTCCCTGGAGGCTGCAGGCTCACAGCCTCCTTCCTACTGGCAATCGCAAGGGGGAAAAGCCTTCTCCTCCCAGGGATTCTCATTGGCCCCATTGGTGTCACCATCACTGTGGCCAGAGAGAAGGAATACACTGATTGGGCAGACCTGGGCCACTTAGGGCATCTGATACAAGGGCCTGGGACTTCCTGAGGCCTGGGCTGGAAACGCAAAAGGGAGTAACTGGGATAAAGAGGGCACCCAGCGCTACCCAGCTCTGCCATGACCAGCTTGGGGACCCAGGCAAGTCATTACCCCTCTCTGAACCTCTGTTTCCTCATCTGTAAATGGGGGTAACGATACCTACTGGCGGCGGCTGCTCCAGAGATTAAGCAGGATGATTCGTGTAAAGTACCCGCACAGAGCACACAACAAATAGAGCCTACTTTTATTCTTTTCTCTGTTTATTCCATTTGCTTCTCGTTTTAGTTTCCCTGTGCCCTGTTTCCACCTTAAGACCGCCAGCAGCCCAGCCTTCAGCATCGCTCAGGATCCCGGAGGCACCGAGGCTAAAGAGATGGGGGGCTGCGCTGCGGGCCTCATCCTGCCCGTGGCGCTGTGTAGTCCCCATACCGGCGCTCCACCTCCCAGCGTCGGCCCGGGAGACAGGGACTGGGCGTGCAGGGCGCCAGCCAAGGGCCCAAGGCTGTGTGGAGTTCCAAGGGCCTGGGGCCAGAGCAGGAGTTTCCATCCATCCTAGCTAGCGCACCTCAGCGGGGATCACCAGATGCAGGGCCTGCAGGAATGCAGCTCGGGTTTGGCAGCATGAAGGCGGGAATGGAGTTGGGACCAGGAAAGGGAAGCAAAGCAGAGGGAAGGGGCAGAGAAATGACTCGGGGACTCCAACAGCTCACCAAGGGTGGGGGAAACTGCAGCCTCTGCAGAGCTCCAGGGCCAAGTCAGGGCCGTCCCTGGGCTCTGAAGGACCGGCGAAATTCTTTCAACTCGGTAAAACGTCACGACAACCCCCCCCCCACTGTTTCTGGAAAGGGCCACACGATGACATCAGCAGTTACGGCCCACACGCCAAGGGGCATCCAGTGAGGAGCGGCCACAGGGAGACAGAGCAGGCCACCGGCGTCGGGAGGACATCCTGAACCCCTCTCACGTCCTTCCCTTTGTCTCTGCCTTTTCGAGAGATTCCTCTCTCTGAGAACACCCCCTCCACCCCCCGACCCCGGCCTTCCCAAGTGCAACAGGAGCTGCCAGGCTAAGACAGAGGCTCCACCTGTGGGCTTGCGGGAGAGCAGGGGAGGGTGGGTGGCTCTGGGTTTCTGTCACTCCTAGGCTGAGGAACCTTGGGCAAGTCTCATTTCCCTGTTTGGAAAACTGAACAACTACCTCTTGAAAGTTTTCCAAAAGGAACAGAAATAATATATGCAAAAGTATTTTGTAAATTCTAAAAAGCAATTTCAATGCCAGTTTTGACAGTATTATCACTAGCACCCTCAGAAGCCAGCCTCCGCCCCTTGGTGTACCCAAAACCCCTGTGTAGCAGATGCGGCCGTGCCCACCCTTCCCCTAGGACCCTCTGTGCCAGGACCAGCACCTGCGCCTCTCCACCTGGTGGTTTTCCTGTGGTCCATGCCTGGGGCAGCCAGAGGGACCAGAGAGCCGATAGCTAAGCAGCACTTAGCCAGGGACAGGCACACCTGGGCTTCCTCACTTCTTGGGGGCCACTCTAAGGTGTGCTCTTTTCTGTCCCCCAGGGTTCCCCAGCAGGACTGAGCCTCAGCTGCCTCTCTCCTGCTAATACTAGAATTCCCTCCACAACACCCCATCTGCAGGCACACCCCCAGTGACCACGAGCTCATCACCTGCCTGGCAACCTGTTCCCTCTTTAGATAGCTCTGACCCTCAGGAGGAAAGTTCTTACCTTGTGTCAAAGCTGTTTTCGTGCCATTCCAGCCCTTTTCCTGCTCTTCTCTCTAGGAATACACTGAAAAAGTATTAGACACATTAATGTAACTCTAGCTAAAGTGTGAATGACTCATTTCAGATCCTTTCTTAAAAGGAGATTTTGTCATACTCAAGGTCAAAGGGTCCTGGACATCTGAAAGGAGGGGGCCATATAGAAGTCAGGACGGAAGGCCAGAGGCTGGGAAACTGTCCAATAGACTCCTGTTCCTACCACTTCCGGTGACTGCATCACAGTTGGGGGGAAACTTTTCCTCAGTCCAAGTGATCCAGATGTGGGGCCCAGTGGGGAAGGCGCCTGTGCCCCAGGCCGGGCAGCTGGAGCTGGCAGCGGAGGCCTGCCTGAAAATGAAGCCGTCGTAGATTGGCTTCCCTGGAAACAGGCTCTGAGACAGAAGATGGCAGGGATTGTCGGGGAGAGCTCTCAGCAGATACACCTGTACGGAATGACCAGGCAGGAGGGGGCAGTGCGGGGAGCCGGCCCACAGTGCCGTGGTAGGGAAGGCCGCTGCTTATCCCATAGGAGGTAATGGCTCTTCAAGAGTTGTCCCAAGGACACTGGGAGTCAGCAGCCACAGGCCACCCCCAGGGAGGTGGGGTGTGACTTGAGGTGCTCCTTGAGTCCAAGGGAAATTCCTGGAGAGGGGAGAGCAGGGAGGCTCCTGCAGCCCATAGCTCCTGTGGCTGGGGGACCGGCTCGGTCCAAGGAGGGGATGGGGCTGCCCACGCAGCATTCTCCCCTGAACCCAATGCAGAACAAAGTAGAGACAGGCCGGAGCAAGAGGCCAAGCGCTGGTGGCCGTGTGACCCCAGGACCCCGGTGGGCCCTAGGAAGGCCCGGGGTGCAAAGCCGATGCAGTCACTGTGATGGAAATGGTCCCCTTCCCACATTGAAGCAGAGTCTCATGCCAGAGCACCTCCTGGGAGGAAAACCAGGGGCAGGTCGGAGTCCGGAGACAGCCGGAGAGGACACATGCATGCTCCCGTCACACACACCACCTGGGGACACTGTCCATTCGGCCACGTCCTCGGTGCACACTCACCAGCGCTGACCGTGGGATGGGGGTGGGCAGCACAGAGGTGACAAGGGACACTGCTCTTCTGGACGAGTTTGAAGCCTGGACAGAGCCTTCACCAGGTCACTTCAGGCCTGAGTCAGCAGGGAAGGCAGCGGGCCATGAGCATGGGGAAGCTTCGGGGGCTGCCCCTGCTCCACCCACCACCCTGGGCCCCTCACAGCAAGAACACCTGCTTGGGGGCCCAGCGGTAACAAATAAAAGAGCTCTAGCTCTTCACCCCCAAAGAGTCCACCCCGGCAGCAGAACTTTGACCTGTCCCTGCCTTTTCTGCTTGAATCCCTCATCAGAGCAGCTGTGCAGCTTGCTGAGCGGCAGAAACGTGTTGGAGCCCCCCTGGCCGGATTCAAACACCGGCTGATTATTAGCTATGTGACTTATTAGCTATGTAACCGGGGCAAGTCATTTCCCTTTCCTGGGCCTCAGTTTTGCCATCTGTGAAATGGAAATAAGAATAATGTCCATGCCACAGGGTTGCTGAGAGGATTAAATGAGCTCAGCAGCAGCACAAAAAAATCAGTGATGGTAGTTGCCATTGTCAATGTTGTCACTGTTATTATCACCATTGTTATTAAGCTTGGGGATACAGAGAGGTCTTTAGCAAAACATGTCAAAATCCACAAACTTAAGAAAGGTGGCTCACAATCTAAAGTTCCATTTTATTGCTCCTTTTGTATTTCTGCTTTCTTGTCTCCTAGGCACCTTCTCTGCAAGATCGCCCAAACATCTGGCCTCCACGGACCAGCAGTGCGGAAGTGGATGGCAAAAATTCAGACAAGGAATGGAAAAAGCTAATCCACAGCAGCTGGAAAAGCAGACTGGCTTGCAGACGCTGGCGTCTAATTAAACGAGTGAGTGCCCGAGGAGCTCTACCACAGGCCTGGGTTAGAACTCTGCCTCTGCCACTTACTAGCTCCGGGACTTTAGGCAAGACACTTAACCTCTCTGAGCCCCATTTCACCCATAAAATGGGTAGAATAACATCTAACTCACAGGGCTTGAACAGGATTAAATAAGATAATATGTGTGCTCTTGGCACAAAGCAGATGCCCAAGAAATGTCAGTGCCCCTTCTCAGGTGATCCATGTCAAGCCAGGCAGGGGGGTGGGTCCCCTTTACCAACCACAGGGACAAAGTCCAGTGTCTTATTCCAGGCACAGTCCAGTGACCACTCACAGCAGAAGCACAGAGGTCCTTACGATGAGCCCCTGAACCAGCATCTCCACGGCTGGGGACCAGGGAGCTGCCCGTGAACAAGCGCACACATTCCCCCAGCTCATTCCTAGTCCCGAGTTCTGTGGGTCACGCAGACCAAGCAGTGGCCCAGTAAGGTGCCCGTGGCTCGATTTCCGGGCTGCTCACAAGGAGGCGGCAGTGGGGGTCACTCGCACTTCACACAGGCTGTCTGATGGAGGAGCGGGTCAGAGGGTGTGGTGGCCTAGAACAGTCCCTCCAAACCTCTCAGACCACTCCCAGTCCTGACACACACCCCCCCACCCCGGCCTTGCAGATGAGGACTCAGACAGCCATGAGACCACGAACCAACCTCAAGAGGTCCAGGGCCACCCGGGACTCAGCGCCCACACTGACATCCTTCGTACCCAGCAGGTGTCCATGCAGACAGCGAGCTCCTCCCGCCCCGGGGCCTTCACAGCTCACCAAGGCTGGGGCGTCTGGAACCCAGACAGGCTTGACTTGGTGGCTACCGCAGGGGCAGGTATCTTGGACTTGACTGCCTGCTGGACCACACCTGCTGCGCCTCTGGCTGGACTCTCGGGGTCTCCCCGCTGAGTCTGCTCTGACTCTCACTCATCCGACACCAGTGAGCAGGCCCACGGTGTGCACTGCGTCCATTTTCACCTCGTCACGCTCTCCCCTGAGCCCAGAACGCCGGCCTCTGTTTTCTAAGGCCCAGCTCAAGCCCCGGCCGCTGCAGGAAGCCTTCCTGGCCCCCTCATCTGGTGGCCTGAGGGATTTACCGTCTAGCTGGCAACCCACAGTCCTTGATCACGTTCTGTAGTGTGAGCCGCTCAACTGACCCGACGCAGCCAGTGCAGCACTGGGCACTTTCTATGCGCAAGGCACCAGGAGAGGCATTGTCACAAAGATGACAGTCCTAGTGGGCACATGGAGAACCGTAACACTACACAGAATCTTGAGCTTACTGTACCTTCCCAACAGGCTGTGTGAGCCCCCCGGACAAGACCCCCTTCCTCCTTTTCTTATCTGCCCTCAGCCCAGGGGGACAGTCCAGAGAACAGAGGCTCAGAAACAAGGCGACTTGCTACCATCACTAGTAAGTGCCTGAACCTGGATCCGCCCAGGCCTGCGTGACCCCAGTACCCACGGGAATTCCGCCTCCATCACACCACCTCCCGTTAGGGTTCAGTGCCAATGTAGTAATTGACTCCCTGCCGCTGTATCTTTCTTCCCCAGTGTGTTTCGACGTCTGCCCCGGCTCCCACTCTCCCTCCTTGCCTGCCGGGTGCACACATCCCTAGTGGCTGTGCATTTTCAGCTTCATCTCTGCTCAACCTTGATTTCGCCTTTCAGGCCCTGAGCTGCGAATTCGTTTCCTATTCCACAGCGCCACCTGGCGACCATGGAGAGCACAGCGTGCTTTTGACAAGCAGGCAAAGGGAGAAGCTTCGCCGCCTAAGGGGCCCGAAGACAATGTCACATCCACGGCAAAGCCAGTGCTTCCCTCACGACCTGTTCCCCGTCTCCCTGGACTACCATTGCCACTAACTCCGCCACAGCTCGCACTGCTGGCACAGGAAACAGACACGGAAGGGAACTTCATCACCAGGGGTACAGGACCACCCAGGGCACGCCCTTGTGGGGGGTGGGGTGGGGCTTGCTTGTGTGCCAAGCCCCAGGTGGGGCAGGGGCCACCCCAGCCCAGCCGCAGTGGAAAGTCAGCTCTAAGTTTACCCCAAGCCTCAGCGTGCTGCCTCTTCCCCCTAATACAGGGGCAAACACATCGAGAAGTCGCCTTTTTTTTTTTTTTTGAGACAGAGTCTCACTTTGTTGCCTGGGCTGGAGTGAGTGCCGTGGCGTCAGCCTAGCTCACAGCAACCTCAGACTCCTGGGCTCAAGCAATCCTCCTGCCTCAGCCTCCCGAGTAGCTGGGACTACAGGCACGCGCCACCATGCCCAGCTAATTTTTTTTTCTATGTATTTTTAGCTGTCCAATTAATTTCTTTCTATTCTTGGTAGAGACGGGGTCTCGCTCTTGCTCAGGCTGGTCTCGAACTCCTGAGCTCAAACGATCCGCCGGCCTCGGCCTCCCAGAGTGCTAGGATTACAGGCGTGAGCCACCGTGCCCGGCCAAGAAGTCACCTTTTGACATCATTCTAAATGATAAATGCAGAATGTGGAATTGTACATATGGATGATCTTTTACTCTTTTAGCATAAACTCACACATTACAAAATTGCACTTATAAAATCTAGAAGTATGTTAAAATTAACAAGGGTTATTTATGAATGGTGGGATTTTTAATGTAGTTTTCTATATATTCCAACTTTTATTCCACAATTACCCTGGAATACTTTCATGATGGAGAGGGGACATGTTTATGCTCCTTGGAAAATTGAATATGTTTCCCATGATGCCCTGGGGAACTGTGGCGTAGGAGCTAGCCTTGAAGTTGAGGTTGAAAGTCCAGGTCATCCACTCACAATCCAGGTATCCCTGGGTAAGTCACCTCCCTAACCACGCCCCCATCCTGTCCTCCATAAACTAGACATAATTATAGCTGCCTACCTCACAGTTTTACTGTTAATATTAAATGAGATCATGTGTGTGAAAACATTGGTATGGAATACTCAATAAATATTCTTCGAGTGAATAGTATTGTATATACTTAGGGTGGAGCAGTCTAATGCAAGTGACAGACACCCAACTCAATCCAGTTTAAGTAAAAAAGGGAGATAGAATATATTGAGTTATTAAATTAAAAACTAAAAATATCAGGGTTTCAGGCACAGCTGTATCACGGCGCTCAAATGCTCAAATGATGTCATTAGAAGTCTGCTTTCTCTGTCTACAGCCACACCACCCTGAATGTGCCTGATCTTGTCTGATCTAAGAAGCTAAGCAGGGTTGGGCCTGGTTAGTACTTAGAAGATAGAAATCTGCTTTCTCCATCTCTCGGTTCTTCTTTCCTTTGTACTGGCTCAAATATCAGACAGGCTCTTCCTACACAAAGGGAAGATGGCCGTCTAGCAGGCCATAGCTCGCCTTCTCAGGACCCTTAGCAGGAAGAGAGCTTCTCTTTTCCAATAATTTCAACAAATTCTCAGCCCTAATCCAAAACACTAAGGCAATACGGCCTGACAGCCAGGCCTGGGAAGTCACAAGTACTCCCCTGGGAAGGAGGAGCAGGACCCGCCCTACCCGAACCACATGGTTATTCGAGGTGTTTCCCCAAAGGAAACTGGAGACACTCCCAAAATGCACATTGATCAAATATAACGCATAAACATAGGGTCACACCCTCCTTAAGATAGAAACTCTGATAGTTAGCTTAAACACTTGTGAAAAGAGCCACACGGTCATGGGAGTCTGAGGACATGGATTCTACTTGCAGCTGTGTCACTCTGTGACCTCGAGTAAGCCGCGTGGCCTGCCTTGGTCTGTTTCTTCATCTGTCCAATCAGGTATTGGTCTAGAATCCAGGCCCGTTTCTCCAGGGTCAGGCAGTTGGCAAATGTGTGAGGCAGCCAGTCCAGCACGACAGGAAGTGGCGGGGCCCTGGGAGACCCGTGACTGCGAGTCCCGTTTCGTGTCGTGATGCGGGCTAAAAACTATTTTAATTGTGGTAATGGCTACACAACTCTGAATTGTGCACGCCATTGTGACAACCATGGAATCGGTCACTTCGATAGGTGAATTGTATCGTAGGGGCATTATATTTCAATAAGACTGTTAGAAACAAATTCAAAAGCAGAATTTTTTCAGCCCTTCTAGAAATAACAGGTGAGGCTAAAAAATGTTTAAATTTAGAAATTTTTAAAAATAATTTTTAGCCTTCAAAACGGGACGAAGTTCCGATACATGCTACAACATGGACGAACCTCAAAAACTTTACGCGAAGTGAAAGAAGACAGACACAAAAGGCTACAGATTGTCTGATTCCACGTAGATGAAATGTCCAGAACTGGCAGAAAGCAGACTGGTGGCTGCCAGGGTCCGAGGGGGGCAAACGGGCGGAAGGGCTCACTGGGCTCAGGGTTTCTTCCTGGGGCAATAAAATATTTTAGACCTGGGTGGCAGCAATGGTCACACAACATTGGGAATGCGCTAAATACCGCTGGACTGTACACTTTAAAGTCGTTAATTTTATGCAATGTGAATTTTGCCTCAATTTTTAAAAAACCTTCGTTAAATATTCTGCTATACAAATAAAACGTATCTGTGGGCTGAGTTGGGCCCAGTTTTTAATCCCAACCAAACTGTCCCTAAGGTCGCTTTGAACACTCTCACGTCTCTTATTTCTAGGGACCAGCATGTCACTGCCAGTCAGGGGAGTGGTGACCAGCTGCACACAGCTTACAGCAAAGAGGGAAGACGCACTCTGTTTCCTCTAAGCAGAATCTCCCAAAAATCATTTGAGGCCAGAAAATAAAAGTCTACTTGAGCTGGAACGGGGCCAGGGTTTTTCTCTTTTTTCTAACTGCCCTTTGCCACCATGAAGAGGAAAGAGTTGCATCTGGGTGACAGCAAATGGACTTTGTTGACACAGCCCAACTTCAATTTTTGTGAAGTTAATAATTAGGCTGTCATCCCTCTGCTCCAGAGCAATTAGGGGCCCACAGGGGGAATGAATGGGCCCTATTATCACAGGAAATTATAAATAGAAAAAAGCCCGCTGGATGGGAGCTCTGCACAGCATCACTGCCCTGCCCTCTCTGTGCAGAGCCACGGCGAGCCTGAGTGTGCCGACCCGCCTCTGGTTGACAGCTCGGATCCCAGCTGCCATCCAAAAAGGCTCTAAATTCTGCCTCTGTCATCCGAGCATGACTTTTTATGCTGTCCAGAGCAGAGCAGAGCGGCCCAGCTGAGCAGCAGGAGAGCCCAGGCAAGATAAACGCCTTTGTTTAAGTTGCCTCCCGACTCCAGGCTCTGAAGGTGTCTGGTGCTGAGCAGAAGGAGCTGGGCTCAGCCTGACAGGCCAGGGTGTTGGGGACGCTGAGTGACAGCCTGCTCAGTGGTTCCCCGGGTCACAGCAGGTTTCCAGCCAGGAGTGGCAGCCCCCAAAGGCTCGGCCCTGGTAGGAGGCAGCCCAGCTTCTCAGCGAGGTCTTTTTCTGCTCGCCTTGCTTGGTCCAAAGTCTCAGGCAAGTTAATGCCTACCCCTCTCTGCAAACTCTTCTGTCTGATCATACGGAAACAGAGTTTGGTAGTTCAAGAAGGAAAAGCATTTGTCACTATAAGGGGAGAGTGACAGTCGAAAATGCAAGTATGTACAAAAAGAAAACAGTAATAATAACAGTTAACATTTATATGATGCTTTTGACACACCAGGCACTTTCTACATATTAACTCATTTAAGCCTCAAAACAGCCCTTTGAGATATGTACCATTACTGTCCCCATTTTGTAGGTTTATAAACTAAGGCAGCAAATAGTTGACTAACTTGTTCAAGCCAGGTCGTCAAATTCAAAACCAGACACTCCGGCTCCACAGTCCACGCACTGACCTATTATGTCTACAGCTCATAGCGCACTTGACGGTGACAATGACCAGACATAGGAGACAGGAGGGAGCGGTGGGGACTGCGGCATCCTGGGAACAGCACATCCAGACTGAGGGGGCAGCTGCCCACCAGTAGCTTGCCTGACAGGAAGGAGGACTCCAATTTTTTCAAAAGAAGCCAAAAATCTGAATTTAACATGAAATCTGATTTTTTAAATGTTGACGCCTAACTCGAAACCTTTAAAACACTGAGCAGACCAAACAAGGCACCTCAGGGTGCTCCTGGCACACTGGCCCCACTAGGCTTCCGTCTGGGTCAAAGTCCAGCCCCTGCACTCTCCCAGGTGTCTTTCTACGCAGAGAGGGGGAGAGGAGTCCAAGGACCTGGGCTCAACGCTGGGCTCTTTGGACAAGTCACTTACCCACTCTGGGCCCCTGTTTTCTCATTTGCCAAATAGAGATGATAATAATGTCTGTGTCCTCTGGTTGTGGGGGGCCTGGAAGCAAAGGACTCAGGAACTAAGCTTGGTAGACTGTAAAGCCCCTCGCAGATGCGGGGCCACCTCACCCAGGTAGTCTCAGCCTGTGGTCTGCCAGGACAGGCAGAAGGACAGTGACCCCAACTCTCCAGCCCACAGCCACTTCTCCACCTCCCGCCTTTCTACACCCAGTGATGCCAGGACACACACACCTGGAGCCTGCGCCCCCCGCATCCCTGCTGACCGCATCCCACACCTCCTCCCAGGATGAGGACCGCCGGCCCTGGCCAGCCAGCGCTGCAGGCCAGCCTCTTACTCCTGTACATGACACACAGTTTTAAAATCAGAGAAATATTAAAAATAGAGAAAATTAACAACCACCCCCCACATCTCCATAATATGGTGCATATTCAAGTAAGTAATTTTTTCTACACATAAAAACAGAAATTATTTACGATATGTTTCTGTGAACCTGGAATCAGAGGCACCCAGCAGGTCTCTTTTTGCCTCACTGTATCTCGGCTGTCTCTGCATGCCGTTGGCATAGCTGACTGTATCCCTATCGATGGCGGCACAGTTTCAGTGTTTTTCAAACCAGTCCCCAGTAGGTGGAAATCGCTTCTGATTTTTTTTCTGACACAAGCAGAACCCCCAAGAGCATCCCTGTACCTCTAACTTTGGCACTTAGGGGGATGCTCTGTTCAGCTAATTCTTAGAGGGAGAAATGTGGAGTCAGAGGGCTGAGCATTTTTGTTTGAACTGAGATTGTCAAATTGCCCTCAGAGGAGCTGGACCAACTCACACTCCCCAAGCAAGGTGCCAGGGCACTGATGCCCTATCCTCTGGGAGCCTCCCTGACGACCCCAGGCCGCCTAGCATCTCGCTTGTGGTCCAGGACCTTGAGAAAACCTGTTCCCTTTGCACCCACTGAGGAACCAAATAGATGCTCAAGGTAGCCTTCCAGGTGCCGTTGTCCGGAATTGATCAGATCCGCCTCCACGCCTGAAATCTATTTCCTCGGGACTCTATTCTGCTGCCCACTCTGGCCGCGATCCTCCTTTCTAAAGTCACCGTCCCTCCACCCCCGCTACTGCTTTGCCCAGCCCCTCTCTCCTTCTCAACCCCTGCCCCTGAGACCACTTGGCACCAAGCCCCCTCCCAGATACTCAGGCCAACACCATGGAAGACCCAATTATAGGGAAGGATTAATAGTTCTTACCTGGAGCTAAACTCCAGGAAAGAATATGAGAGAAGGTACAGGAGATATAGGGGAAATCCAATGAATCAGGAGACTTGGGTTGGAATCCTGACTCTATATCTACTAGCTGTGTGATCCTGGGTAAATCATTTATCCTCTCTGACACTCAGTCTCTTCCTCTGAATATGAGTGTAATAATCCCACCTCACAGATATGTGAAGAACCCAGCACAATGCTTAATCACTGGAAAGTAGCAAGTGCTTAATAATTGTTGGCTGAATCAGAAACTTTGAAGCCTCCCTTGCAAGCAATCTAGCAAATTCTTTCTGGGCTCACAGGAGACTCCTGGACTAACTGAATTTAGCAATCAATGGCTACAGTGTCTCTTGCTCATCTGTTAATCTCAGACTAGACTGGCTGCTTCCCTGGCCCAGGGAATAGGTTGCCTTGGCAGGGCCCACCACAGTTTTTATTTCGCAGCTGCACAGCTGATGGGCCGGAAATGCAAGTAAAACCAAGGCACGTAATTTTGTGGAAAAAAGTATTTTTGCTTGATCAGTCCCTTCTCCTGACACATCTTCTCTCTGGGAATCTAGATTCTTGAAAGTCTGACTAAAGACTAAAGACTCACGTCTCCAAGAAGCCCACCTCAGCCCCTCACTTTGCACTGCTCAGCTCCGAGGGCTACACCTTGCACACACATACATGCGCAACGGTCTTACAATATTTTGTACTTGTTAAAATGCTCCAACTGCTTTATGTATTATACCTATTTCAGATCTCCCTAACTAAAGCATAAGCTTCCAGAAGATTAGGTGTCTTCTATATGTCAGATCTAATAAATAAGAGCATCTACTATGTACCGGGTATTTCACCTACATTATTTCATTTAATCTTCCCAACGACTCTGCAAGATTTAGATTTCATCGTGTTCAATTTACAGACGTGGAAACTGAGGTTCAGAGAGGTAAAGTAATTCATCCAAGGTCACAGAGCTTAGCTCTGAAGATGCACAAGCTGGCACTGAACAAATAATTTTAAATGATTGAAGTAATGATGGATGGATGGATGGATGGATGGATAGGTAGGTAGGTGGCTGGGCGAATGGATGGATGGATGAATAAATAGGTAGTTGGATGGGTGGGTGGATGGATGGGTGGATGGGGGTTGGTTGGATGGATGAAAGGATAGCTGAATGGATGGTGGAGTGGATGAAGGATGGATTGATGGATAGATAGCAAATAAGTGGTGGAGTCAAGTTTACCTGTCTCCAGCAAACCTTTCCATTTGAGCGTAAGGGAGCTCCTGCTTTTTAGCACCGGGAAAAGGCACACAGCAGGCTCCCAGTCACGGTCAAACACTCCCCCAAACACAGAGTAGCGGCCCACCCTCCCGTTCCAACGCGTTTCCGCAGCTGCCTGGATGAGGTGGGCGGTGAGCTGTATTCAGCCACTGGGGGAGCCATGGGGAGTGAGGGCCAAAGATTCTCCTCCCTCCACGCCCCAGGGACAGGTTGGTGGGCAGAGGCTCCGAGATTCTGGTTTTCCGGGGCGCGTCCCGTTTGCAAGCGGTTCCCGCGGCCAGGCCACGAGGGGGCAGCAGTTCGGCGTGCGGGGCCGGCCGGGCGGGGCGGGCAGGGTAGGGGGCGGGCGGGCTGCGCGGTGCCGGCCTCCCCGCCGCGGCTCACTCCTGCAGGCCCGGCGGCGTGGGCGGCCGTGGCTGGAGTGCCGAAGAAAACACTGGAACAGCCAAAAGTCGGCGCCCCCCGGGAGGGCCGCCTTAACACGAGCCCTGCACAGATGCGCCACCTGCGCGGCCTTCCGGGGTCGCGGCCCTGCTGCTGCGGAGCGACCCCCGCTGGCAGCGACGGGCAGCGACGTGCGGGGCGCGCGAGCGACCCACTGTGCACGTCCCAATGTCCGTAAATAAATATATGCGTTATTTGTCTGCTGCGCTATGAGAAAGAAAATTTGTTTTGCCATTGAAATGTTTATTATTGTTATTAACAAGGATTATCTGGAAATTGGGATTGTGAGGTTTTTTTGTTCACTTGCTTTTTTCCTTTTTCGCAGTTTCCTGGGGTTTTTAACCTAATAAATGAATACGGTTTTTAAAGGAGGAGGAGGAGGGCGGTTTCAGGCTTGCTGCTGGCCCTGCCTCCTTAGCCCCGGGGGTGGGCACGTGCCCCCGTGTCCCGCGGGGTGGCAGGCTCGGCCCTGGAGCCGGCCTGGGACGCGTCCTTTGGTTTTCCAGGGCTGCCTTTGAGCAACCAGGCGGGGTCGGTCAGAGACTGAGGCTTGGTGTCCGGTGGCGCAGTCCGGATGCGGGAAGCCCCCGGCCCGCTGACAAGGATGAAGCGGCGCAGCGGGGCCTGAGAGGTGGAGCGCCGGGAGTATAGCAGGGCCGTGGGGCATTAGAGGGGACAGATTTGACTGCGGATGTGCCAGTCCAACCTGGATTCCGCGCCGTCCGAACAGTTTCCTCCGGAGACCAGCCTGGTGCCGCAAATGTTCAGGGCTTAGAGCCCCACAGACTCGATTTGGCCCTGGTTCCTGCATCTGACAGCTGGTGACTTTGGGAAAACGGCTTGATCTCTCTGAGCCTCGGTTTTCTCATCTGTAAAATATTAGTAGCTGTTCTAAGAGCGCTGTTATAAAATTTAGCATCGATATGTTTAAACCACCTAGCAAAAAGATTGTCATACGGTAGGCGTTTAATTAATGATGGCTATGCGCACATCCTCCCTCTCTCTCTCCCCTTCCCTCTCCTTTCCCTTCCCTGCCCCCTCTCCCTCCTCCTTCCTCTAGGAAGGAAATTGGCCATAAAACTGAATGGAATAAAAACTGAATCAGAAAGTCTGCAGCCTGGCGATTGTCATCTAACTGCCCCAGGGCCATCTCTAAACCAGATTAGTGTCTCCTAAAGATCTCAGCCCTATACCCCAAACGGAAGTGCCCCATCCAAGGCAGAGACCCCATCGCCCAGCCCTGCAGTTCCTGCGTGTTCTCACTTGAAGGCAACGTTGAGCTTCGGATTTCAACCTGGCCAGGAGCGCTTCCCTCTCTCAGTTCTCTCAGCCTAGACGCACAGGACCAGGCTACTCTGGACACTCCGAGAGCTGTTCTAGAGACAAAGACAAGACATGCTACTTCCCACAGCTCAGAGTAAAGATAGGAAACCTGCTGACCCTAAACACGATACTGGCCGAAAATATAAACAGGTTTCGGGAGATAAGGGGACAAAATAAGGCAGAGGCATGGGGAGCTCTGTGCCTCTCTGCAGACTTATCTATGAATGATAAAAAATTATAAGCAACGTGAATGACAGGGGTGGCTAAGTCAGTTACGATACATCCACTTGAATGAGCACTGAAAATTATAATGATGAAGATTACACAGCAACTTGGGAAAATTATATAAGCAGAAGGAAGAAGGTAAAAGCTTATTCTATACTTTGATGGCAGACATCTAAAAATTACATATACTTGTAGAAAAAACCAAAAGAGAAACAAACATTGGCTTGCCAAGGTAATAGGACTAGAAGTTATTTTTTCCTATATTCTGTTTCATGATCATGCTGGGGTTTTTTTATTTTTTTAATATCAGGACTATTAATGGGTGTGGTGTGGTAGAAAACACACAAATTCTTTAACTGCACAGTGCTGATGCTTCTAGCTCAATGAAATCCCTGCACGTCCACAGTGGAGGCACTCATGTGGGTTTAGATACAAATGATCGCCACAGAGCACCTAAGAAACTGTTGACTCCTTAAAACACATTAGAAAAGAAGAATGTATGAATTTTTTAGGTTAGTTCTCTTTCCTACAGAAAAGCAGAATTTCAACAGAAAGGGAAGAGAATGAAAGAGAATGGCAAGAGATATTAACAATAATTATTTGCCATGTATTAAGCATTCCTGTGTATTAGATGCCATCATTAGTCTGGGCACTTCATGTAGGCGATACTTCCCACCTTCTATAGATGAAAACTGGAGGCCACAAGCATCCGTGGCCTGAAGCTGTGTGGCTTGTTAGTGGCCAAGCCAGGACTCTGACCCAGGTATGACCCTTCACAATGCCTGTGCTCCTCCTGCCACGTACACAGCCAGAACTACCTGGTCGAGCAGGTAGAGGGGCCCATCACGGCCAGGTGGGCAGGACCTGGGCTTGGCTTTAAGCACCAAGCAAGGGGCAAAAGCTTCACATGGTAACATGTGTGCTGTCTGTGTTCTGTCAGGTTCTGGGAACTTTTGCTGCTGGGGTGAAAGCAAAGCATTCAGTCAGCAGAAGGGCAAGGGAGGGTCTCGGGAAGATGTTCCTGGGTCCTGGCTCTACCCTGTATCTCCCTTGTTCCCTCTCCCTGGCTTTCCTGCTTCTTAACACCAACAGGTGAGCCTGTACGTCCCACTGGCATGTAAAGACTGAGTTCCTGCCCATGTGTAAAAGTTCCAAGGTCAAACAGCTCAATTAAAACCAGTTTCCAAGAACTCCTGTGAGCAGAGCACTGTGAAGACAGTGTTTGCAAACGTGCCAAAAGGATTTTTACGAAACATAATTTGGGTCACACAGGGGTGGGTTTTAGCTAACATCTGTATGTCACACAGGGCGCTAATAAGGAAGGCACTGTCATTTTGCCTATTTCATAGATGAGAAAACTGAAGCTCAGAGACAGGAAGGAACTTTCCCAAGGTTACTTAGCTGGGAAGGTGTGACAAACTCCAGAGTCTCAACCACTGCAGTACACTGGCTTTCCCTCTGCTAGACCATTCTATGGAAAAAAGAACTTCACAGCAACCTCTCTGTGCCTCGGGCTCTTCATATGTAAAATGGGCTAATAATAATACCTACCTCTGAGTGCCGTTATGAGCCTGCAAAGTTAATACATGCAATGTGGCACGGTCTGCATTCAGTAGATATTAGTTGCTATTTAATTATTATTAAGATTATAGAGTCAAGGCTTGGAAAAACCAACACCCCTAGAACAATTTCCATTCTGCACTTAAACTGCAGAGGAGCATCCTTGCTCCATGAGGCAGTTTGTTCTTTAAGACATTCTTGATTAGAAACGACTTCTTAATATATTTGGCTAAATCTGGCACACAGCATATATCCTCCCCCGGGATCTATTTCTGCCCTCCAAGGGAGACAGACACAGCCAGTCCCTCCCTCACTTACTTGGCAGTGCGGCCATGGCCACGCCAAGGAGGAGCCCTCCGCCCCTCCAGGCCCCTCGCCACTCAGCATCTCTCCGGGGGGCCAAGAGCTGACACAGGCGTCCAGCTGGGCCCTGCCACCTCCCTGACCTGGGCAATATTAATGCAAAACTGATCCCCTTTCATCTTACATTGATGGAATGTGGGAAAAGGAGAAAGCCGTGAAATACAGTATTGAAAAATAAAAAGGGCAGATGTGTTTGGAGCATCCTATGATGTGACGCATCTCAGTTCATGACGCCTGCCAATTTCTTAGTTCCTCTCCCCCAACACAGCTCAGGCTCGCCTGGGGCGAGGCCCCTGCCCTGGCGTCTGTCCTCTTCCAGCACATTCAGGCACTGAGACTAAGTCTGGCAAATAGGGCTGGATGCAAAACACGTTTCTGTCCACACAGCCACTCATCACGTGGCCAGGCCTGTCTGGAAGCCCGAGCCCTGCCCAGGGGCCCCCTGCGACCGCCTTCATCACTGGAACAGTGTCCACAGCCAGAGAAGGACCAGGCTGTGGGCCAACTTCCCACAGAAGCAGCGTCGGCGTTTGAGTATCTTTATCTCCCAGAGGCTACGGGGAGCTGGGACTGTTCAGGGAGCCCTCTCTGCGCCAAAGGAAGATGTTATTGGACGCCAGCTTGGACAGATATAGGGTTGCTTTCTCATCTCGGAACTTAGCAGGATTCTTCTGAATGTGTGAAAGTGTTCTGGAAAGTTAAAGCTTTATTTCAAGTCTGAGTTAAGCGCTCCCACCTATGTGCACTCATTCTCTGAACTTAGCATCTTAGAATTACCACTGTATTGCAATGGTCTATTTGCTTGTGTGTATCTCTCACTAACATGAAAGCTCCCGAGGGTAGGGATGGTGACTCTCTTATTGTCGCCTGATTTCCCAGTACCTAGCACAGTGCCCAGACATAGCAGGTGATCGATAAATTTGTACCGAATGAATTGATACGCATGACTCCTTTCAGCGCTTACCGTCTGATCCACGTACTGTACGTTACAAGAAGCCGTGCAGCCTAATGAAAGGACTTCCAGCATCAAGATGGCAGCATAAAGATTTTCCTCTTGAGAATCACACAAGGACGAGAAACAGAAGAGCTGTACAAACTGCATCTTCCATGAAATCAGGAGACACCCGTAACCCCTAACTCCAATGTACAAACCCAAAAACACCTAGAGAAATGTCAATGACAGCAGCAAGGAAGCAAGTCAAACTCAAGGGCCTTCAGGGTTGGGTGAGGAACCCACAAGTTATTCTACGAAACCCCAGAAAGACTCAGGAATACGAGGCATCAAGCTCTCAACCTCAAGATAGAGGATGAACAGGAATGAAAACAAGAATTGTTTAAAAAATCTCTTTAAATACAGAGATGTGAAACGAGAAGAGAAGGATAGAAAAAAATAAAGAATACACACTATCAACTGATAGAATCAGGCGATAAAACATGGTAACAACAAATGCTGGCATGGATGCAGAGATAGGAACACTCATCCACCGCTGGTGGGACTGCAAACTAGTACAACCTCTGTGGAAAGTAGTATGGAGACACCTCAAAGAACTAAAAGTAGAACTATCATTTGACCCAGCAATCCCACTACTGAGTGTTTACCCAAAGGGAAAAAGGACGTTCTATTAAAAACACATCTACACTCAAATGTTCATAGCAGCACAATTCACAATTGCAAAGATGTGAAAACAACCCAAGTGCCCATCAATACATGAGTGGATTAATAAAATGTGTTATATGTATACCATGGAGTACTACTCAGCCATAAAACAAAATGGTGAACCAACGCCTCTTATATTGTCCTGGATGGAGCTGGAGCCCATTCTTCTAAGTGAAGTATCACAAGAATGGAAAAACAAGCACCACATGTACTCACCATCAAATTGGTACTAACTGATGAACAATTATGTGCACATATGGAAGTAACATTCATCGGGTGTCCAGCAGGTGAGAGGGGGGAGGAAGAGACGGGTAAATTCACACCTAAAGGGGGCGGTGCGCACTGTCTAGGGGTTGGGCACACTTGTAGCTCTAACTTGGGCAGTGCAAAGGCAATTTATGCAACCAAAGCATTTGTACCCCCATAATATTCTGAAATTTTTAATAAAACGTGGTCTATCCATGCAAAAGATTATTATTCAGCAGTCAAAAGAAATGAATTACTGATACATGCTACAGTATAGGTGAACTTTGAAAGCACTATGCTAAGTGAAAGAAGCCTTTTGTGATTGACAAAAGGCCACATTCTGCATGATTCTATTTCTATGAATGCCTGGAAAAGGAAAATCTATACGGACAGAAAGTGTATCAGCGGCTGCCACGGGCTGGGGGAGGGTGGGGTGGGAGTGCCTGCTAATGGGTACAGGTTTCTCTTTGGAGTGATGAGGTGTTCTGGAATTAGATAGTGGTGATGCAATCATTATAAATATACTAAAAGCAACTTAATTGTACAGTTTAAAGAGGTGCATTTTATGGTATGTGAAATATATCTCAATTTAAAAAAAAAGTACACAGAGCTTCCAATCAGCTTCTTCTGATTTAAATATAAGCTGGAGACAAGGATCACCAGAATCTTGAAGAATACCTCCACCATGAAAGACAGATCAAAACATACCAAGACAATCAGAGAAAACAGAGATAATGCAGGACTCAGAAGAAAACATCAAAGAATTATAATTAATATTCTCTGAGTGGTAAGAGAACATATTGCTCTCATGAAACAGGAAAAAGCCAAAGAATAAGAAATTATTCACAATGACATTTTTTGTTTAATTACTGCTGAAATAAGCAAACCCTTCAATAAAAGGAATAAAAAGGATATTTAAAATAAAAAGATTAGATAACAATAAAGTATATCACCTGAAATACCTCTACCCCAAATTTAAAATGTCAAAGAGATGGCAATAGGTGAGAAAAGATTAAAAAGAAATTAGAGAATCAATTCAGGAAGCCTAACATGAAAATCCAAGAAATAGGAGTTCCAGAAAAATGAGAGCAGATAAAATGGTGAAATGGAAATTATCACAAAAATAGTATAAGAAAAGTTCACAGAATTACAGAATATATATCTTCAGATTTTAAAAGCCCTCAACAGCAAATGATAAAATAACTATACCCAAAGAGTGTGATTCTGAAATTCTAGAACAGCAAGGATATTGAAAAGATACTTAAAGCATCTACAGAAAAAAAACCCACATCACATACAAAAAGATCAAGAATAAAATGGTAACAGACTTCTCAACATCTAGAGAAAAATGGAAAAATAACTCCAAAATCTTAGGAAAAATGAATTTCAACCTCTATATCCAGACAGACTATAAATCAAGTGAAAAGATAAAACTAAAACACTTTAACATGCAAGATCTCAAGAATTTACCATTTGTATACCCTTTCTGAGAAAATTACTGAAGGACAGTCTCCAAGAAAACAAGGAAGGCAAAGAATCAAAAGAAAAAGGGGCCAGGTGTGGTGGCTCATGCCTGTAATCCTAGCACTCTGGGAGGATAAAGTAGGAGGATTCCTTGAGGTCAGGAGTTCAAGACCAGCCTGAGCAAGAGCCATAAACCCCATCTCTACTAAAAATAGGGGAAAAAAATTATCCAGGCATGGTGGCGTGTGCCTTATAGTCCTAGCTACTCAGGAGGCTGTGGCAAGAGGATCACTTAGCTCAGGAGTTCAAGTTTGCAGTGAGCCATGATCATGCCACTGCACTCTAGCTGGGGAAACAGACTCTGTCTCAAAAAAAAAAAAAAAAAGAAAGAAAGAAAGAAACCAACATAAGAGAAAGGCAAATGATTTCCCAGGAAGAGGGTGAATGGAAATACCAGGACAACCAACAGCCTTACAGAAACCTTAAAGAGCAAGAAGAAGGGGAGCTTCAAGAAAAACACTGAACTGATACATTATCTAATAGGTTTGGCCACATAGAAAACGATATGGAGAGGATTACAGAGCTGTTGACAAGTGGGCACCAAGTCAGATATTCAAAGACAGCTAAACAAACAGAAAAATTGCACAAGAAAGGGAATTTAACCACAGAAGACTATCAGGTTCAACAGTGAACAATGTTGAACCATATTATTGTAAAGTCATAATAATGTAAATACTGAATAAGGATTTCATAAAATAATAAGAAACTTCTATCAGAAGGAAAGAGAAAGTATAGGTAGGCTAAAATCTTCATCTGTATCATTGGAAGTCAAACAGTAATGGTCACAATCGATGAATCAAGTGATAGCTTAATATACATATTATTTGGAAATATTGAAGTCGATGCCAAAATAAAGAGTTAAATGTATTGAAAGATGCTGTTTCTGGGAGTGGGGACCAGGATTAGTTGGGTGGGCTACGGGAGATAGGGAAAGATAAACTGGGCAAATTTTTTAACTTGTTTAAGTTGCCTTCTAGCCGGGGAGACAGAGTGCTTTGATGTCAAGACATAGTTTAACCTGGTTCTGCCACTTCCAGCCTGGTGACCTTGAGGGAATTCTTCGCCTTCTCAGGCCTCAGTTTCTTCCATGTTAATAATCCTCCCTGGTCTGGTGCATGGCAAGGACTCAACGTTCTCCCAGTCGGTAAATAAATAAATGGGAGGCCCTTTCCTGCCCCCATGGCCACATGGATGCTGTTTGTTCCTGCCGGGCAGCAGGGGCTGCATCCCTGCATCCTCCGCTCCTTTCATAGCCCACCCAGCCCCTACTAACGTATGTGAAAAAGGATATCACTCGGAAAACTGCCAAATTGAATGATTGGCTGCTACAAGTCATGGCTCACCTAAGAGACAGTACTTCATTGAGGGATAATTACAGGAAAAGTCGAGAAAGTGCTATTATAATAACACCATTACTACCATGGCCTTTCAATTATCCCCACAGTAATGGAGTTTTATGAGTTTGGTTAAAACAAAAGACTGCAAAATCATCTGGTAGAGCCAACAATTTCTAGCCATATTCTCTCCCTCTCTCTCTCTCTCTCTCTCTCTCTCCACACCTACACACATCTTTTAAGAAACCAGAGGTAAAAGCAAGATCTAGCCCAGGCAAAATTCATTTGCCTTTCTCTTATGTTGGTTTCTTTCTTTCTCTTTTCTTGAGACAGAGTCTCTCTCTGTCTTCCTGGCTAGAGTGTGGTGGTGTGATCATAACTCACTGCAACCTCGAACTCCTGGGCTTAAGCGATCCTCCTGCCTCAGCCTCCTGAGTAGCTGGGACTATAATATAAAAGATCTAGCCATTCTCTTTTAATAAAAGTCCCCATGGCCAAAGCCACTAATTATCCCTTAGTCTCATTTTCCCTTTCTTCCTTGTAATACTAGACCCCCAGCCTGCACCCTAGCTGCCCAGGTAGAAACTATATTCCCAGACCCCTCTGCAGTTAGGAGTGGTCCCTGTCCAAGTTCCCACCAATGACAATGAGAAGACCCGATGCGTCTGACTCCCACATCACTTCCTCCTCAAAAGGAAATTGCCTACCCTCTACTTCCTCTCTCTCTTTCCTCCCTCACATAGGCTGGTGACCAACAAGATAGAAAGCACGTGGGGCCCAGAAGTCCTAGTGGAGCAGGGCTGCCTCCCTGCCCACACGGCCCGGCTGTTGAGAGCCTGCAACGCATCTAACTCCAATTGTAGGCTGCGAGCACATGGTGCTGGGGGTGACGGGGAAAACAGGAGAGACAGTTACAGAGGGACTCTTGTTTCAGTCCTACTACCAAGCAGCAATTAGAGTTTGTCATTTGTTTTTAATTTTTTAATAAGTAATATTAATAGATATGCATGCTTCAAAACTCAAAATATGCAAAAATATATACTGTAAAAATTCTCTCTTCACCCTGAGTTTACCTGCCCAGGATCCAGCCCACACTCAGCCCTCAGGTAAACACTGTTACTAGTTTCGTGTGGATTCTTCAATAATTTCTTTATGTACATACAAATATAGATGCTTATATTCGCCTCCACTTACACTAAACATAATTTTCTACATTCTACATTCAACGCTCTACACTGGGACCACTTCTGGGAATCTATCCTTAGAAAATCACTGGAAATTTTACTATTTGACCAAAGATATTAATTGTAGAACTACTTATAATAGTAAAGAAAAATGGAACCTTAATGCACAAAAACATGAAACTTAGCTAACAAGATTAAATTTGTAAAGAGCATTCAATGGCATGGGAAAGTGCTTGTAATGTTATGCGAAATAGAAGAATCAGATTAGAGATTGCATGCAAGGTGTTCTCAGCTATGTAAAAAGTAGAGATAGAAAAATGGATGAAAAGCTCCACACCTAAATATTGTCAGTGCTTTTTGGCAATTAGCAAAATTATTTTTTCATCTGCTTTTCTATGTCCCAAAATGACAACTATGAACCTATGATTCTTTTATACAATAGAGGAGGGAGCGGGGCGGAGGAGGGATGGAAACATACCACCACCTCCTTGAAGTCCTCAGTGCCTTCTGGTGTAAGGGTGATTCTGAATCCCAAGGCCTGGGGGACGGGCTGAGTTGTGTTTTCCTTTCCCTGCTTTTCAAAGAGCTCGGGGGCCCCAGGCCTTGCCGCTGCCATTTCTTTTGTCCTGGGCAGCTGGCGCTCCCTCGTCCTGCACTGTCAAAGCAGGGCGGCTATCACCTGTGGTGCCAGAGGTAGAAGAGGCATTCAGGACAGGAGGCCACAAGGCCACTGGGCGGCCTCTCTGCTCAGCCTGCCCCCAGGTGAGTTTTGGTCCCAGTACACAGGTCCAGGAAATAACCTTACCG
Organism: Propithecus coquereli; assembly: GCF_000956105.1. Lineage (NCBI taxonomy): Eukaryota > Metazoa > Chordata > Mammalia > Primates > Indriidae > Propithecus > Propithecus coquereli. Next base: position 4,344,741 of record NW_012148631.1, on the reverse strand, counting down.
GGTTAAGACAGCAGCATCAAAGGCAGAGGCGCTGCATTAATCCTACCTCTCCTTTTCACCCCAAGGAATGAATATTCCCAAAACAAGATGCTGCTCTGCTGGCTCCGGTCAATCAAGAAGTTTCTCCTTTGCCACCCTCTCCTCCCCTCCCCACACCAGCCCACTCCCCCAGTAAGCCCCGTCCTGATGTGTCCTCTTCCTCCGACAACACGCCAGCCCACGGGGGGCACCTGAATGCCCCACATTTTCCCATCTTTCTTCCAATGCATGGCAGTACCTGGATTTTTCAAAATCAGTAAGTATTGGCTGGGCGCGGTGGCTCACGCCTGTAATCCTAGTACTCTGGGAGGCTGAGGCGCGTGGATCGCTCAAGGTCAGGAGTTCAAGACCAGCCTGAGCAAGGGCGAGACCCTGTCTCTACTAAAAAATTGAAAGAAATTATCTGGACAACTAAAAAAATATATATATAGAAAAAATTAGCCGGGCATGGTGGCGCATGCCTGTAGTCCCAGCTACTCGGGAGGCTTAGGCACTAGGATCGCTTGAGCCCAGGAGTTTGAGGTTGCTGTGAGCTAGGCTAACGCCACGGCACTCACTCTAGCCAGGGCAACAGAGTGAGACTCTGTCTCAAAAAAAAAAAAAAAAAGAGCCCAGGGTAAAGAGAGAGAAAATATGGCAGAAGCAATATTTGAAGAGATAACAGCTGAGAATTTTCTAAAACTGATGAAAGACATCATCATATCACAGATTCAAGAAGTCCTACAAATCCCAGGCAGGATAAATAAAAAGACACTCACACCAGGAACATCATTTAAAAAGACTGCTGAAGCCAGGTGCTGTGGTGTGTGCCTGTAATTCCAGCTACTCGGAAAGCCAAGGTGGGAGAATTGCTTGAGCTCAGAAGTTTGAGGCCAGCCTGGGCAACATAGCAAGACCCCATCTCTAAAAAAAATAAAAATAAAAAAATTGTAATATAAAACAAAGACTGCTGAAGCAGGCATGGTCATATGTGCCTGTAATCCTAGCTAATCAGGAGGCTGAGGCAGGAGGATTGCTGAGTCCAGGAGTTTGAAGCTATAGTGTGCTATGATCATGCCTATAAATAGCCACTGTACTCCAGCCTGGGCAACACAGTGAGATCCCATCTTCAAAAACACAAACAAACAAACAACAACAACAAAAAAACCCTGCTGAAAACCAAAGATGGAAAGAAAATCTTAAAAACAGCTGGAGGGATGGGGCACTGGGGAGATAGTTTACCTTAAAAAAGAGTACAAATTAGACTGACAGCTGACTCTCCACCAGCAACAATGGAAGCTAAAGGACAATAACATTGTATCTTCAATTTGTTGAAAGAATTCTTATCACCTGATTCCAAGTCCAAGTCTTTTTTACTGCAATATGCTGCCACCCAAGCTTTCATTTCTTGGTGGCTTTTAAAGCTGGGAGGGCTGCTTGAGTGTCCTCACAACATGGCAGCTAATTTCCCCCAGAGTGAAAGATCCAAAAGAGTACAAGGAGGAAGCCACCATATCTTTTATGACCTAGCACCAGAGGTCATACCCAGTCATTTCTACAATACCCGACTGGTTATCAGGTCATCCCTACTCACTGTTGGAGGGGAATGGGGGCCTCAGCTCTTCTCCTACTACACCAGTGGTTCTCAAACTGTGGTCTCCAGGCCTGCCAGAATGCTAGGAACCAAGAATCACCGGGGGCCATCGTGGAAGCTGGTTACTACAGTTGGCCAGAGTGGAGCTGAATTTCTTCTCACATTCTAGAGATGGAACGAAGTAACAACACTGAAAGAAAAAGTACAAAAATGGAAAGCAGAAGAACAAGACTGCTCAAAGAATAACCCAATAATGATAGTATGGTAATATCAAGCATAGTTATCACTTATCCAATGCTTTGCTTGTACTGGGCAATAGCCAAGATCTTTCCATGTTCTATCTTGGGGGTCAACAAACTACAGTCCATGGGCCAAATCTAGCCCACTGCCTGCTTTCGTGAATCAAGTCTCACTGGAACACAGCCACACCCATTGAATACATATATTGTCTATGGCCACTTTCATTTACAACAGCACAGTAGAGTAATTGAGACAGAAACCAAATGGTCTGCAAAGCCTAAAATGCTTATTATTTTTCCCTTCACAGAAAAAAATTGGCAATCCATGCCTCATCTCATTAAAACCTCATAAAAAACACCAAGCGATATTACTTTCTTCATTTTATAGATGAGGAAACTGAGGATCAGATAAGTTAAGTGACCAAGATAACATTTGTCATAAGCAGCAGAGTGAGACTCATCCCCAGGCAGCCTGACTTCAGGACCTGCGTTGTGCTTTGCTGGGAGTCAGAAAGGTTGGCTTTTCTGAGCAGCTTTTCCTGCCTTGGGCAATTATTTAAGGTCTTGCTCCTCATTTTTCTCTGCTGGTGAGACAGATTTTTAAATGTCCGTCCAACTATTTCACAGGAAAGTCAAATGATAAATATAAAAGTGGAATGCAGAAGTAGCTAGTATTCTTACACGTGAGGCTAAGGAAGGAAGAAGAGCTCTGAAAGAAATGACTGAAAGAGAAATCTCTCACTTATCCCTGCATAACGGATCATCCAAAACTTACTGGCTGAAAGCAACGACAACTGCTTATAGTTCATGACTTTGTGAGTTGGCTGGGTGGCTCCCGGGCTGGTTTCCCAGTAACTCACTTACTCAGCTGCACTCAGGTAAACGGAACTTAACCAGTGGGGTTCCCATTCCCCCGCCCAAAGGACATTTGGGAATGTCTTAAGACACTGCTGATGCATGCTGCTGGCACCCAGTGGGTAGAGGCCAGGGATGCTGTGCAACATCCTGTCATACACAGGAAAGCCCCTGACAACAAAGAATTACCTGGCCCCAAGAGCCAACAGTGCTGAAGTTGAGAAACTTGAGCTAGATGATCAATGGGGCTGGAAAATCCAAGATGCCCTCACTCACAAGTCTGGCAGCTGGTCCTGGCAGCCGGCTGGGGGCCTCGGTTCTCCTCCACGTGGTCTCTCATCCTCCAGGTAGGCTAGACCAACTTCCCTACATTATGGTCTCAGGGAAGAATACAAAAAAGAGTGAAGGTGGAAGCTGCAAGTCCTCTTGAGATCTGGAATCTCAAGCACCCCAACATTGCTTTCATTGCATTCTATTGACCAAAGCAAGTCACAAGGTCAGTCCAGATTCAAGGAGTGGAGAACTAGACCCCACCTCCGCTAGGGAGAAGCAACAAAGTCACATTGTGAAGGGGGTGTAGACTGGGACGGGAGGAATCTATGTCTATTAAACAATGTACTACAAGAAATAAGATTAATTATGTTTCAGCTGGCGCTCCGTAGCTCAGGGGACAGCTCTACACCAAACTGTGGTCTCCAGGCCTGCTCATGAGCATCCCCTGAGAACTCATTAGATATGCAAAGTCTAGGGTTGAATCAGAGGCATGGTGGTGGGACCCAGAAATCTGTGTGTTAACCAGCCGTCCAGGTAATTCTGACGTTCACTCAAGTTTGGAAGCCACTGGCCTAAAGTAAGCAACCAGATCAAAAACCCCTGTGGGCCCAGGTCACTGGCTTGAATGTTGGTGGAAGACAAATGATTGCACCCCTCCTGTTCCCCACCTCTCCCTGGGTCTCTCACCTGAGGACAAAACACTCTCTTTAATAGTAGAGTTCAGGCCGGGTGTGGTGGCTCACACCTGTAATCCCAGCACTTTGGGAGGCCAAGGCAGGAGAATTGATTGTGGCCAGGAGCTAGATACCAGCCTGGACAAGATAGTGAGACCTCATCTCTACAAGAAATAAAAAAATTATCAGGACACTCTGGCATACACCTGTAGTCCCAGCTACTCAGGAGGCTGAGGTGGGAGGATCACTTGAGCCCAGGAGTTCAAGGTTACAGTGAATTGTGATCAGGCCACTGCACTCCAGTCTGGGCAACAGAGCGAGACCCTGTCTCTTAAAAAAAAAAAAAATGGAATCCAGTAAGAACAGTCCTTACATGATGGTTCCCAACTTACAATCGTTCGACTTATGATTTTTTCGACTTTACAAAGGTGCAAAAACAATATGCATTCAGTAGAAACCGTACCTTGAATTTTGAATTTTGATCTTCTCCCTGGCTAGTGATACTGGCTACCATACTCCCCTGCAGTGCTGCATGTCATCTCGAGTAGTCAGTACATTACATGAGATATTCGACACTTTATTATAAAATAGGCTTTTGTGTTAGATGATTTTTCCCAACTGTAGGTTAATGTAAGTGTTCTGCGCACATTTAAGGTAGGCTGGGCTAAGCTGTGATGTTTGGTAGGTTAGCTGTATTAAATGCATTTAGAATTACAATATTTTCAACTTACAATGGGTTAATCTGGACATAAGTCAAGGAGCATCTGTACTCACAACAGATATGTGTCAACAGTCAACAAGTGGGCAGGAACCTGAGCGCAGCTATTGCCCAACAGAGACTGGGAGGGTAGAGTCAGCACAAGTCAGGCAGGGCAGACAACCTTTCTTGGGAGCTGGACAGGAGGAACCGGATGACTTTTTTAGTTTTGTTTTTGCTACTAAAAATACTAGCAGAAAAAAATGGAAAAAATTGTAATGTTAAAATAAATATTTTTTAAATAAAAAGCATACACGCACATACTAAGCAGAGCCCACTTAGAATTTTTTATCTCAGCCCAGAATTTAAATTTACATCATGATCAAGAAGTAGAATCTGACTAAACCACTGCTGCAGACCACTACCTGAAAGTCCATGGAAAGCAATAAAAACCTCTGTCTTGCCTGGCACAGTGGCTCACACCTGTAATCCCAGCACTTTGGGAGGCCGAGATGGGGGAATTGCTTGAGGCTAGAAGTTCGAGACCAGCCTGGGCAACATAGTAAGACCCCATATCTACAAAAAATTGAAAATTGGGTGGGCATGGTGGCATGTGCCTATAGTCCCAGCCATTCAGGAGGCTGAGGCAGGAGGCTGGCTTGAGCCCAGGAGTTGGAGGTTACAGTGAGCTCTGATGGCCCTACCGCACTCCAGCCTGATACCATACTCTGGGTCAAATCAGGAGGACCGAATCAAGTCCCCCAGCTACCCTTGGGGCCCCTCCAATGACTATGCCTGTGGTTGTTTCTGTTTGTTTGGTTTGGTTTTTTGTTGTTGTTTTCTGAAAATTAGTGAAACAGCCTCCACCTAGATAACACCAGCTGATAAAGCGACCCCTCTGCAAGGGGTCTCGGCAGGGGAACATTAAAGCCCAAAGCTACCAGGGGAGGCACGGGCTGGAGGGCGACTGCAAGAACAGGGCCTGGACCTCCCCCACCCTCGCAGCCAGAGCCAGCCGGTCCTCAAGCTCTCGAGACAGGAGAGAAACGTGTGGGCGCCCCTTACAGTGTCCACTCGACGCAAGTCAGAGTGAACTTCACTAGATCCCTGATAAACCACACAGTCCAACAGAAGGACCCAGTCGTCGTTTAGCACAAACATGGCTCAGCATCCTAAAATATTCACCATCTCCAGCACAGGTACTAAGTGGGCTACTACGAGACCCCTCAGGGGGGCACAGATTTGGGAAAGGGGAAGGTAAGAGAACTGTACTGCCGTTAGAGTAAGTCTTTCTGACCATGGGCTCTGTCTTGGCACAGCTTCCCAAGGCACCAGGAGTATGCGAGCACAAGGCAACACCGTAACAACCAACAGTGGGGGTTTAGGGACTGGATAGGGGATTTAAACACAACAGTTTCCAAACAGGAACAACCACAAGGTCAGGAGGAGTCGGTATTGATAGGCCAGAATGCCAGGCTTCTATTTCAGTCTGTCTATTTTATGTATTGGAATCTTGTAAAAAAAAAAAAAAATTATCATTTGCAGGCTGGGCACAGTGGCTCACGCCTGTAATCCCAGAGACTCAGGAGACTGAGGCGGGAGGATTGCTGGAGGCCACGAGTTCAAGACCAGCCTGGGCAACATAGAAAGACTCCCATCTTTACAAATAAAAAAATTATCTGGGTATGGTGGTGCATGCCTGTAGCCCCAGCTACTGGAGTGACGGAGGCAGGATCGCTTGAGCCTAGGATTTCAAGGTTACAGTGAGCTATGATCAGGCCACTGCACTCCAGGCTGGGTGACAGAGCAAGACCCTATCTCTAGAAATATAAATTAGTAAATAAACTGAAAACTTGAAAACTGGATGACCGCTAATGTTCCTTCTAACTCTCAGATCATAAGGTTCTGTGTATTAAGTGTGTGGGTGCCAGAGGCCAGAGTATTCACTAATACCTAAAATATAATCATCCTTCTTATAATAAGGTATAATGCATGAATATAAACTATCACCATAGCATAAACAACACCACATCAACACAAATTTCCCTTCCCACTGAAAAGTTTAAGCTTGTCTTCTTTGGTTTGAACAGGCACAGAGGAGCTCTTTCGTTAATGACCTTTTACTTTTCCTCGCTAGGAGAAAATGGTGATGACATCTTTTTGGACAGATGGAACTGATGGAAGATTTATGGAGCAGCTGAGAACTGTCAAAGCCAGGCCAGGCAGATCCCATAAGACAATGGCCATGGCCTTTTCATCAGGGAGCACGCTGCTTTCTGGAATCCACTAACACAAGAGAGTCCTATCTACCCAGTCATCAGTGAGGTTATCCCGACACCCCACCAGCTGCTGCCACCCAATCTGGAGGCCTCCGCTTCTGCTCTTGAGGGATGGCATGTGATCGCACAGAAGTCTTAGCCCTCACCCACCATTATCCCTGCCCCCCCCCGCCCCAGTCTGGCACCCAGGGCCCTCCCAGAGTGGGAAACCTCATCCAATGCCTTCTCAGTTACAGAGATTTCAGAAATTAGTCACAGAAAGGAAGGCGGGAAGAGAGTGGAGGTTTCCTGAAGGAACCAGTAACAAGATCTGGGGTCTTTTACCTCAAGGTCACAGCAGCTCAGATTGTCCCCAAGTTAGCAATGAGTGGTCAAGAATGCAATCAACCCCTGCAACCCCGTGCCGACTCGTCCCCCATCTACTCTACAGAGAGCTCTACAGGCGAGGCCTCCAATGAGGGAGCCTCCCCATCCACTGAGCCCTTCTCTTTAGGGATTTTGATCCATTTTCCACCCCATCCCGTCCCTCAGCCTGAGAAGACTGCCCCGATGCCCACTAGCTACCAGGAACAAGGAAGGGGTAACCTGGAGACTGGAGTCCAGCATTCGTTGGAGATGAGAGCTCTGACTGGCTTCCCATCCTCATAATGCGAAGCATCCACTGTCAGGGCACACACTGGGGACTCTTCCTGAGGCTCTGGTGACCGTATGTTCAAATCTGCACCGGACAGTCTCAGTCTGTACCTCCTATTGCCCTGGAATCGTCACCGATCTCACTGCCTTTCACTCTCAGAAGTCCACTTGTGGACAGTAAACCACAAGGTCACCTGCCTTGGGCCCAGTCACCACCTATGCTATTCAGGAAAAATCTGGAAAACTCCAATAACCCCACAAGCCAAGAAATATGGGGATTTAAAAAAAAAAAAAACCCAAAGAAACAATGTTCATTGGTTTGTAGCAGGGAAACCATGAAAATAAGTCAAATGCCCATCAACAGAAGATGGTTTCATAAATTACGTCTTATCAATACAAAATACTGTGCACCTATTTAAAAGAAAAAAAGTGGATCTATACATACTGACAAGACAGATTGGTAAGAGAAAAAAAGCTGTAGATCAATGCAGAATGAACAATGCCAGTTTTCTTTTTAATCATACATGCAGAAGTACCCCTCTCTCTCTCTCTCTCTCTCTCTCTCTCTCTCTCTCTCTATATATATATATATATATATATATAACATGCATAAAGGTCTAGAACAGCACCATCTAATAGAAATATAATGTGAGCCACATATGTAATTTTAAATTTTCTAGTATCCACATTTATTTATTTATTTAAAAAAATTTTTTTAGAGACAGGGTCTCACTCTATCATCCAGGCTGGAGTGCAATGACAGGATCACAGCTCACTGCAGCCTTGAGCTCCTGGGCTCAAGGGATCCTCCCACCTCAGCCTCCCGAGTATCTAGGTCTACAGGTGCACACCACCACACCCAGCTAATTTTTTCTTTTTTGTAGAGATGTAGTCTTGCTATGTTGTCCAGGCTGGCCTCAAACTCCTGGCCTCAAGCAATCCTCCCACCTCAGCCTCCCAATATGCTAGGATTTCAGGCTGAGCCACTCACTGCCCCTGGCCTCTAGTATCCACGTTTTTTTACAAAGTGAAATGTATTTTATGTCCAATGTCCAGTATCCAATGTATCCAAAATATTGTGTAAATCAATATAAAAATATCAATAAGCTATTTTATATTCGTTCTTTCGTACTAAGGCCTCAAAATTACACTTCCAGTGATCTCAGTTCATGCCAGCCACATTTCAAGGGCTCCATGGCCACATTCGGCACTGAAGAGCACAGGGCTAGCAGACGCGCATCAGACAGATAACAAGGGGCATCTCTGGGGAGGGAGGGGGGGTTAGGGAAATAGAGCCATTCGTATAGAATTTGAAATGTTTATGATGAGAATATAGTCTTTATTTACATCATTTTATAAAACAACAAAAACCTTAAATGTTTAAAAATAAGGAGCAAGAACATGAGATGCAAAACGAAGTCTATACTGGCTATGAGGAAACAAGGTATTCAAATCATCAGCCAAAAAAAGCATTTAAATTTTTTTAAGTTGGATCCCCACTGGCCCTCAGGGCTGGCCCCTGGCTGTGGGGCTGCACGCCCTGCCAGGCAACCTGAGCAGGCATTCTGGTCCCATCTGGGGGCAGGAAGCCCTGGTGGCCTCCATGGGGGGTCTGCCATCTCAGGGGACCAGGAGGACAGTGCCCTCCGCACTCAGACTTTACGTCTGCCTTTATCAAAGGGCAGATCAGAAACCCTGTGCCATCAAGACAGTCTGGAGTCTCTGAGTCTTTGTTTTAAAATGCAGACTAGTGTCAGGTGCAGCAGTGTGTGCGCCCATAGTTCTAGCACTTGGGAGCTGAGGGGAGAGGATGGCTTGAGCCCAGGAGTTGGAGGCTGCTGTGTGCCAGGATGGCAACTATGAACAGCCACTGCACTCCAGCCTGGGCAACAGAGTGACCCTGTCTGTATACTTTTTTTTTTAATTAAAATGCAGACTCCTGGCCGGGCGCGGTGGCTCACGCCTGTAATCCTAGCTCTCTGGGAGGCCGAGGCGGGCAGATCGTTTGAGCTCAGGAGTTCAAGACCAGCCTGAGCAAGAGCGAGACCCCGTGTCTACTAAAAATAGAAAGAAATTATCTGGACAACTAAAAATATATAGAAAAAATTAGCCGGGCATGGTGGCGCATGCCTGTAGTCCCAGCTACTCAGGAGGCTGAGGCAGGAGGATCGCTTGAGCCCAGGAGTTTGAGGTTGCTGTGAGCTAGGCTGATGCCACGGCACTCTACTCAGGGTAGTAGAGTGAGACTCTGTCTCAAAAAAAAAAAAAAATGCAGACTCCTGAGCCCTACTAAATAAGAATTTCTGAGGGGGACCAAAGAATGTACATTGAACAAGAATTTCAGGTGATTCTTAAGCCCAGCTAAGATACAAAAAATATCAATTCTCTTCTAGACAACTTTCCAATACAGAGGATTCCTGGCTAGAATCTGACTCCAGCTGGAATCTTGCTGACAAAACCTGGCAGAAGACAGGAAATCCAAACACCCGAAACTCCCCTTGCCCCCCATTCCAGAGGAAGACTACTCTTCTTTTAATGTGTTGAATGATGCTTAAACATCCCACAACGAAAAAACAGGCCGTCCCTTGGTAAGCACTGCCTTGTGCAGAGTGAGCCCCGTTTCTAACCCTCCGCATCAGAGACAGCTGAGGCCAGCAGCCCGGGGCACCCTCAGCCCCTATTGCTGTTGTGGGAACGTGAAAGGTGTTTCCTCCCATTTCCACCATCTGACAGGTGACATTGGGACATCTGAGTGGAAGGTTTTCCCTTAAGGAAAGATCTTGTGTCTACTTGATTTTTGTTGTTGTTATTTATATGTTTCTTTTTAAATAAACCGAAGGTGCAATTCACTGTTTAAAAAGGGGAGGAGGTGAATGTCTTCAAAGGCACATTCTCAATGGTGAGAAATTACTGCTTACGTCTTCCGTATGCATCAGCCCTTCCTAACATCTCCACAGCCCACTGACGCTGACAGATGCAACTATCCCCACTTTACAAAAAAAGGACAGAAGGCTGGGAGGGTTGAGAGAGAGGGGACACTGGAGAGAGAGCTAACCTTCACCTTCAGCTAGGTGGTCTACGAAGGCAGGTGATCACAGTTAATTTGCACGACTGAAGAGCTGGCATTGTTACTCTTTTCGTGTTTTATTAATGTTATTTTTAATTGACAAACCATAATTATATACACTTCAGGACATAATGTGATGGTCCATCACCTCGCTTACTCATTGTTTTTAATGATAAGATATTTGAAATTTGCTTAGTTATTTTGAAAGCTATAATACATTAGCATTGAACATAGTCACCCTGCTGTGCAATAGATCTCAAAACACTTATTCCTGCTTTCTATCTGAAACTTCGTGCCCTTGGGTCAACAACTCCCCGTTCCCATTTTTAGAGCTCGAGGAAGGGACTGGGTGGCTCCGGTGAGAGACCCCTCCCTGGGTGCTCTTTCTCCTACCGCCCAGGAACAGTTCCCTCTGGCACAAAATGATCCACTGCCCACTCAGCCACGCCCAGACACGTTTAGGCACTCTCGCCAGTTAAACAAGCAGATGAGCCTTTTCATCAAAGCTCAGTGTCCTGTAATAATCTGATGCCCACGCTGTTCCCCTGACACCTGGCCACTGTCAGTCTCCATGTGGATGGGGGCAGGCGCTTTCCTTCTCCCCACTCCCAGATCAGCCTTGCAAGGCCAGGCTGGGCACACTCTCTCCACTTGGAAACTCTCCTTACCCTGGAAGCTTCTCTCTATCTCTCCCTCTCTCTTTTCTATCTTTATTTCCCTCCTCTCTGTTTCTCTCTCCCTCTTTCTCAATCTCTTTCTCTTCTTTCTGCCCTCGACTATTTCTTTTTCTCTCTCTCTCTCAATCTTTCTCTCTCTCCCCCCACCCCGCTCCAACTCTATTTCTTATTTCTTTCTTCTCTCTCCTGTCTGTCTCTCGCTCTCTCTCCCCCCCCCCCCATTTCTCTCTCTCTCTCTCGATCTCTTTCTATCTCCCTCCCTCTCTCTTCCAGTTCTCTAGGAGAAGCCACCAGCTGAAGGTGAAGTTGAGCAGAGCAGAACGAAAAGGCCTTGTCAGGGCAGGAGGAAGGTCAAGGTGAGGTGCAACAGAAAAGAAGAGTCCAGACAAAGCAGGGAGTGGGGCGTGGCCTGCAGCAGTGTAGATGATCTCTCCAGATGTTCTCAGAGTTGGCGGCAATTGTCGGTGCCACTCTGCCTGCCACTCCTCAGACAGAGACTGCCCCTTGGATCTCAGGACAGACGGCCAGCAATGACCTCGGAAACCCAGGAAGGATCGCACACTGTCCCAGGCCCACCCCGCGAACCCCCGAGGATGCTGCCCAGGCCAGGACATCTTCTCCAGAGAGAAGTAAAAGGACAGTTCTGCTGCAGCATAACGTTTCATAAGGTTTGCCGAGTCCAAGACTTTCCTTTGTTTAGGGCTGAGCCCCCAGACGCAAGGTCCCTTAGTTGTCTCCTGACTGCATCTCTTTCCTGAGCCCCTGGGTTAGGCGAGACAAGCAGGGGAACTTGAACAGGGTCAACGGAGAGCCCGAACCAGGGCCACAGAAAAGCTCCCTTCCTGTGCAGGAGGCTGTACAGGGGCACCGGGACTTGCTATAAATCGCTGTTCCCTGCGTTTCGCATTTGTCAATCAGCAACCATTTGTTGAGCACCTGCGACCTGCCAAGGAGTGTGCTAAGAATGTATCCTCTGCCCCCGATGGCTGAAGACCAGGCCGTGTGTAAGGAGGCGCCGAGCAACCTGGACAGCAGCGCGCAGAGGCAAGGGGCCCCTGCTGTCCTGCCCCATCACGATCACGGCGACTGTGCCGCTGTGTCTGCGTAGCTGCGGCAGCAAAATGGTTTCCGACACCGCCTCTGCTCCCACCCACATTCCCCAAGCCCTGCTCCAGCCTTCAATCCTTGCCAGCACCACTGCAGAACTTTTCAGTAGGGGGGCTGGGGTGCAAAAAGAGGAAATTCTCAGGTCCTCAAACCACCTCCTTTGGTGACTCTTTGCCTTTTCCAACTCTGGTGGAAGAGGGACGGGGAGCTGGAATCGGAGCCCACATGAAGACTGGAGTGCGTCTTGGATCGACTTTCCCGCGGCAGGCTCCTCTGCTTTTTCTTCCTTAACAGCCCTTTGTTCTCTACACTGGACGTCTCTTTTCTGTCACCACTAGTGCTACTAAGAGAGACGGCATCTACTGAGCACCCACCCCCGAGCAAACAGTGCGCTAAGCCGTTTTGCTTGGGCCACGTTCTAGTTATCTATGGCTGCATAACAAACCATCCCAAAACTCAGTGGTGTAAAACAACCATTTTATCATGCTCACTGATTTTGAGGGTTGGACATTTGGAAAGAGCACAGCAGGGACGGCTCGCCTCTGCTCACTGAAGTCTGGGGCCTCAGCTATGCAAACCGGATCAGTTAGGTGCTAGAACCATCCCGAGGCTTCATCACTCACACCTGACATCTAAGCTGGAAGGGCTAGAAGGCTGGCTCAGCTGAAATTGTTGGCCAAAGTGCCCACATGTGGCCTCTTTACGTGGCTTGAACTTCCTCATGGCGTGAAGACCGCTGGGTAGTCAGCTTCCTGCACAGTAGCTCAGGAATCCAAGAGCAAGTGTTCCAGCAAACAGAAAAGAAGCTAAGTGGCTTTCTCTCACCTAGCCATGGAAGTCACATGGTGCTACATATATAGTCCTCCATTGGTGGAAGCAGTAGCAAAATGACCCAATTCCAAGGACAAGGACATAGACCCCACTTCTCAATGGGAAGAGTGACAAAGAATCCGAGGCTGTCTTTTACACCACTATCTTGTTTAATCCTCACAAATAATGTTTTGAGGAAGTACAAGTATTGTCCCGTTTTACAGATGAGTACACTGAGGTTCAGGGAGGTTAAACAAGCTGTGGAGTAGGATGCAGCCCTGCTCCAGAGCCCGTCTGCTCACCGGACTCATTGCCTGTCTGATGTTCTCCTGTCTTCAGGATGCTCCCCAAGTCCCCCCAGCCCAAACTCAAGGATCCCTCTTTCCTCACCTCTGTCCGTTGGTTTATCTGCCCCGAATTTTCTTCTGCCCTCAGAGTAGCCAGTGACACTCCCTCCTCCATTCCATCTTCACCGGCCTGGGGCCCAGGAAGGCAGTCCCCCAGGTTCCACCACTCCCTAAGTTCAGCTACTTATGGCTCTTCAGGCTCTACAAGGCCAGAGTAGGACTGGCCTTTGTCCTGTGGAATCCCGACTGTCTCAGGGAAGCTTCTGGGAAGGGCAAGGCCCTGCCATTGCCCATGTCCTATGCCAACTGGGAATCAAAACCCCACCAGTGTCTGAGTATTTATACATTATTATCAAGTACCTTAAAACAAAAATGAAGATTTTCAAAAAACAAATGAGAAAATGCTAAAAATGTTTGCAGCATAAAATAAAATGACCAAGGGTTACTAGCTAATAGAGATCATAGAAGCCAATAACATCTTAATGGATAGTCAGAAAATGCAAATCCGTGATACTTTTAAAAAATAAAAATATAAATAGATGACAAACATTTGAAAATAATCAAAGTAACTAAAAATAATTATATGCTATTTTCACCTTATATTTTACAAAGATTCTTAAAATGAGAATTCCCAAATTGCTTTCTAGAAAGACTGTTCGAAATTATACTCATATATCATTCATGTTCCAAGCGGCTTCCCCAGAACTGCAGCAATCAGGAAAGACCACCTGGAAGAGGCAGGGGTAGAACTAGGACTTTAGGAGGTGGTAGGTCTCAGCTACTCTTCTACATTTACATTTTTGTGCATGTTTTTTAAACTCATGGAATTTAAAGTCTTCTGCTTAAATTGCTCTGTAAAGACCACGATGTATAAAAAAGACACAATGACTAATTCAGCCCTCTTCTTCAAATCCAAAGGGTTCTATTGGGGTTTCCCCTATTTAATGGGTGGTCAAAATATTCTTGGGAAAGACGATGCTTTAGCGACTATAAGGAAAACAAGCAGAACCAGTCCTGGATTCTGTCTTCAAGGAGTTTACCATGATGGCAGGCCTGGTAGTCCAGAGCCCAAGAAGATATCTCAGCCACAGATACCCCAGACACACAGACTAGAAATGCTACAACCTCAAGGTCAGACGTATGTCACTAGACCAGAGCCAAAAATAGGTGCTATGTCATTAAAAGGGTAAAAATGCAAAACACAGACTGGGAGATGTTATTCACAATAAGCATACATCCCAAAAGGGATGTAATATCCCACCAATCAAGAGGAAAAAGGCAAAAGACTTAAATGGGAGCTTCACAAAGAGACTATTCAAAAAGATAACGTACATTTGAAAAGATGTTCGATTCTTTAGTCATTAGAGAAAGGCAAAATAAAACCACAAGGAGATATCCCCACACCCTCCACCAGAACGACTTAAAATTAAAAACTCATAATACTGAGTGTTGGGAAGGATGTGGAGAAACTGCGATTCTAATACACTTCCAGTAAGAGTGTAAATTTGTACAACCTGGTTTGGAAAATTGTTGAGTAGAATCTACTAAAGCTGGATTTCTGAATATCCTATGAGTCAGCAATCCCACTCCCAGATACGTACCCAATAGAAATGTGTACGCATGTTCACCAAAAGACACATACTGGAGTGTTCATAGCAGTACTCGCTATTCCTAACAGTTAAAAACTGGAAACTACCCAAATGTCCATTAAAAGAGAATGGTATAGCGCATATTCATGCAATGAAACGAAATGTATTCATACAACACAGCAATGGAAAGGAGCCAACTACAACTACAAGCAATGTGGGTGACTCTCACAAACATACATCGAGTAAAATTATCAGACACAAAGAGTGTAAGTACTGTCTGATTAGATATATGCGAAGTCCAAAAACAGACAAAACTAATCTGTATTGTTAGAAGTCAGAACAGGGATCGCCCTGGGGGGAAACGGAGTTCCAGAGGGCTTCTAGGAGCTGGTGACGTTCTATTTCTTCAACTATGTGCTAGCCACACAGCTGTGTTCGGTTTGAGAAAAGTCACAAGGCTGTTCACTGTTATTTTGAGCAGTTCTATGTTATGCTAGAATTAAAAGTTCCCCCAAACCAGGACGGCTGCAAAGCTACACATTCATGTTCAGCAAATAGAAGCAAGTACACCTCTGGACTTGGTCGGGCGTTAGGGAATCCCATAACACCCCAACCGAAAGCTCATTTTCTTAGGCTAAGTAGCATCTCCCAGGGTCCCTGCTGAGTCCAGGATCCAGGCTGAGAGTTGTTCCCAGTGCCACCTGGTCCCATGTCCCCTCTTGCCACTTGTAACATGCAGGCAGTACAGTTTCTGTTAAGAAGCAGGCCTAGGGCTTCCAGGCAATGACTGCCCCATCTAGGGAGAGGGGAGGTGCTGGAGTCCACACCTCAACTCCTAGACGAAGGCCTTAAAGAATGAAAAGAAGATTTAGAAAAATATCTCCTCTCCCTAAGGGAGGAAGGTGGTGTTTTCCCCTACTTTACTTCTCTGCAGTAATTTCTATTTTGGAAAAATAATCCCTGGCAAATGAGCAACCAAATTTTCCCGAAGCCTGGATTTTCCCCAGGCTGTGTGGTGGGTGGTCCTCTCTCAGCGGTTGGAGTAATCCAGCATGATCCTGGGCAAGGCAGAAGGGAGCAAGTCTGTAATGAAGCCAAGAGGTAATTTTCTCCCTCCGTTGTCCCGGGAGAAGGGAGCCCTGTGGGGAATTGTGCAGCTGGGTCCCAGGTTATCCAGACAGTGGCTTTGTGCATGGTTATGGGGTGGGAGGGAGGAAGGGACTGAGAGTTTTTGGTTATTGTTATTTGGTTTATTTTTCTTTAAAAAAAAAAAAAAGCAAAACTGGATGCAACTGACTTTGAATACAGAAAAAGAAAAGTGAGCAGATTTTAGTAATTATGCTTAAACATCAGAAGAGGCCCTGGGCCTACCGGCTGGTGGAGACACCCAGAGACAATTCCACGCACGGCCTGGTCTGCACATCTCCGCCAAGGGCTCGGGGAAGCCTGGGCTGGCCCCAGGGCCTTTGCGAAGGCTGGAAGACGGGCCTCCGGAGGCAGCATCTTTCCCCTCCGCCCCGCCCTCTGGCCCCGCTGGAGTCAGCTGAACTCCAGCTTGCTGCAGGCTGAGGAGGTGACTACGCCCGCCCGGGGAGTAGGATGGTGGCCCGATTCCCAGGTCTGGCTGACCCTCTGAGCTCGGGAGCTCGCTCCTCTCCCGGACCCAAGTCGTCCGGGGTTGTCTGAACCTCACTTCACCGCAGCAAGGAAGGTAACCTCGGACCCGCAGGCGCTTCCTTAAGTCCGAGAGGCCTTCTCCGAAGGATAAGCCCGATTTTGCTTCGGACACGGACAAAGAAGGCTCTGCCCTCAACTAGCCTGCAACCCAGATCCCCTATTTTCGTGGTTAGGAAAAAAGAAAAGCCCCCTCCCCCCACCCCGTAGTGATATTCACCCTAACGCTTCCGCCCGACGGGTGGGTTTCAGCGTGTGTGTTAGTTTCCTATCTGACCAGCCTCCCGTCCTAGGCCCCCGCCACCCTCGTCCTGGCCCGGCCTCTTCTTCCACCCTCCCGGATCCCCAAGGGGCTGGCGGGGCCCAGCCGAGAGCTCTGCGCGTGACCCGGAGCGGAAGGGCCCCAGTCTGGGTCCTAATGCGGGTGGCGTCTCCCTTGACAGGCGGCGTTTGGGGACAACAGCGGGGACGGGAGATAAGGTGACATACCAGAGCAGATTTGGTGCGCGCGCTGATACTCCTCTCCCGACAGGAAACGCCGAGCTATTTAAAAGACCCTATCGATTACTTTATCTTTCCTAGAGGAAAGCTTCTTGGCGAGAGACAAAAGATGTCCCCTACCTAAAGATACAAGGCCACACAACGGAGGGACTGCACAGGCGACGCCCCATTAGGGCGCGGGGAGAGCAGTCACGTTTCCACCGCCGAGCGCGCAAACGCGAGTGCGCCGAGAACGGCGCTGCGGGGAGGGCGGCTGGGGGCACCTCACGGTGCCGTCTGTGCCCTTGGAAAATTTTTGGATCGTTTGCACGTAAAACACGCTCACACACAGAAAGTGACTGTGCATTTAAGGTACTTGTGTGTGTACCCGCGTCGTTTCAGCAAATTTAAATCACGCCAATATGCACATTCAAAGCGAGTTACATAGATACGTGTCTAAAATGTGCACGCTCCCTGTGCTCCTTTTAAGGGCGTGAATGTCTACAACTGTCATGTGCACACTCAAAGTATGGGACGTGTCAACACAACCCTTAAAAGTACGATCACTTCGCGTTTGAATTCCCGCATGCCGCCAATTTGTGGGACGCGCAGAACGCCCTCTTCGGTATCCGTCCCTGACCCTGAATTTGCTCCAGCGTCCCGAGCGCGCTGGCCTCCGGCCCGAGCGCGGTGCCCCGGAAAGGCTGTCAGTAGATTTTGGTTGAACCGCATAGTTTGAAATCGAAGGCTTTCCCTGCGCAGCAATTCGCCATCTACCCGTTCACAACGTGCTCTGCCCGGCGGTGGACACTCCTCAGCGCGGAGCAGGTTGGAGCACTGGACCTGGAAGGAAGGAAGGTGCAGGGAAGGGAAAGGAAAGGCGGCGACGCTGCGCAGGTCTGTCACCCTCTGACCGGCCACTTCCAGCCCAAATTCGACGCTGACCAGGCCGCAGCAACCCAGCGCGGGAGGCTCCGGGGGCGGAGGCCGGGGTTCAGCACAGATCGGGGTGCGACTGTTCAGCTCTTTGGGAGGCGGCGCTGACGACTCCTCCCCAAACCGCAGCGCTGCCGTCGGCCTCCAGTCCCCGCGCCTGGGCGTAAACAGGCGGCCGTTCGTCCAGCCCGCCTCTGCCCGAGCCCCGCGCCCACGCTGAGGGCTCTTCCAAAGCCTCGCGCCCGGAGCCTCGAGCCCGCGGGGCAGGTTTCCAGCCCTAGAAAAACCATTTTCCTCTTCACCGTATTCGGAATCGTTGTCTATCTGACTCAAATGTCACCTGATTTTCCCAGCTGTGACCTCCAGCGACGGGATCCTGCGACGGATGCCAGCGTCTCGGTTCTCTCCGTCCTGCCTCTCAGCGCGCGGTTTTGGCTGCAGCGGTTTGCAGCCGTCGGGGGAGGGGGGGGGACGTGGCAGCCACCAGCCCGAGCCCGGAGGAGAAAAGAGGACGAAATTTACGCGAAAGGACACCGGAAGTTTGAAGGCGACTCCCGCCGATCTGACAAACCCTAACACGCGTTTTAAAGCAGATCACAGCCACTGATCCAAGATAAATTCAGTTTTAGAAACATAACCCCCCAAAGCATGAGTAAAGTGACTTACACTAAGGTACTAACAACAAAAATTGGTAACAGCAAAAATGCAAAGGAGTCTGCAAAATGCCGTTGCTCTCAGAAAAAAAAATGCATTCTATAACATGATTTAAATTTGTAGGAAATACTCTCTAGAAGGATATATTTTTAAAACCAGTGAGAGCTTGGGGGTGGGGATAGACTGGGAAGGGGAGAAGGAAGCCTTTTAGGGTGATGTAAATGTTATCGTATCTTCATCATCGTGGGGTCCTTACGTTGGCCATAACCATGTGTCAAGATTCAACTGTACACTTTTGCTCTAGGTACGTTATACTTCGATAAAGTGGATTTTAAAACTAAATAAGCCCAGTAACAGCTTTACCTTTGAGCCAGGGAACTGGATGAGGGGGAAGAGGCCTGGGACACTTTACATTGTATCCCCTTTCATAAGTGTATGTTTTGTTTTGTTTTTATGATATATTACTTATTCAAAAATATATCATTAGGGTAGTCCCTGATGTCAATATAAAACAACTCTTAAGGAGACCAACAAAAGCAGGAACAGGAGACACCTGTGCACCTCAGTGTAGGCATAAGAAAAAACACGGCTGTCCAAGCTCAAAATATTTTGGAAAGGAAGCTATCTTTAATGCTTGCTTTGTTTTATTTGGTTTTTGCTCGCTCATATGTTTAACACCAACGAGAAATGAGGACCCAGAACTCTTCTGGTGGTTACCTGTGGTGTGGATAGCTGTCAACTCCTTGAAGACTCCTAGGGCAAGCCTGCCACAGGAAAGCGTCGCCAAAGACCACAGGAGCCAGAGGACAGAAGGCTTGGACATTGAGTCCAAGTTGGCGAGCAGTGCACAATCCCGCATGGAGCAAAGAGGCGGTGGTGAGCTGTGCTGCCAGGGAAGGGCAGCCCCTGGCAATCATGAGCTCGTTTCCCGGCTGGATGGGGGCTCTAGTGGACTGAGAGGCCCAAGGCCGCGCTGCCTCTGCCCAAGTTTCAGAGGCGCCCACCTCCCTGTTTGGCCTGCAGAGTCTGGGAGCAGTGGCTGCAAGGGCCCCCACTGCGTTTGGGGAAGCAGGTATGAAATACTTCTGTTTGCATCCCTCCTCACCCCCCAAGACAGGGAAAAGTCAATTCGACCTTGTTAGGACAGCTTCCAGATCCGACTACGATTCAGGGCTATTTCAGAGAGGTTTTTAGAGGCTGGTCTTCAGAAGATGGGCAGTGGGCCTAAGGCCAGGGACCAGGAAAATTAGGAACTGCCAAGCTCTGCTGGCCTCAGTACAGGGCCTGTGTGGGGTTACCAGGCCCAAAGGCCAGCCTCATCTTCGCACTTTGCCAGGCCACTCACAGGGACCAGACTACCGGCACCTCCACCCAGGAGGCCAGCACATTGATTAGTGTGGAGAGCTGCACCCCCAGTGACCCCAAGACTTGAGTCTATCCTCCAGGTTGGCCCCTGAGATCAAGGCATAAGTCAAGGGAGGATCTTGAGGGCAAATTTGCCAGGCAGCAGCCAGGACCATTGAGGTCCTTTTCCCAGGCAATGCTGGACAAAGGCCACCCTCACTACCACCTCTCTCTGGGACTCTGCTGCCCACCCTACTCAGTCTTCCCACCACTGATGGCTTCACCCCAGTCCCTTCATGGAGACTTAATCTGGTTGCTGCTTGGGCTACCTGTCTCAAACAGTACACAGCTTTGATTCTTAAACTCCAAGATGAAGGCGGGGCCCAGAAATTTGCATCTTTAATACATACCCCAGAGGATTTGTGGCTTAAGTATTTCCACAGCCCCAAAAGTAAAACGGAAACTGTTAAAAAAAATGTACTATGGAAAGTGTCATGTTTTATTCCTGACCTGCCCCCCAGTTCTCATCCCCTGAAGTTTTCATTACCATTTTGTGTTTATCCTTGCAAAAAAAAGTCCATAGATTTTTAGAAGTATATATGTACATATGCCCATATTTAAAAGACATATACTGCAATTTAATGTATCTCAAATGTATCCACAAGAATATATATAAATATAACAAATTCTTTCATATGGCCGCTGGTATTGTTCTATTGGTGTAACATAATTTTTTTAACAATTCCCCAAAGATGGATACATTGGCTTTTTAAAGAAATGTTTTGATTCTTAAAAACAATTGAAAACTGCAACAAAAATACTTTGCATATGTGTGTATACCATAGAATAGAGTCCTAGAAGTGAAAATATTTGTTCAAAAAGCTTATGCATTTTTAGTTTTGACAGTACCAAATTACTCCAAATATCTTTACCAATTTACATGTCCAAGCAACAATGTAAAAGGGTGACTACACAGGGTAATGATCAAACTTTTTGATCTTTGTCAATCTGATAAGTGGAAAACATTTGCCTCTCTGTGTTTTAATTTGCATTTCTATATTTTTATTTCTTTTCTTTTTCTTTTTTACCAGCAAGGCTCTCCTACTCTTAGCCATTGTTTCAATTGGTTTTTTTGGATCATTTTCTTGATTATAGGAACTCTTTCCATATCATGGAAATCAGTTTTTTGACATGTATTTATAGCATTTTTCCTTAGTGTAGTATTCTCTTTGATCCTATTTATGGTGTTTTTTGCTGAGCACAAGTTTATTTTTATGCAATCAGGTTTATATAATTTACCTTTTATTTATATAATTTATATAATTTACCTCTTGTTCTCCTCATCCACCCTCCCAAATACACAAATATTCCAAAATCATTATTTTAATCCTCTATGGCACTTCTGTGTTTCATTTTTTAGTTTAAAATTTTATCTGAAATCGAGTGTATTTGGTATAAGAAAAATCCATTATATTTTCCTTTTGCTAACTTTGCTTTCAATTTATTTTGAAAGCGTGTTTTTGTACGGACCATGCTCCCTAAAACAGCATAATATTACAATTGGCAGAGACATTAGCTCATCTTAACCAGTTTTGTTTTGTAGGTTAGACAACCACGAAATAGCTCTCCGCCCATTGCCACTGTCCAGGCAAGTCCAGGTAACAACCTGGGATGTTTTCCGGAATGGCACAGCTATTGTAAGAAAGGGACACCACCAAGGAGACAAACACAAAACTGGGTATCAGAGAGGAAAAAGGACATGCTCAAGGTCAGCCAATTGGTGAAAAGACAAGACCAGACCCACGGCTGGCTTATAGTCCAGTACTCTTTCTGGTACAAGTCTGCCTTCTTCGGTATGTGTGTGTCTTGGGCTGTGCAACCCCAGGTCCTGCTGCATAGTGGGCATCCAGTCAATGTAGGTGTAGGAAGGGAGGACATCAGGCCAAGCACCAGATAGTGACTAGGCTAAGGAGTCACTTGGAGGCTAGGACGAAGTTCTGGCCCACTCTTTTAGCCACACACAGGCATGCACACACACACACACACACACACACACACACACACATACACACAATATCCACTAGCCAGGTGGACCTGCTCTTCCCTTTCCTTGGGCTGCAGGCCCTTCCTATGGCCAAGCAACTTTGCAAAGATAGCTCTTTTTTTTTTTTGTAATTAAGACAGGGTCTATTGCTCAGGTTGGTCTCAAACTTCTTAGCTTAGGCGATCCTCTGGTCTAGGCAAAGACAGCTCTTAAAGCAGCTCACAGGGGCTCCCTACCTGTCTTAGCTGGCTAGCAGGGGCTATACCCTGGGGCAAAGGAAACTAAAAGACAATGGGGACCCTGGGACATGCAGTTAGTATTTTCAAGGCTCTGTTCAGACTGCCCAGAAAGTGGGACTGGCTACATAATTTGTGGGCTCAATGCAAAATGGAAATGTAGGGCCTCTCTGCTCAAAAATTAAGAATTTCAAGACAGCAACAGCAGAACATTAAACCAAGCTCAGGCTTTATGAGACTTGACTGCACGGGCGGCAGGCCTGTGAAGCCAGCCTCAAGGGAGGGATAGGGTTAATTACAGGGGAAGGGGTAAGGAGGGTCCTGCCTGTAGGGTAGAAGTGGCCTACAGGATTATTCATAACAGCCAAAAAGGTAGAAGGAACCCAAATGTCCATCAACTGATGAACGGGTAAACAAAATGTGGTCTGTCCGTACAATGGAGTATGATTCAGCCATTACAAAGAACAAAGTAGCTACATGCTACAGCATGGATGAACCTTGACAACATATGCTAAGTGAAAATGCCAGACAAACGACCACATATTATGATTCCATTTGTATGAAATGCGCAGAATAGGCAAATCTATAGAGACAGGAAATAGAAGAGTGCTTGTCTAGGGCTGGGAAAGTAGGGGAGTGGTATTGGGGTTGATGGCTAAAGGCTACAGGGGGGTGACGAAAATGTTCTAAAATTGATTATGGTGATTGTTGTGCAACTCTGTGAATATACTAAAAATCATTGAATTGTATACCTTAAATGGGTGAATTGTATGGTATGCGAATTATATCTCAATAAAGTCGTTATCAAAAGAAAAGGAGGAGAAAGGGGAAGAGGAGGGACGAGGGGGAGGAGGAAGTGAGCTGGGTGCATCTTAAGTTCCGCGCTCTCTCTCTCTCTCTCTCTCTCAAATGAACTTTATGCAGGAAGTCTCCCTGTGGATGAAGGTTTGGGACTCCCAGCATCTCAAATCCAACAGCCTTGGTCCTCTTCTCTTGCTGTGCACGAGGTGTGGGTGGGTGGAGGGGGCCTTGCTTTCTCTCCGATTGGCACGCGCGGCTCTAGGGCGCAGCGAGGCGCAATGAAAGAAAACAGCCTCCGCTCTGGAGTCAGGTCTTTGTTGGAATCCGACTCCCTGACACTGTCACTTCCTGTCGGTGTTACCTTGAGCAAGTCACTCCACCTCTCCGAGCCTCGTTCTCCTCAGGCAAGCAATCGCGGCGAGAGGGTCCGCGATGAGCTCTGTGAGAGCGCGTGGCGCTCCCAGTGGGCGCTCAAGAAACGAAGGGAGAGGAGAATTCAGTGCCTGCTGAGCCACCTGAGTGACGCGCGTCCCGTGGGGGCCGCCCGGACTCTTCCGGAGCCAAGGGCGAGGTCTGCAGCCCTCGGAGTCGCCCCCCTCGCTCCCCCAAGCCGGGGCCAGGAAGGAAGCCCGGGCGGCGCAGGGGCCCCGCGGCCCGGCCGCGAGCGGAGGCGAAGGCCGAGGCCGGCGCGCAGCCGCCGCTGCTCATCCATCAGCCGGACGAAGAGCAGAGTCGCGCTCCCGGCCCTCTGTTTGCTTTCTCGCCAATTATTGCCGCGCCGCAGCCCCTTTGTTGATACAGTAGTCCGAAAAAGTGCTAATGTTCATTTATCAGGGGGCCCGCCGGGGACTCCCACGAGTTGCGATTCTTTCGAAAATATAAACATGGGGCGAGCGTCCCAGACAGAAACCCCCATCTGTTTCCCCCGCGCGGCCGAGAGCGAGGCGTTGTTGAAGATAAAGCCGCGGATAACGCCGCCTGTCTCCAATGCACGTCTCCCCGCCGCATTAATGACATTCCCGGTGATAGTTCCAGCTTATCTTTCAATTAATCATATATACCTTTTGGGGCCGGCCCTGCTGATTGCAGGAAAGGGGGGCGGGCTCCGGCCGCGCCGATCGCTTTTCAATTAATAATAATTTATTTGCGCAGAATGCGTTCGAGCCACCCTGGAATTTGGCTAATCTTAAAGCACCAACTCTTTAAAAGACAAGGAAATGGATGGACAGATTTTCGATCTCCTCTGTCTCCTTTTGTCTCGCTCTGCCTTTCTCTCGGCTGAAGGCTGTTTGTTTGTCCTGCTAGTCTGGTCAGAGAGCCGCTTAGAGAGGCGGCCAGGTTGGGTGAGCCGCCCTTGGGAAGAAAGATGCGTCGTTTTGGGGGCCAGAGAATCAAGTTTCTTCCCACCCAACCCCCAACCGTTGCAGCTTCTAGTTAAAGAAAAAGAAAATTTTTTGTGTGCTCACTCGAAACAGCGAGGACTGCACAGAAAAGTTGGAGATTGTTCTTGGACATTTCTCTATGGAAATAGCGTGGGCCACCTCGATTTCCATTTTGAATGTATTTATTCGTTTTTGCCCCGTTTCCTCTTTCCCTCAACAACAAGGCCTTTTCTGAAGCCAAGACAAATTATTACCGGATCCACAGAGGGAATAGACGGAAGAAAAGTCACTGATTTCGTCCAAATAGGGAGGATTTTCTTTCCTTCCCTTTTCATGACACCTGACCCTCAAGTCTGTCAGTTCTAAGGACCTTGCTACCCGAAAATAGGAAATAAATCTTGCCGTTTTGATTAGCAAAGGAAAAAAGGGAATGCTGAATTCTTTTTTGTCTCCAGAACTATCTTAAAAAAAAAACTAACTAAAAACAGGGATCCCGGATGCAGCCTCGATGTCCCCCATTAAACGGTAATATTTCAGGCGTCGGCTCACGCTAATCTTTCAAACTGTCATCGCGAGCCGGGCCGGCCAGCAGATTCACTTAACAGCCTCCCAGGACCCTCGCTCGGAGCTCTTTTCAGCGAGACGTTTAATTGAATCGGATGTGGCTCGTTTGCCAGACGTCACCGCCTGTGCGATAGGCATCCTCTCCCACCCCCCAAAAACAATCTTCAAAGGCGAGGCGGCCCCCAAGCTAGGTTAGTTTGGAGCAATAACTGTAACGTGGCCAAAAGCCGCAGCAGCGAGGGAGGCCCGGAGAGAGGCCGCTGATGTGCATGCAGATCCGTGGAGAGAGAATCCGCTTTAGGACGTGGAGAGGTGGGGAGACGAGAAGGGTTCCTGGGGCTTCAGAGCCTCACGTTTGGAAAAAGTCATTCTCCGCAGCCCTGGCTAACAATTCCAGAACGCCGCGCGTCGCCCCAGGCTCGAAAACTCGAGGCGAGATCTAGCCCCGGCTGCCAGGGCCTGTTACTGACCGCTGGCGCCTGGAAGCCGGGGTCAGAGCGCTGCGCCTCCGGGGCTGCCCGGCAGGGCTCGGCTCTCTTCCACCCCAGCTCGAAGGCAGCAGGCCCTGGGAGTGTGTTCAGTGAGGGGCAGGAAAGTCCCAACGTCAGACCAGTGCTTGACTTCACTCGCGTCGGTCCTGCCCGACGGCTCACTCAAGACTCACGTTCTGGACAGACACCTTTTTGTCTCCATACTTTGCGCGTTTCTCCGCACCTCGTACGCGCATTCTGGCGCCCCTTCAAGGAGCTGTGTCTTCAGCCAGCTTTTGGCCCTGCACCGCCTTTATTCTACTCCAAGTGCCGCCTCCCGACTCGCCCTCGGCGAGGAGCTGAGTCCTCCACGTCCCCATTTTTAGCAAGTGCACGCGTCCGGTCTGTGCCTAACCTGCACAGGTTTGAGTCGTGGGAAATCAACACTTTTCCATTGACAAGGTCGCCATTCCCAGCGATAGAGTAAGGCGGCATCCTCAACCTGGGCCCCTCTGCCCGCCCAGACCTTCCTTGAAAGCGTACACAAAATAGAGCTCCTCTCTGTCGCGTACCGAGTGGTGGGGGAAAGGCCCAAAGCTTTCATCAGCTCTCCCAAGGGGTGCAGGGACCTAGAGGGATGCGGACCACGGCACAGGATCTGCCCATGTAGCTTGTGCTCCTGACACCCTGGCAGATTTGTCTGACAGAAGCGCCCTACTTTTCTGACCCTGGCCTAAAAATGATCACCCTGCCTGCCCTGCCCTTCTCCCACGTGCATGGCGTACGTCCTGAGCAGCCCACTCGGAGCCAGCCCAGAGGCCTCAGAAAAATCCTGGCCAGACTGGGCTCGGAAAAGCCCCACCTGCCTGAGAGCTAAACCTGAGCTGGGGCCATGAAGTGTTGAGGCTGGCAGCAGCCTAAGGGTGCTAGGCAGGGAGGGAAGGGAAGGAGGGAGGCAGGCCTGGTGGGCTCCACAACAGGAGAAACAAGGAAGCTGGTAGCTGGGACTAGAAGACAGGTTTCTCCTGGGAAGCCCAGCTTACCGTCTGGGATTCTGGATTTGTTTCATTAAGGTGAGAGTCATTTCCCTAGGAGGGTACTGGCAGTGAATGGCGCCCCCTGGAGTTGTGCGTGTATAACTCCTGTAAGAGGTGGCCACTCCCACACAATAATCACCCACCTTGCCCTGTTTTTCAGCTTGACTCACCCAGGAGACCCCAGCGCCTGGGGCATGACTAGCCCTGTAGGTCCAGCCAAACAGAACCTCAGCGTTGTCCAGAATCTCCCCTCCTGCCATGACCCCAAAGCAAACCCTGTCCTCCATGCTTCTCTCCCTATTCAGACGCTTCCCAATCAGACACGCTTCAGGTAATAGAGCCCTACTGAAAATAACTCCCCTCCGCCAGCTTCCCACCCTATCCTTCACTCTCCCATTGTTCTGGGTGCTGAGGAACATTTCTTCAAATCCCAGACCCGCCCAACCTTGCCCAGAGGCCTAACTCAGAGAAGAGTCAGGTCCTTTCCTGTGAACACATCTTGGCAGGGTTTTCGTGCTCGTATTTTGGAGCATCTCTGGCCGTAGGAGCAAAAGAGCTTCCCAATGCATCGCGGCCCCTTTAAAAAGCTAGGCAAGATTTTTTTTTTAACCGTATGACTATATTAGGTGACACTAAACTGCTCGTTGCTCTTGTCATCGAGGCCCTGGCCCAATGACAGGCTGAGTCCCCCTCCTCCGACCTGGTCCCGCCTCTCCTGCCCCTTGTGCTCGGCGCTACCTGCTGCCCGGCCACATCCAGAGCAGGAAGGAGGGTGCGCGGGCGGGTGGCGGGCACCATGCAGGGAGGCTGCCAGGGGCCGTGGGCAGCGCCGCTCTCTGCTGCCCACCTGGCGCTGTGAGCCTGGCGCTGCCACCATGTTCCCTAGCCCAGCGCTCACGCCCACGCCCTTCTCAGTCAAAGACATCCTGAACCTGGAGCAGCAGCAACGCAGCCTGGCCGCCGCCGGGGAGCTCTCCGCGCGCCTGGAGGCCACCCTGGCGCCCGCCTCCTGCATGCTGGCCGCCTTCAAGCCCGAGGCCTACGCGGGGCCAGAGGCGGCGGCGCCGGGCCTCCCGGAGCTGCGAGCAGAGCTGGGCCCGGCGCCTTCACCCGCCAAGTGCTCGCCTGCCTTTCCTGCCGCCCCCACCTTCTACCCGCGTGCCTACGGTGACCCCGACCCGGCCAAGGACCCTCGAGCTGATAAGAAAGGTGAGGAGGAAACCAGGAGTCCCCTCTCTATTCACTCCCGGGTCACTTTCGTCCCCAAACCGGCTGCCCAGAAATTCAGGCCCGGGAAGAGGAGATGCCCCTGAGCCGAGAGCTCCTCCGCACGGGGGGCTCGGAAGCGTGAGATGCGAGGTTGTCGCGAGGGCCCCCGCGCCCGCGTCCAATAGGAGGTTTAGAGGAAATGCCAGATTGAAAGGATCAGAAACAAGAGACCAAAAAAAATTTTTTTCGGCCTAACAAAGCCTCAGGCGGCTTTGGCCCTGCTCTTGGATCTGTTAAGAAGTTGAGCGATAGGTTTGTGGTAGACAAGATAGAGAAATAGATAATCTTTGTATCAGAGGTTTAAGATCTGCCAAAGAAATTAAAATACTACTCACCAGACACGCTTTTGCGCATAATTGGAGTCGAGTGCTGGACTTTTTCTATAGCCCACCGTTACTCCTTACTCGGGTTTCTGGGCCTTTCTTCCTTTGTGCCAGGACAGTAGGGTCTTTGGGAACAAGAGCCTTAATTTTAAAATGGGTTATTGCAGACCTTCAGGAATCTGCCTTAGCTTTATTTTTCCAGCACGATTTCCTGGCGTTAGGTTCCCCCGTGGAAATGTTAGACAATGTCCAGGAACAGAAGGCGCGGGGGAGTGGACGAGATGGTTTCAGAAAGTGGCCAGATACTCTCGCAGGCCATCCCAGGGTCGGGGAGGGAGGACTGGCCGGCCGCGGAAAAGGGCGTGCTGGAAAGACCCGGGCCCAGCGCGAGGTCAGCGCGAACCCCAGGAGGCCCGAGCTCTGGAAGAAGGGCCGGCCTGAGCCCGGAAGGGATTCATAGGTTTGTCTGGGAGCATCGAGAGCGCCCGGAAACATGCGGGCGGGCACTGCGGCTAGAATCGATTGCTACCAATTCGAGCTCAGCTCGAGCGAGCCGCAGGGCAGGTTCCCAGGTCGCCTGCCCACCCTCGGCTTCTTGCGCGCTGCGCAAACGCTGTGGCGACCGCCCTGGAGATTTCGATCACCAAACCAGCACCTCTTGGCCTTCGGTTTCTTTGATTCCTTAATTTTGAGACAATGTGACCAGCTCCAGGGTGAGGCCTCAGCCTACCTTCATTACCAAAGTACCCCTAATCTAATTCACTCCCGAGCATCATCCGGTTTTTTTGTTTTGTTTTGGTTTTTGCAGCCTGAAATTTTCAGTCACTGTCTGTCTCCCTCACCGGGATGTGAACTGCCCCAAGGCAGAGACCTCTCTTGTTTTGTTCTCCCAGCGCTACTAGGCATTTGGTAAGCTTTCAGCAAATGCTAACTGACTGAGCCTTGTCCCTGGCGCCCCGTGCACTTGGCAGAGCGAGCTCCAGGCAGGACAAGGAGGCACCCATAATGGCCCATCATCCGGCGGGCGCTGCGTGGGTCGGGCAGCTCCGACCAAGCGTCTCTCTGTTCTCCTCCAGAGCTGTGCGCGCTGCAGAAGGCGATGGAGCTGGAGAAGCCGGAGGCTGACGGCGCCGAGCGGCCCCGCGCGCGACGGCGGAGGAAGCCGCGGGTGCTCTTCTCGCAGGCGCAGGTCTACGAGCTCGAGCGGCGCTTCAAGCAGCAGCGGTACCTGTCGGCTCCTGAACGCGATCAGCTGGCTAGCGTGCTGAAGCTCACGTCCACGCAGGTCAAGATCTGGTTCCAGAACCGGCGCTACAAGTGCAAGCGGCAGAGGCAGGACCAGACTCTGGAGCTGGTGGGGCTGCCCCCGCCGCCACCGCCGCCTGCTCGCAGGATCGCGGTGCCTGTGCTGGTGCGCGACGGCAAGCCATGCCTAGGGGACTCGGCGCCCTACGCGCCCGCCTACGGCGTGGGCCTCAACGCCTACGGCTATAACGCCTACCCCGCCTACCCAGGTTACGGCGGCGCGACCTGCAGCCCTGGCTACAGCTGCGCCGCCGCTTACCCCGCCGGGCCTCCCCCGGCGCAGCCGACCACGGCGGCTGCCAACAACAACTTCGTGAACTTTGGCGTCGGGGACTTGAATGCGGTGCAGAGCCCCGGGATTCCGCAGGGCAACTCGGGAGTGTCCACGCTGCACGGTATCAGAGCCTGGTAGGGAAGGGACTCGCCTGGGGCGCCCCTGACCGATCTCGCCTCAAGAGAGGGGCGCTGACTCGAGGGGGGAGGAAGGGCTCCCAACACGACCTTGCGTCCCTCGGATTTCACAGTCACTCCTGCAAAGGCCTCGGAACTTTCCCCCGCCCATGCGCCTTTGTTCCCGAGCACAGGAGAGTTTGTGGCCGTCTTTACTCAGCCTGTGGTGAGTGATCTGGCAGCCAGGTGTTTTAGTCGCCCCTCTCCCCAGTGCCCTCCGAGCATCCGTGGGCACCTCCGACTGACCGAACACCAGCCAGTTGGAACTGAGAGCCCCGGCACGCAGGGCTAAGATCTGGCCGCCCTTCCCAAGCCTGGGCCAGGCGCCTGGGCTCTTGCTGCCCTGCCGTCGCCCGCCCACCCACCCATATTTATGTTTTTACCTGTTACTGTAAGAAACGAGGATCCCCTTCCCATTAAAGAGTGCGCTGACCCGGCACGTGTCCTTCTTTCATCTTGCGGCGCTTCAGAAACTGAGTTTCTGAGAGCAGAGAGAGGCTGCCAGGCCCTGCTGGTGTGGGATGGAAGGCACTGGCTTCCCTGGGCAAATTGATAATGCTGATAACAAAACCAACCTATGCTGGGTCCCGCCTCAGGCACTTTCTGGGATCATCTCATGCAATCCTAAACAATCTGAAAAGAGACACTGTTTTAAAGTTTAGCAGCTGAGGCTTGGAGAAGTTTAATGACCTGCTTTGGAGAAAACAGCCAGTACTAGCAAAACTCAGGTTTGATTCCGGACGGAGGGCACCTTCCCAGAGCTCCCAACCCTACCGCCTTGAACCCTAATATATGCCAGGCCCTGTTCCTGGTGCTGGGCACAAATGGAGAGCAAAGGGACCTGAGCCTTATGCGACTGGAGTGCACTGTAACTCATCCCACTTGAAAGAATGCTTTAGCCTATTTACAGATGTTAAAGCCAAGAACCAAAGCCC
The DNA here is from genome assembly GCF_000956105.1 of Propithecus coquereli. Taxonomy (NCBI): domain Eukaryota; kingdom Metazoa; phylum Chordata; class Mammalia; order Primates; family Indriidae; genus Propithecus; species Propithecus coquereli. The sequence continues at coordinate 4,313,978 of NW_012148631.1, read as the reverse complement.
TCCCTCAAGCTTCCCGGACTGCACAGCCCAATGATACTGGGATGGATGGAAGCGCCCAGGGACCTTGCAGGGGTCTCCGTGCCTAGACCCCACCAGCTGCCCTGCTGGGCTGAGCGCAGAGGCTGGACCCCAGAGAGGTGTCCTGCAGACAGTGCTCACCTCCAACTGTGGCAAGGCCCTATAAATTCACGTGGTCAGGGGAGCACCTGCGCCCTAACCCCACCAACATCCTTTCCTCAGGGCCTTTAACTAATTTTGCCATAGTACAGACTGACAAATGTTACTGTACTGGTTTCACAGATGAGAAAACTGAGGCTGGGCAAAATCAAGCTAAAAACCTGCTCGTTATGGGACTTGCCCACTCTGTGCCTCCGTTTTTTGTCTGTATAATGAGGAGAACAAAAACACCTTGCTCTGAACCCCAGGGCCTCAACCCTCCAAGGGCCTCAGACCTGACCTCTAGCTCCTCCATCCCTAGCCCCCAGGGTGGAGGAACTACCCCTCCCTTCTTGAAAAGGGACAAAAGTGGGAGAGAATGGGGCTTTGTTTTCCCACTAGCTATGGGTTTTCCCGACTTGGTTCCCCGATAGGGGTTTTGCTTGGGAAGCACTGGGCTGACAGCCTGGCGCATTGAGGTGTCCCGGCTGAGAGTTCTTGGACACAGCCACAACATTGCTTGTGGCATCCAGGGACGGAGCGCCACTCTATGTGCCCTTGATGCTCAGGTCTGAGTCACTGGCCCAACCGAGAGCTGTCCTGCTGCCGTGCCAGGAACCATGCAGCGCTGCCAGTGCCTCCTACTATCTCTCCGGGTAGCTGCAGCCCCCAGCCCGCCATGCCTGCCTGCTGGAGAGGGGAAGATGCCGGGAGAGTTCAAGTGCTACCACTTGCCCGACTTGCCCGAGCTGCACAAAGGTGCTTACGATATGGGGCATTGGAGCAGGCAGTTGAGCATGGACTATCTGACCGTCACGGGGTTATGGGCTGGGCTGTGAGAGAGAAGAGGAAAGGGCTGAGCTCAAAACTTGGTTGGGCCTGGGCTGGCGAGAGCCACTGGGAGGAAATATGTTCAGGGCAGCCCTGGCATTCGCCTCCTGGGCCTACTCCCTGCCATAGCCTTTACCACTCTGCTTTCAGAGCTCCCTGCCCCTCTGTGTGATGCGCTGTGGCCTCATCTCATGGAGGATGACATTGAGGCTCCTCCAGGTGACCAGACCAGCTCTTAAGCAAGAAGGCAATCTCCTACCAGGCAGCCCCTGCCTCAAGCCCTAACTCAGCCTAACTCACACAACCAGGAAATTCTTCTACCAGATCAGTGTGTCCACCCACAGTCTCCCTGGGTCCTGCACACCGTGGGCCTTTTTCCTCTTACACTTATCTACAGTAACATTAGAAATATTTCTTTCACTTAATGTTATACCTCAAGGATTTTTCCATGATGCCTCCCTCTTTGTCATCCTCTACCTTCAGGGACCAGCTGAGTGACCCCCAGGGTCTCCCTGCACCTTTCCTGAGGGGTTCACCAAGGGATAGCAATGACTAGCTGGCATCTGCCAGCGCTCACCGAATGCCAGGACCCCAGCCAAATGCTTGACAGGAGTTCTCTAACCTAACTCGTGTTCATTTGCAAACCAGGAAACCTGAAGAAGTTAAATCAACGGTCAAGGAGGTCATACGGTCCCTAAGCCGGACCTGGAAACCAAACGGGGCCGGCAGAGAAGGCGGAGGGGAGCGCGAATATGAAATGAGAGCCCGCAGCACTGGGGATGTTTGTCCGGCAGAGATGCAGTGGGGCTGGCTCCGGGCCACCACGTTGAGCGGACCCTAGGCTCTTGCCGGCGGGTGAGGATCTGAAGCTTCATATCCGAGCTCATTACGGGAAACGGTAGTCCGCAGAGCTCTGGCGAGCGGCAGTGAGCGTCCTCCCCCTCCACCGCCGGGCTCCAGAGGCCTGGGTCGGGGTGAAAGTACCCTGGTGGGGACAGGGTCAGAAGAAACCTAAACTAAAATGCCCACGTTTACATAGTGATCTTCCCACCCCCCAAATTAAATCGGTATTGTTTGTTTTGTTTTTCAATTACATAGTCTACAAACGACACATGCACGGTAAGAAAATTCAACCAGGAGGGGAAAATGCAAAACAAACAAGAAGTATGGCGAGAGTGGGGTGGCGCAGGCGCGGGCTCTGCGTGCCCAGAGCGCCAAGGGACACCTAGAGGACTGGTTTTATCTTTAATAATTAAAAAAAAAAATCAAACGAGCACACGCTGAGGTTAAAAAATAATCAGAGATAAACAATGATATTAGAAAGAAAAAACGTCGGCTCTCGGAGCTGGGATGGAGCGATTCCCTCAGCCCAGCGCCGCTCTGCGCGAGCTGGCAAAGAAGGGCTGGCGGGAGGGTCCCCAGAATGAGAGCCAGGCCACTGCCGCCCCAGCCCCAGCGTCCCTTCGTTTCCTCATTCTCGGCCCGCAGTCACAGGCTTTGCCAAATCAGAACAGCTCCCGTCCTCTTCTTTTGTTTGGATTTCACCTTAAACCAACCCCACGTCGTGTACCCGAATATCTGAAAAGGACGCGCAGAACCCCCAGAGCTCACCGCAGACTCGGGAACCGGAGCAGCCGTGCGCTCTTGCGGTCTGAGCTGTGCGCCTGCCTCCTCCCGCAGGCATTCGGAGCTCAGCCCTCCGCTCCTGGGCCGAGGCGACACCATTATGGCGGTCCTCACGTCTCGCTGACTCCCCCGCTAGACTGGGCTTCTGGAGAAAGGGGCGCGTGGCCTGGATTTTATTTATCCCTCACAGAGCTTACCGCAGCGCCGGGCACTGTCCGGAGCTCTTTACAAGTGAACCCATTTAATCCTCTTTTACACCTCTGAGTTCTGCAGAGGAAACAGATGAAGACTTCATCTTAAGCCCAGAGAGGAGGAGTAACTTGTCCAAGGTCACACAGCTGGTCAGTGCCAGAGCTTGGTTTCAAACCCAGGCAACCTGGCTCCAGAGCCTGAGGGCATAATGCCATTCCATTCCCAGCTCAGGGGTGGCAAAGGATAGGTGCCAAGAGATGTTTGTCAATTGATTAAACAGCACAGTAATGATAGTAGCTAACAGTTCTTGGAAGATTTCTATGATGTGCCAGGCCCAACTCTTTGAGCAGGAGAGGAATCTCAACGCGGGTGAGGGATGGCAGCTGGGATTCCGGGTTGGCAGTCTGGTCCTCTTGCCCCACTCTGCTGCTTCTTAGAGGAGCACTTATCCCAGAGCATGGTGAGCAGTGACGAGACCATGGGCTGCACACCCTGCTCCCGCCCACAGCTGCACGGGATAACAGTACGGATTATTGCCTAACATCTGTTGGTGCTTACTTTGTGCCAGGCCCAGGGCTAAATGCTGACCCTGCAAATCTCATTCTGTCATTTTCCAAGGAGGAAATTGAAACCGAGAGAAGTTAAAAACATCCCCTACCTAAGGCCACTCCAGTAGTGTGGAGTGGGGGAATCTGTGCTTGAATCCAGATGGTTCCACGAGAGCCCTGGCTCTTTAATCCACTCTCCGTGGTTCCCTGAAGACACAAACTGCCTTGAGGCTGGGACAAACCCAAACCCCTGCCTGGCCCAGCTCCCTCAAATTGGATTCCCCAGAGACAGGGCCTGCAAAACTGCATTTGTAACCAGGTGATTCCCATCATTTGGCAAGTTGGAGAACCACAACTCAACTTGCAGCTCACAGAGGCCCCAGACCCCAGGGGCTCCAGCTCTTGAGGGCATGGGAGAAAATGGAGTCAGGTTTCTCCTCTCCAGAGCCTGCTGTCTATCTCAGGGTCTCCCTGTGTTTGCCATGATCCAGTGGCTGTGGGCCTGCAGACCCTTGGGAGTAAAGGGGGAGGGGAGAGTGGAAGGCTAGAGGTTGGGAGATTGAGAGAGGGACTCTGGGACACATCTGTCCTTGCCAGACTGACCACAAAGCCATCCCTATGGCCTAAGCAGCCCAGGTCCTGCCAGTGCTGCCTTGGAGAGAAGAGGAATTTGGAGAGATTATTCAGAAGGTCCATTTGTTCTGCCCAGATCCTAAACTCCACCCTGGGGTCCCCCAGGAAGGGGAGAAGGGGCCAGCCAGCCCCCATGGGGGCCCACAGTGTGCCAGCCTCTCTGTGTGAGCTCATTGAAGCCTCACAATCAGCTGTTCCATCATGGACTACACTTTACAGATGAAGACAGTGAGGCTTGAAAAGGTTTGGGCACTTGTTCTGTTCCTACAGTTAGGAAGCATCTAAGTCGAGTCCTAACACCAAATTCTCTTCTTTCCAGTCCACTCCCCAACTACCCTCACTGTCCTGAATTCCAGCTTGGCAGAAATCTCACTTGGCTCACATTAGCTCCCCGCACACCCCGCCCCTCTGTCGTCAGCCTTTCAGGGGAGATCTTCAAAATAAGCAGCCGTGTGGAAAGGAGTTCTCATTGTGGGTGAATGCACTGTTGTCATTCACTATTGTTCTTATGTGGGCTTCATACATCCCCATGCGATCTCAACAATAGAAAACATGTCTTGCTGATGACCTTAGTTTGGTTTTCTTCTTACAAATTAAAAAGAATAGTTTCTTCCCCCTTCTCGCCAACTCCAGGCAACTATCACTCTTAATTATCACCATATTTGCGCTCACTGGTGGCTACTTGACTGCTTTTCACCATCGGGATTCCCTAACCACCTATTGTAAACACCTCAAAAGCCTTTTGGAAAGATTCAAGGTTTAAAACATGTAAATAGAGAAATGATGGTTTAAAATGTCCCCGAATGTTTTATAAAGTCAGCGCAATCTCAGTCAAAGTGCTAATAGTTCATTTGTGTATTGTGTACCTTCACAAGCTGATTAGAAAACTCACGTGGAAGTGTAGAGGTCTAAGAATAGCCAAGACATTCTAAAATAAGGAAAACGAGGTGGTTGGGGGGTTCTTTCCCTATCAGACAACAAGGCATGTAAACCTGTGGCAGTTAACACAGTGTGATGCTGGCACAAGGGCGGACCAATGACCGGTGGGACGGAATGAAATGCCTAGAGTCAGAACCACACATACATGGTCCACAGCAGAGGTATTTTTGAAGATCGGTGGAGAAAGGGTGGACTTTTCTACAAATGGGTCTCCATAGGACAAAAAACAAATAAGATTACATCCCTCCCTCACACCATTCACCAAACCAAATCAAAGTTAATTAAAGACCCACCTGTGAAAGGCAAAACTGTATAACATTTAAGAAACAAGGTAGGAAAATATTTTTATGACCTTATGATAGGAAAGCATTAAACATGACACCAAAAAGCACACAGTTTAAAGGAAAAGACATTAACATTTAAAACCTGTCCTCCCCAAGACACCACACATAGAGTGAAAAGACAAGTCAAGCCACAAGATGAGAGAAGATATTTGCAATACATATAGCCAACAAAGCAGTAGTATCCAGAATAGACAATGAAATCCTAAGACTCTTCCTTGCATAGCACTCTAGCCCCTCTGGCTTTCTTGCTATTAGTTGCACAAGCCTAGACATTCCTGTGTTGGGGCCTTTGCATTGGCTGTTCCCTTTACTTGAAATGCCCTTCCCCCAGGTATCTGCCTGGTGAATGCCTCATCTGTTTCTAGTGTTTACCCAAATGTTGCCTTATCAAGAGGCCCATTCTGAGTACCCTATTTTATTTTATTTTTTTTTTGAAACAGAGTCTCACTATCTTGCCCGGGCTAGAGTGCCATGGCGTCAGCCTAGCTTACAGCAACCTCAAACTCCTGGGCTCAAGCAATCCTTCTGCCTCAGCCTCCTGAGTAGCTGGGACTACAGGCATGCGCCACCATGCCCAGCTAATTTTTTTCTATATATTTTTAGTTGTCTGACTAACTTCTTTCTATTTTCAGTAGAGACGGGGTCTCACTCTTGCTCAGGCTGGTCTCAAACTCCTGACCTCGGGCGATCCTCCCGCCTCAGCCTCCCAGAGTGCTAGGATTACAGGTGTGAGCCACCGTACCCGGCCCTGAGTACACTATTTTAAATTGCATGTCCACGCATGTACTCCTGGTAGCCCCTACTCTGCTCTGTTGCTGTTTTTGCTTTAGCCTTTATCATTTTCTAATGTACTGTTTTGTTCAATGAAGTATCCCAAGCACCAAGAAGATACCTGGCACTTGTAGGAGTTTAGTAAAATTTGATGATGAATGAATGAATGAATGAAAACAAATTACCCAAAGGGGAAAAATGGGCAAGAGAAATGAATAGGAATTTCATGGGAAAGGAAGTGCAAATGGCCCTAAAATGTATTAAAACATTGTCACTCTATTCATTACTTAGAAAAACAAAAAGTCGTAAGATAATATACTTCACCTACCAGATTGGCAAAAATTAGTCATCAGTACCAGGAATTGGGAGAGAGTAGGCATTGATGGAAACTCTTCGAGTAGGAGTGTAACTGGGTACCAAGACTTTGGCACAACTTAGTAAAGTTGAATATGAGCCTACCCTAGATCCAGCAATTCCACTTCTAGGAATATCCACCAGGGATATTCTTATATATGTGTACCTGGAGATATATGTAATTCTGTTGAAAACAGCCTTGCATATAATAGTATGGAGTGGAAATAACCCAGTTGCCTATCAACAGTGGGATGAAGAATTAATTTTTAGGAAATTCACACTGTGGAATATTAGACAGCAATGAAAAGGAAGGTACCACAGCCACACTCATCAACATGAATCAATCTCAAAAATAAATCAATGCTGGAAAGTGAATATAGGATATAGACAATATGATTGCTTTTACATAATGGTCAAAATAGGCCAAACAAAATGATGCATTAGTCAGGAAGTTGCACCTTGGTGTGAAAACTATAAAGAAAAATAAGGGAATGATTAACTGAAAATTCAGATAGTGGTTGCCTCTGGGGGCAAGAAAGAGAAATGCAGTGGGAAGGATTTTTGGGGGACAGGGGGATGGTCTTGACCTATGTCTTGGTCTGGACGAAGGGTATGTGGTCTCATGGGCTCATTTTATTATTTTTGAAACTATACATATGAATGCTCTTTATTTTATTTTTTAACTTTTTAATTTAGGTATAACTTACAGTGAAGTGCATAAATCTTAAATATTCAGCCCATCTTAATTTTACAAATTGTAACTCTTTTGTGTATGTATGTAGCATGTTTCATTTCATAATTTTAACATGTACCCCCAAAATCAATCATGGCATTTCACAGCTTTGTCTTAGAATCAGAACGCTTGAAATTGTGGAAATTTCAGAATCAGAAAATTGTGCTTGCAGTATGACCCCAGTTATTTTAAAACAATGTGTACTTATAAATTATACCTGACATGTGAATACTTCATTTTCTTTTCTTTTCTTTTTTTTTTTTTTTTTTGAGACAGAGTCTCACTGTGTTGCCCGGGCTAGAGTGCCGTGGCGTCAGCCTAGCTCACAGCAACCTCAAACTCCTGGGCTCAAGCGATCCTCCTGCCTCAGCCTCCCGAGTAGCTGGGACTACAGGCATGTGCCACCATGCCCGGCTAATTTTTTTTCTATATATTTTTAGTTGTCCAATTAATTTCTTTCTATTTTTAGTAGAGATGGGGTCTCACTCTTGCTCAGGCTGGTTTCGAACTCCTGAGCTCAAACAATCCGCCCGCCTTGGCCTCCCAGAGAGCTAGGATTACAGGCGTGAGCCACCGCGCCCGGCCTGAATACTTCATTTTCTGTAACCACCATTTTTCTAGCTATCAAATATGTTTTATTTATTTATTTTGAGACAAGGTCTCACTGTTACCCAGGCTGGAGTGCAGTGGTGCGATCATAGCTCACTGTAGCCTCGAACTCCTGGGCTCAAGAGATCCTCCTTTCTCAGCCTCTCTAGTAGCTAGGACAACAGGCATGCACCACCATGCCTGGTTAATTTTTTTTATTAATATTTTTGTAGAGATGGGGTCTCCATACATTGCTCAGGCTAGTCTTGAACTCCTGGCTTCAAGCAGTCCTCCCACGTCAGCCTCCCACAGTGCTGAGATTACAGGTGTGAGCCACCACGCCTGGCCTCAAATATTATTTAGACTGCTGTGTGCTGCGCCCTTTGAAGGCACATGCTCATGTGGGCTTCCCAGTAATTCCGTGAGATGGATCCAGGTACTGTTTAAACTGAGGAAACTGAGACAAAGTGAGTCACCTGAGAGGCCCAAACGAAGACCACAATTTAGGTCTCCCTCCCTGCTGTGTTGGTGTTCACGCCGTCACGCCAACATGGCATAGCCAGGGGCTGGTGGGGGGAGGAGGTAGATAGGAAACACGCCAACATGTGTCTGGCCAGTGGTAATCTTGAAATTTATACCCAGAGAATCCCCTTAAGACCTCAAATAATTCAAGCCTGATTTGCCAGAGTATTACATGGAAAGTACAAGTCACATGACATCACATTTACACTTAAAGGGAAATGATCCTTTTTGGTATTGTTACTACTTCAAAAGGCTAGGATTCAAATTTATATACAATACTGAATATAAACTCTAATTTCTCTATATTCCATATCTTCTGCAATGAGCATCATAAACAAGATCAAAGTTGAAAAATATAAATATATGGAGAGAAGGCTGTACACGGAAGCTCTTTCATTGAGAGGTCTGGAAACTAGATGTCAAGGCCAAAGAAGAGAAATCACCGCGTTATCCTTAACTGTGGTGCTGTTTCTCAGTGTCTCCATAGCAACAACGGAAGGTCCATGGGGGCAGCGACTATGTCTGGACAGCTTCTGGCATGATGGGGATTAAGCATTGATCACTATGCATTGTATGTTCATTCTCCGTTTCCTCAACTTAGCATGATGCTGAGCTACCTGATGGAAACATGATTCCCAGGCCGCTCCCCCGGGAGTCTGGTTCAGCTGCTCTTCCAGCATGAGGCCCCGGAAATTAGGCTCATCCACTGGGTTTGGGCAACACTGCTTATTGTGCTGAAACGTGGAAGAATATTTTGGGGTGTGACTCCTCCTTCCAGGGACTTCAGCCTTAACTCTCCTGCAGTTGGGAGATGTCCGGCCTGGGGCATGTCTAACAGAAACAGTCTTTAAGAGGAAGGGAAAGGTGACTGAGTTTCAAGAGGGTAGTTCAAAAACAAAAACAACCACCAAAAACTGCACCGGGTCCTCTTCATCTAAGTATTCACTACCCAAATCATTTGGCCTAGTTTCTGTAGGAAAATAAATGTTCTCATAAAATAAAAAATTCACTAATGAACTGACCACTTAAGAAAGTTGGCTTCGGCTGGGCGCAGTGGCTCATGCCTGTAATCCTAGCTCTCTGGGAGGCCAAGGCGGGCAGATTGTTTGAGCTCAGGGGTTCGAGACCAGCCTGAGCAAGAGCGAGACCCCGTCTCTACTAAAATTAGAAAGAAATTAATCGGACAACAAAAAATATATAGAAAAAATTAGCCGGGCATGGTGGCGCATGCCTATAGTCCCAGCTACTCAGGAGGCTGGGGCAGTAGGATCACCTGAGCCCAGAAGTTTGAGGTTGCTGTGAGCTAGGCTGACGCCATGGCACTCACTCTAGCCAGGGCAACAGAGTGAGACTCTGTCTCAAAAAAAAAAAAAAGAAAGTTGGCTTCACTTAAACAGCAATTCCATGTGTAGGTACCTACCCTAGAGAAATTCTTGCAAATGTGTCCTAGGAGATCATCTTAACCACAGCCGTCCAATCAAGGTGTTTGTCCCAGGTAGCCTCCCGTGACGGTCAATCAGCACAGTGCAACCCTATAAGGCCACACAACTGTAAAATGAAACAAATCTCGAAAAAGATGCAGGATTTCAATTTTTAAATGGGAAAACGACTAGAATAGGCATTTCTATAAAGAAACTATACAAAACAGCCAATAAGCACACGAAAAGATGCTGAACATCACTGGTCATCATGGAAATGCAAATCAAAACCACAGCGAGATACCACTTCACATCCATTAGGATGGCTACTATCAAAACAACAGAAAATAGGAAGTGTTGGTGAGGATCTGAAGAAATCAGAACCCTTGTGTATTGCTGGTGAGAGAGTAAAATGGCACAGCTGCTGCAGAAAATAGTACGGCCAATCCTCAAAAAATGAGATACAGAATAACCATATCATCCGGCAATTCCACTTCTAGATATATACCCAAAAGAATTGAAAGCAGAGACTTGAACACATAGTTGTACACCCATGTGCACAGCAGCATTGTTTGCAATAGCCAAGAGGTGGAAACAACCCGAATATCCGTCACCAGATGCATGGATGGGTAAATAAAATGTGCTATATAATACAATGGAATATTATTCAGCCTTAAAAAGAAAGGAAAGTCTACCACATGCAACGATGTGGATGAAACCTGAAGGCATTATGCTAAGTTAAATATGCCAGACAGGATAAATACTGTATGATTCCACTTATATGAGGTACCTGGAGTAGTCAAATTCATGCAGCCAGAAAATAGAAGGGTATTTGCCAGAGGATGGGAGGAAGAAAGGATAGGGAGTTATTTTTTAACGGGTATGGAGTTTCAGTTTGGAAAGATGAAAAGAGCTCTGGAGGTGGATGGTGGTGATGGTTGCACAACAATGTGAATGTACTTAATGCTACTGAATCGTACACTTGCAAATGGTTAAAATGGTCAATTGTATATCATGTATATTTACCCACAATTTTTAAAAAATTAAATCTCAAAATAAAAAAAAAAGCAACAAGATGCAGGATTTCAGGAAGCTGAGAAAAGTATCTGGTTACACCCAAGGCAACAGGCAGCTGAGACCTGGCAAGGTGAGCCCAGTTAATTGAAAAGAGAGAATCGGGGAGTGAGGACAGGACATGTGGTCCAAGGGGAATGACAGAGTATCCAGGACGGAGCGCCATCTTGGGAAGATGGAGGAAGTCTGCGGACACACGTCCTGTATGACAGGTCTGTGGCAGTGAACGTGAAGATGTCTTGTGCTGTGATAGAATATTGTCAGAGAAATTGTACTCAGTGTGCCTAATCAACCCATAATCCATTTTTGTTCTTTTTAAGAGTTAATACATTCATAAATACATTTATAACCAAATTTATGAGATAAAATAATTTACTCAAATTTTCATCCTTATTTTCAATAAATTCACATTACATGGCCTTCCCCACCTCATCCCCAATCCAACCACCATGTTCAGTAAACAAGGGCTTCTGGTTTGTGACATAGTAAAAATCCACTAGGCCAGGGGTTCTCATTTTGGTCTCAGGATCCCTTTCAACTTTTTAAAAATCATTGAGGACCACAAAGAGCTTTTGTTTTGGTGGGCTATATGTCTTTAGATTGATCATATTAGAATTAAAAGTGAGATTTTTAAAGAAATAGTTATTAAATCATTTAAAAATTACGATAACCTCATTATGTGAGGTCCGAGATGGAAGAACAAATGAAGAACAAAGAAAGATGTATTAATAAAGAAGTCAGCAAATGTAAACAAGCCTTGCTTGTAAAATGTAGGGTTAAAAATGGGGGAGCCTGGCCGGGCGCGGTGGCTCACGCCTGTAATCCTAGCTCTCTGGGAGGCCGAGGCGGGCAGATTGTTTGAGCTCAGGAGTTCGAGACCAGCCTG